>NC_058384.1:24039637-24345840 GCF_018350175.1 Felis catus | reverse complement strand
ATTTCTACAAGCCCATGACCTAGGAATATTACTTGTGTCAAACGCAGCACTGAGGACTAGAGTATTTGCCAGAGGCTCTATGTTCCAGAGCTTTGCGGGAACTGTAAAGTTAAATTTTACATTTGAATTTATAAGTCCACATAGACTTTAAAGATTTAGTTTTGGAGGGGAAAAGAAGCATGTTGGACAGTCATTACTTGAATTCTGAAATCCAGGGGAATAATGATTTACTGGCATTTTGATAATGGGGCTTTGATTTTTATGCTTTATCATTATAAAGGGGGCAATAATAGTGGGAGCAAAATGTTTACTTGGCTTAAAACTGAACTAATCCCATAAGAAGGTGGGGGAGGGTCAGAGATTCCTTAATGTGGTATGAGGAAGAAGAATCGAACTAAGTTTGGAAACTCAGGCAATTGGCACCCCCTGCCATCCACCCCCTCCCCAGGCCCCAAGGATTGGTGAAGGAACCCTTTAAAGCTCAGAAGGAGATAAAGCCCCATGGAACTGTCTGTGGGATTTATGGTGGGCTGGGAAAGCTTCTGGGCTGTGGGGAAGCTTTTCCATTCATAGCAGGCTTCATTCATAGACAATATTAGGTCACGTGGAAGCTCATACCCTCTATTGACCTTTTCAGACAGAGGTTGGCTGGGCTGCTCAAAAACAGAATGCGTTCCAGAATGCCAGAGCACCTGTCAACCTGTGACCTCAGGATGTGAAGACCTTGGGCATTTGGGGCTCTGAACAAGAGGCAAAGGAGGAAGTTATAAATTTTGCAAGTTTATTCTGGATACTAAACTCTGTGTGATGATTTGTTATTTGGTAAATGCAGCAGACACTTTTTTAGTTCAGACTTCTCTCGCCTTATGCAGCTCTAAGTCCCTGAACTTCTCAAAATAACATGTGATTTCTGTATTTCATAGAGTAGATGACCAAGACATCGAGGCTTGAATTTATTGTCCTAGGCTCATAGTGGCTTAGTCTCAGAAATGGGGCTGGAGCCAGGTTAATTCATAACATCTCAGTCATCAGCATTCTGTTTCAGGCAGAAAAATAGCACATATAAGTGAAAGTATTTTATTTGGAAAATGTAGCAAACTCCCTGACATCCACCCAATTTTTGGATCTGCCTCCATAAAGACTTTGGAATCTTTTAAAGAGGACCAGAATGTCAGAAATAGGGATCTGTGTCAGGGAAGGTGGAGTCTGTTATGGGTTAACATTGGACCAAGCAGATTCACAGCCAGGAGGACTACTGTCTTTAGGAGATGGAAAACACAACTTCCTGTTTCCCCCAGGAGAGTTCCTGGACTCTGAAGGGGTGATCTAAGGAACCCTGCTGGGACAGGATGGTGGAGGAGCTGGGATTTCGGTGTGATAAAACAACAGCCTTTGTTATTACAGTTCTCTTAGCATTTTCCTGAGGATGAAGGGTACTCGTATTGGAAACCTGACCACATTCGAACATGCGGCTTCAAGTCAAGTCAGCTCTTGGGGATCTTATCAGAGGTGTTTAGAACATGTTTGTTTGTCAAGCACATGCTTCTCTACCTCTTCTCTTTTCACATGTCTACCTTTTCCTTAGTTCAGAGGCAGAATTTCTATCTCCTTTGAGATCAGAGGTCACAATGACAGCACAAATGCCTTAACTGGATGGGAACACAGAAAGAGAAAAATGTTCAACCAGAATGAAGGTGTCTCCTAAATTTACCAATGACATAATCTGAGAGGGACTCCTGGGCAGCGGTATGCTGAATAAATCAGCTCTCCAGAACAAAAGCCCTAATTTGTGTGCAACTAGTCCATTTCTATGGTGTAAATATTTCCACCATGACTGAACTCACGATACCAACGTGGTGTCATTGGACGGAGAATTGAGGAGGAGTGTGCACAATTGGCTCTTGCAAGCTGAACATGCTGGTTCTGGCAGGCGCTCACTGGACCTTGTATGTTTGCATCATTAGGTGGAAGGTTATGTTGGCATGTGTATAAACCTGACAGCGGAGGTTTCTTCTGAGTTCTCACCCCAGAGGTGCTACCAGAGACCTGGTGGCGTGCCAGTTCGTCACTGGGCAGATGCTTCTTCTAGTGCTTTGGCTCCTTTGCTCCTGGAACCTTCTTAATTTTGGTACTCTTCCAGATGCCATTCTCAGCCCTCTATTCTTCCTGTTCCACACAGTCTGCCTGGGAGAGGAAAGCCACTTTACTTGATGTAATGTCTACATACTTCCATCTTAGGTTCCTCTCCCAACTTTTAGATTTGTAACTGCCTGTTGGACTGTAATATTGGAAAATCCCGAAGACACTTCAACTTCTACATTTCTCTCTCTCTTTTTTTTTTTTAAGTTTATTTCTTTATTTTGACAGAGGAAGGGGCAGAGAGAGAGGGAGAGAGTGAATGAGTGAATCCCAAGAAGGCTCTGCATCATCAGCATGGGGCTCAATCTCACCACCGTGAGATCATGACCTGAGCCGAACTCAAGACTCAGACACGTTCAACCAACTGAGCCACCCAGGCACCCCTCAAGTTCTACATTTGTAAATTGGAATTCCGTACCTCTGCCCCACGAAAATCTGACTTCGCTTCCTCAACTTTCTTTCATATAGGTGGCATGATTATCGTTCCAGTCATTCACACTAAAACTCACGTAAATGTTCCAGATTCTTTTTCAGATCTTCATCCTCTGCATCCAGCTCTTCGCCAAGTCTTGACAATTCCTGAGTATTCCCTAAATATGTCCCTCCACCCAGCACTTTCTCTATTCTTATCGTTGTTACACAAGTTAAGGCCCTTACCATTGCTCATCTGGAGTATTAACAACTTTCTCACTGATTTTCTTAACTTTAAACTTCCCATCACATGTTTCCTCCACATTGTGATTTCTCGGACCATGCTTAAAACTGTAGGAAATGGACTCTAAGCGTTTTAGGATTTGACCTGAGTCCTCTGTGATCAGGTAGCTCCCTGCCGACTCTCTGGCCAACCTGTCCATTCCTTTTGCCATGTTGCTTCCGTAGCCATGTTCCCTCCCATCACACCTCTTTTTCTTTTTTTTTTAAATTTTTTAATGTTTATTTCTTTTTGAGAGAGAGAGGGGGGCAGAGAGAGGGGAGGAGCAGAGAGAGAGGGAGACACAGAATCGGAAGCAGGCTCTAGGCTCTGAGCTGCCAGCACGGAGCTCGATGCAGGGCTCAAACCCACGAGCCATGAGATCATGACCTGAGCCGAAGTTGGATACTTAACTGACTGAGCCACCCAGGTGCCCTGTCACACCTCTTTTCTTTTCTTTTTAAAAATTTTTATGTTTATTTATTTTTGAGAGAGAGACAGAGTGTGCGTGGGGGAGGAGCAGAGAGAGAGGGAGTCACAGAATCTGAAGCAGGCTCCAGGCTCTGAACTGTCAGCACAGAGCCTGATGAGGGACTCGAACTCATGAGCCATGAGATCATGACTGAGCCGAAGTTGGACGCTCAGCCGACTGAGCCACCCAGACGCCCACACCTCTTTTCTTAATGTCTTTGTTTGTGCTGGTGTCTCTGTCTGCTGTGTCCTCCCCACCGTTGTTAACTCATAACTTAAAACCCGGTGTCGGAATCCCCTATTTAGGATGCCTTTTTTGATGCCATCTCTATGTTGGGTCCCTCCTGGTTCTTCCATGGTATCTGCCTATCTGTCTCTCCTTTTTTGTTTTGGGGGTTGTTTTTTTTTTCCTCATTTCGCATCATAATGGTTTCTTTGTGTCTGTTTCCTCCACTAGACCCAGTAACCTGGGTGTCAGAACCGCATACTATTTACCTTTATGCCTCTACTATCTTATACGGTGCCTGACACACAGTACTGTTAGTTAATGTGTGGCCAAATAAACAAAAGAGAGATCCATGCTATACTCTTTGTATGCATTTAACATCGTGCTACCAAATAAAGATAAAAATACAGTGTGCCAGGTTAAGTTTGAAATTCACATAAACAACAAATAATGTTTCAGTATGAATAGGTCCTAAATATTACACGGGACATACTTATGCCCCCCAAGTTATTTTGTTATTCATTATTTACCTGCAATTAAAATCTAAGCATCCTGGCAAACTTAACCTAGAAAAAAATTGAGTTCATACCTAAAAGTTCACACAATGCAGAAGCTCACACTCAACTTGACATCACCTGCCCAGAAGCTCACACTGAAGTTGACATCACTTGCCCTAGAGTTTTGTACACGGTGCTTTGCATCTCTCCATGCCTTATGTGTAAAGAGCTCACTTGGGGCGCCTGGGTGGCGCAGTCGGTTAAGCGTCCGACTTCAGCCAGGTCACGATCTCGCGGTCTGTGAGTTCGAGCCCCGCGTCAGGCTCCGGGCTGATGGCTCGGAGCCTGGAGCCTGTTTCCGATTCTGTGTCTCCCTCTCTCTCTGCCCCTCCCCCGTTCATGCTCTGTCTCTCTCTGTCCCAAAAATAAAAAAATAAAAAACGTTGAAGAGCTCACAATACTCAGATGCACTGGCCTTGCCATACAGTCTGCCATGTGCCCTAACATACATACATGCGTTTGTTTCCTCTGCGTGGTAAGAACATTTCATCTATTCGTATCCGGGCAACAATACAGACAGACGCAGAGCTTTTTCGTGCATCCCGTCATGGTCTTTCCTGACCTATGGTGGTTTCTTGTTGCTGGATGGTGGGTTTTTTGAAACCAGGAGTATAGCACACCTTGCAAAGGCTATAAAATCTTAGATGTGGGTTTTAGATTTTGTCAGAGAGTTATGACTAGAAAACTACTCACTGTTTACATTTCTGCTCAGGCCAGGATGCCTGAGAGCTGACGTTCTGAAGGTTGAGCATGGCTTGGACAAAGACGTCATACTGTCTCTAACGACCTTGTGGACGTAGCATGTCCCCTGTTGAAGTATCAGATGACTGATGTATTATTTTGATGGAAGGAAATTTTTTTTTCAAGTTAGAAACATTGAAGCTGTTAACAGTTTATGTTTTGGAAGGCGAAAGAGTGTATTTCTCCGTGACTGGCAACAGAATTGAAATATGGCACATTTCACCTCTCATCCCTCATGCCAGAATTAATAATTATGGAAATTCCTCAGCTAGGACAGTTGGGCAGAGTTGTAGATATTTACCCCATAGGAGTCAGGCATGTTCTCTCAGGAAAAGCTGACTTTTAATGGCAGAGAGATTGCCCCTCCACCCCACTCCAAAATCCTGAAACATTTTTGTGGCCTCGGTATCATGATCTTGTCAGTAAGACGATGGTCTCTGATTAAATCCAGATTGAGCTGTTTCCTGTTAGCGTGCTAACCCAGAGGGCAGGCTCAGCCCTCCGTGTATTGCTCTCTGAGTCTGGGTTATTAAACACTTGTCTGCCAAGGCTCGGTCCCTGCCTCCCTCACTTTTCTTTTAAACTAGGATTCAAAGGTATTGAGATATTACACACAGAAGAGATCCTAAACTCTTAAAAGGGTCCTATGGCTGTCGAGTATTTTGCTGCAAAAAAATTTGCTAAACTAAAATTTAATAAATTTTCCTCTAGTCTGACCATAAGGCAGAGTTACGTTTTCTGTTTCACTTTTATGTAATTTTATTTCAAAATAACTCCAGTAACAAGCAGATAATTTCCAAATTTTTGTGTCACAAAGAAACACTCCACTTGAGTGTTGGTAAATTAGAACTCGTCTTCAAAATCTTCCCTCTGTTCTAGCAAGTTGATATTAGGGTGCTTAGCAAATGTGCAGAAAATGGCATTTAGCAAGTGTTCTGACACCTTAATGTGCCTTGTTAATTTTTTTGTGAGAATGATTCTAGGCACCAGAGCAATTCCTGTGCTTCATTTTATATTGTCACTCATGCTCACTCATTGCACTTAGTGAATAATATTTTTCTTTTTTTTTTTAAATGTTTATTTATTTTTGAAAGATAGAGAGCAAGCGAGCGGGGGAGGGTGGACACAGAATCCAAAGCAGGCTCCAGCTCTGAGCTGTCAGCACAGAGCTCAACCCAGGGCTCGAATTCACAAACCACAGGATCATGACCTGAGCTGAAGTCGGATGCTTAACTGACTGAGCCACCGAGGTGCCCCAATAATTTTTAAAATCTAAATAAGTCAAAGTATTTTATTAGCTATTCTCTTAGCTCAAACATGGTTCTTCCTAATGTACAGATGCAAACACTGAGGGACAAAAACCGTTATTGGGGAGGTATGGGGATCAGGCAAGCATATTGAGAGTTTTTTCCAGAGGAAAAGGAGGACCAAAAGGAAGCGACTGGGTTAATGAGTAACAGGATTCCATTCCCAAGGGAGAGCCTTGGCTTCCTGCCAACTCTGCTTTCTGGCAGGAAAGGGGACCCACTTCATCAGGCCCTTTGACAAACATTTTTCTCTGTGTGTGAAATTTTGGCTACATCAGTGCTCAGGGAAAAATCAGTTCTTTTAAATAGCTTTTACTTTCCATAAGAAAATATGTAAAGTGGAATTTGCATTGTGAGTAAAAGGAGAATCCTCAAATTACAAAATTGTTTGGTAAGGGAACATTGTCACAAGGTGAGGAAGCTTGATTTAGAACTAGAGCTTGAATATCCCTGGAGAATGAGAAGCCATTCCTTTCATTATTGTTAACGTTTGACACTGAAGCATATTTTTTAAGCTGCTTTTTAATATTACCAGGTTGATCATTTGTTTGGGACCAGATCTTTTGAGTAAAACAGAAAAAACATCCCTACATTTTGGTATTAAGAAAGACGTCTAAGGGATATATAGATGTTTGAAGATAAAAATTAACATTGTATTTTATAATGTCTTTTTTTTTTAGTGAAAAGTGGCAAAAGTGAATTATGGTTTAAACACATCGCAGTGACTTACTAAGCTAACATTTTCCAAAGTATGTTCATCCTGATGATCTGCAAGATGCTGGGAGAGTAAAGGGACTCCATTTGGAAGGATCATGTATCATGATCCTGTATCCCTCTCTTAGAGTTTCATAACATGTTGGCATATTGAAGACTTTAAGAAATTCTGTAGTAAAGAAATGTATTTGACCTTGTTTTGCTCTGTAGTTCCCAAACTTGACCACAGGACCTTTTGTTTCAGAACTAGTGTTTTACCAGCACCCACGTAGGGCAGCACTGCAGCACTGTACTAACTGGTAAAACAAGTAATTAGACTTTGAAACCATATATCCTTTTCATTTATTGTTTCAGCTTAAAGTGAACTGACACTCCCGGGAGGATAGGTGGATACTATTAGGCCTATTTTAAAACTACATATACAGTGATAAAGAACAGTTATCAGGCCGTGATTGGAGTCAACGGGCAGAAGAGGTCTGCAGCAACATTTGGTATTTTGCCCAAACCAGATCCCTCCCTTAGTAAAGTGAAAGTATCCTTCGAGAATGAAATAAAGAAATAAAGTCATGCACTGTGGAAGCCTGAGTCTTAATGTTAAGTCCTGTTAGCAGTTAGACATAATGACGTTAAGCTATTCTAACCCTTTTCTAAAAGCGATCGCCACCATTTCGGTCTTACTAGAAGCAATCTTGCCAGCTAATTTCCTTCCAGTGGTTTAACATCTGGCAGGCCAGGTGAAGAGAAAGCAAACATGCTACTTAGCACCGTGTCGTCATTTAGAGATTCAGTTCCCTCTTCTTTGCTCCTCTTCCTCAATTTTCGCATGTCTGGTTATTTCAATTTAGGAAAAGCTGACATACAACAATTCAAACTTACAGTTCACAAAACCTGCCTGGCTATTGTTTGCATCCCTGACAATGATTATTTGCTTTAGAAAAGGATCCTCTCAGTAGGTCATCTTCATGCTTATGAAGGACAAGTTAAGCTGAAAATTGCATCTTTGTATCATTTGTTAGGTGCAGATTTATTGTAGGATGTAAGGCACACCCCTGTTTTTCTTCATACTCAGTGTTCAAGCTTTACATATCTTTATCAATAGTCAGTTCTTATGTTTTGTGCAGTTGTACCTGCCAATATTATTTGCAATTTCATTCTCATGTGATGGCTACTTCTCACGAGCACATGTCTTTTCTTGTTCGTTGCAAGTCTCCAGAAATCAGAGATCATACACCCATCCACCCTTCCCATTACTCCCCAGAGGTTAGCCCAGGGCTGCTTGGTATGAGCCACTTCTTGGTCAGTTACATTGATTGCTGATGATACTGAATCAGGAAGGATATTGCTTCTTGTGGACTGAAGAACACTGGATCATGGTCACATCTCCATAGATATCCGAATATACTCCTGATTTTTCAGCCTAGCGATATGATGTCAACCGGCTCATACAAATCCTAAAAATTTAACAATCGGCTCTCCAAAGCCAGTAGGAGTCTGCTCCACCACTGTAGGAGCTGTCTTTAAGAATGAGTTTGACAACTTACCATGGAACAGTACAAAGGGGATGATTGATAACTTTTGCTAAACTTGATCCTGGGGTCATGGAAAACATTCTTGATAAAATAGGCCAGCAACCTAATTCTTTATAGGGGATTAAGTAGAGGCAGGTGTAAGCACTATGAAATAAAGCAGCATGAATATCATCACCACCTCCTCACTCTACTACACCCATGGGTGAGAGGATTGTTTTACGTGGCTTGAGGGGAATTAAGAGCACGGAAAACACGATAGTCTGTGCTTCCACTGGTCCACTGATTGTGGTTTTCCTTTAGGGAGCATTTCGCCTGATCATAATCATGAATTTCTTGTACAGGTTGAAGGGGACCAGCTGCCTCCAGGACACACAGTCAGTCAATATGAGACCTGTAAGATCAGGACCATAAAAGCTGGCACCTTGGAGAAGCTTGTGGAGAACCTGCTGACGGCGTTTGGGGACAATGACTTTACCTATATCAGCATCTTTCTGTCAACATACAGAGGCTTTGCCTCCACCAAAGAGGTGCTGGAGCTGCTGCTGGACAGGTAAGAATCCAAAGGAGTTTGAGAGATGACAGAAATGCGAGAAGGCCTTGTGCAGGGTGAAGACCTGAGTTTCAGACTCACCTGCACTTGGTATGCTGAGAGGGATGTGTGAGAAAGGACCCACTGGAAGGAACAAACTTTGGAACAGGTGGCACAAAGACTTTTCAAGAGCCACGTTATGGTTTATTTCTGGTAGATATACCTTAGAAGAATCTATAGAAAACTCTATGAAATCTTTGGGAGTACCTGCCACAAATGTATACTCCGTTGTGTATAGATTGCAGTTACTGTTTGCCCCCCTAAAATTTTCTCCATATTTTAATAGTTCTATATTATTCTAGTAAATAAGCAATTAACTAGGAATCTTACTGAGTTGTTGGGAGAATTAAATATGCTAATATGTGTGAAGTATGGAGCTCAGTATTAGATCCATAGGAAGAATCTAATGGATGGCAGCTTCAATATAATGATGATGATAATATTATTAACAATCACAATGCAGTGACTGCTCTCTGAATATTATCCTCGGTTTATGTTGTTAGGTCATATGTTACAGATATCAGAGCAGTGTATATTATATTTTACACATTAATAATTCTGTTTCCCCTCCTTAGTTTTGCCTTATTTATAATTAAACTTGACCTTTTAATAAATTGTTATTAAATTGACTTGATACTGGGAGGAAGAAAAACCGTCAGCCAAACAATTGTTTTAGAGACATGAGAGTTGTCATTTTAAATCCTTATATTTTGGAGTTTCCTGCATAAGAAAGGAAATGAGATAGGCTTTTTTTGTTGGAGTAGTTGAATACTGACTTTTAACTAGGTTTTTAAAAAATTTTGAAGTGTTCTGTGCCCATAGAAGGGTATAAAAAGAAACATTCATGTTTTCTCATATTGCTACATTTCCCCAAATATCTTTTATTAGGCTTTTAAAAAATTATAGAACTGGGAAGAAGAAAATTGGACCATAATCTAATTAGGCAGATAACACATATTAACATTTTAAAAATAGAAGTATCCGTGTATATAGAGAAAAGTTCAAACAATTCAGAAAATTATAAAAAGTAAACATTTTTCATTCCTCCTGGGTAATCACTGTAAACCATTCCTTTTGTATTCTTCCCCAAATTTTCTGGGCTTATCTACATGTACATAAATACACATTTATATAAATATATATCATATTTATTCATATATGATATTTATCAAAAATATCATATTTTTATATGACAAATAGAATCATAGTACAGTCTGTTCTGCAACTTTGGTTTTTTACTTACCTGTTTTGGAGATTTTTTATTCATTAAGAAAATTAACGTATGTGAAAGGCTTAGAACAGTGGCTGGCATATTGAAAGCTCAAGAAATGTAAGTTATTGTCATTTCAAAATCACATATAGATGTATTTACCATATTCTTTTTGGTGGCTTTAGTAGTATTTATTGAGTAGGTTATTCTATGGGTGGACAGTTAAGCTCACTCAGTTTTTTAATTTGTTTTTAAAATTTTTATGTATTAAAATGTTTTTAATGTTTATTTTTGAGAGAGAGAAAGAGCAGAGGGAGGGTGTAGAGAGAGAGGGAGACACAGAATCTGAAGAAAGCTTCAGGCTCTGAGCTGTCAGCACAGAGCCTGTTGTGGGGCTCGAACTCATGAGCCCTGAGATCACATGACATGAGCTGAAGCCAGATTCTTAACCGACTGAGCCGCCTGGGTGCCCCTGTTTTTAAAATGTTTGAACAATGCTGCAAAGAGTATCTTTGAATATATACCTTCCAAGTACTTGTGTGAGAATTCTGTAGGATCATTTCATAGAAGAGTGGTGGATAGGACAAAATATATAAATATTTTAAAATGTCAAAGATATTGGGGCACCTGGATGGCTCAGTCGGTTAAGCGTCCGACTTCGGCTCAGGTCATGATCTCACAGTTCATGGGTTTGAGCCCCGCGTCGGGCTCCGTGCTGACAGCTCAGCGCCTGGAGCCTTCTTCGGATTCTGTGTCTCCCTCTCTCTCTGTCCCTCCCCCACTCACCTCTGTCTCTCTGTCTCAAAAATAAATAAACATTAAAAAAATAAAATAAAACGTGAAAGATATTGCTAAATTGTCCTTCAGAAAGTTGCACCAACCACATTTCTGTTCACAGAGAATAAGCGGCCTGTTCCCTTGCTTTCCCCACACCCTTGTGACCTGTGAATATTTTCACCTCTGCCATTGAAACCATCTCTACCGTTGTCTGTCCATTGAAAAATAGCTTATTGTTTTTTTAAGTTTCTTACATTTGTGAGTGAGGTTTAGCATCTTTCAAACATTTGCTGGGCTTTTGTGTTTTTCTGTTTACATCTTTTCATATCCTTTACTTATTTTTATTTGGGACTATTATCATCTACTTATAACTGTTTAATATATTATGACATTATTTTTTTGCTTATCATGTGTTGAAAATATTTCTCCCAGTTTGTCCCTTGGTTTTAAAAGTTGTTCATTAATATTTTCCATGAAGACATTTAAAATAATTTTTATGTGGTCATCTCTATCAGTCTTAAATAAGGCTTAAATAAGGTATTTTCCTCATAGATGCAATGTAGAGTGAAATCATCTGGACCAACGTTTATTCATATGTTCATATTCAGGGACATTGAAAAATGCCTATCCTTTATCATACATTGATCTGGGTCTCATAACTCTGGACTTCAGCATAGATAAGAAACTCTCTAGTTTTTTTGTGTGCACTTTAAATGTTAAGCTCTTAAAAATGTTAAGCCTGGAGTATAAACTTGTGGGATTAGTAAGTCATTTCTTTCATAGTTTGTTTGCTTGTGTAATATCAACACCTATAAGTAGAGCTTGGAGAAGTGTATGAATTTTCCTTCTAGTCACATATATGGAAAGGATGCAGTATATGCAGACAGTATGAGGAAATAGGTCAACATATCAAAAACTCCTACAAGTTTTCTTTGGAATTGACAACCTCTTTTTCTTATGGGTAGCTCTACTGATAATAGGCCACAGATGTCCACAGCCAGTAAAGAAGCGCACGTGAATTCCAGCTGTTCATCATAAGTAGTGGACATACACACAGGAACTAGAGTGTTTAGTCTGTGACTCATGTACATCCAGCGTTTATTTGATGATTTTTTAAATCTTCTCTTTGTTCTTTTATAGGAGGTACACATTTTTTTATTTTTAAAAGAGTAACTGGATGACAGTTATTAAATAACGGAATCAACATGAATTCAAATTACATTCAGTTCAAACTATCATTTAAGGTATAACTGAACGAAAGAGTTAAGGTTTATCTTGACCTGTTGGATGAGCCAAGGCTTGGCCTTAAATTTCATCTCCTACTCCTGTCCTTTGCTTGCCTCTGAAATGAATGGAATCAACAAGTGCCAAATGCCTATAAAATACCCGGGACACAGCAAGACACTATTTGGGTGAAAGAGAAATATAGGACTTGGTCGTTTTTCACCCTTGTGGTGAATTTACTGTGAAGCTGTTGGTACTTAACCTCCAGGGACCCTCACTTACTTGCAATACTGTCTACATCATTTATATTCACAGTATTGTAATCTTTTTCTTAGAGAGGACCCTTCAAATTACATATGCTGTGCAAAACCTGGTTGCACTCCCTGAGAACTTAGTATTTTACTGCAAAAGATAAGGCTTACACTCATAAAACAAGTAGACAACCACTTAAGGTGGTGTAAAAAATGAAACTATAACATGTTCTGCGGAAGTTCAGAGAAATAAATCTTGTTTATTTTGCTTCCTCCGTGGAAATGTGGATTTGTCCATGTATGTACGCACTTCAATATGAATATTTCTCCCATTTCCCACTCACTTAGATCTTGTGACCAGATGTTCATCTTTGTTCAGTTTTAACCAAAATACAGATTCTGTGAAACACTTGATTCTTAAATTGGCCGTTGTGAGTTTTCATGTCTGTAATTGGGACGTAAGCAATTAAATTGCACAAACTTACCTACCCCGAAGATGAGTTTGATATACTATTTTTTTGTTAGTAAATTGTGGTATACTTGTTTGTGAGTCTCTGATATAACTTTTTATGATTTCTCTTAGTTTCTTAATAGTAGATTGCTTATCTTTTGTGAAATCAACACCGGGAAGTTACTATAGGATGTGCTAATCCTAACAAGTCAAGAATGGATTGAAGGCACAAGAAAGACTTGTGCCCCCAGAGGAAAGCTTATTTGAAGTCGAACTTTGATTTTCCTTAAGACTTCCAATCATGTGGCTTTTCTTGTATGGAGCTTTATGTAATTAAAAAAGTCCTTTTATATACGTTTTTTCATTCTGCTAACATGAGTCCTTGTGATTGACCAATAGAAAGCAGCTTGAAGTCATATATGTCTAATTCCATGCGTTTGCTTTATCTCTTACTTGGAGTTGTCAGCAGTTCACCAAGAATCCAGTTTTCTGTGCTTCTCACCATGGTTCAGTTAATTCTAGGGCTCACAGACTTCATTTTTAACCTAAGAGAAAGTTTTGGATTGTGGCTTAGCTCTTTGTGTTAGGCCTTTGTGATTTTGTTTTCTCTAACTTCACACATACATTCCACTTAAACATATATTCTTTCCACCATACCCTTAAAAAAAGTAAGGGAGTTAGGTACCACTGAAAATACTTAACCTCAAATGTAGGGAGAATCCTGTCTCAGCTAGTGACCCTCGCTGAGGACCATGAAATGTTTTTTTTTTTTTTTTTAACGTTTATTTATTTTTGAGACAGAGAGAGACAGAGCATGAACAGGGGAGGGTCACAGAGAGAGGGAGACACAGAATCCGAAACAGGCTCCAGGCTCTGAGCTGTCAGCACAGAGCCCGACGCGGGGCTCGAACCCACGGACCGTGAGATCATGACCTGAGCCGAAGTCGGACGCTTAACTGACCGAGCCACCCAGGCACCCCGCACCATGAAAAGTTTATACACATAGCTAGATTTTTCTTCAGACAGCTGTCATTAGCTACTTTTGGCCTATTCTTGATCATTCTCCTTGATCTGTAACTTTCATATCAGAAGTAAGAAGACTTCCAAAGACAAACAATAGTGGTGAATAGGTCTCCAGAAACTTTTGGTAAGTCACTATTGGCGCTCAGTTCACAGTTTGGAAAGGACTGGGCAAATCTGAACTGACTCTTGGTAGCAAGTGAATTCTTCCAGTAGAGGACCTTTGGAGAGGATAAAGGTGGAAGGCATCCATAAACATGGTACTTTCAGACCAATCTGACTTGAATTTGCTTGCTTAGGTCACAGAGAAGAGACTAACTCAGTGGCTCTTTGAACTTACTTCCTCTATCCATGTTTTCTGGCCATGTATTTTCACAGGCTTTATCTCAGTTTATTTATCATTTTATTACCCCCCCATGTTTGCAGATGAGAAAATTGAGGCCCAGAAACATTTAATCAGTGAGTGGCAGAGCTGGAATTAAAACCTACCTCTTTCTGATTTAGAATCTCTTTCTAAGCATACCATATCACTTCCCTTGATTTGTTAATGCCATTTTAAAGGAAGGGCTGATTTGGGGATACCCCTCAGCTATCCTCAATTGATTTTCCTTGGAAACTACATTACTCTCTTCACATAGTTGTGAGCAATTCACTTGAATATCAATGTTCCTGTTCATTCCTCTATTCAAATGATAGTTACCAGATGTTTAATATGTACCACATCCTGTACTGTACAAGGTGCTGTGTATATGGTAGACAAACTGGTCGTGACTCCTGTATTCTTCATACTTAATGGCTAGTGGGGAAGAGTAACATTAAATCACCATACAAATCAATGTGTATAGTTAAAATTAATACAATCTTTGGGACATAAGAACTAGATTCTGTGACAGAGACAATTAAGAGAGGATTTGGGGAGGTGGATATTACCCAAACAAAACTGGATGTTGGCCAGTGATTTGGGGTGTTTAACTAGGTCACGGACCATCAAGGTCACAGCTGGGTCTGTGTGTCTGGAGTGTTTCTGTTTATTCGATGTGCTCCGGCCAGATCCACTAACCTGAATCTGCTGCTTCCCAAAGGGGACTCTTCTTGGAGGACAAGAGTATGGTAAATGAGAAAGTTTTGGAGAATTTATGCAAATACATTATCACTATGGAGATAGTAATCTTAAATTCATACTTTATGATGCCTGGAATAATAACACCTTCATATGTAAAATAGGATGTACCAATAACCAGCAAGAACGGAGCTGATCTTACTAAGTGAAGCTAGTTTTTCCACAGCACAGAGAAGAGTCAGTCAAATATAAAGCTTGACAAAATAAGTTATTCAGAGGAAGACATACCATATGATTTCACTCATATGTGGAATTTAAGAAACAAAACAAGCAAAGATAAAAAGAGAGAGAGAGTGGGAGAGAGAGAGAGAGAGAGAGAGAATGAGAAACAGACTCTTAACTGTAGAGAACAAATTGATGATTACCAGAGGAGAGAGGGAAGGGGAATGGGTTAAGTAGATGATGGGAATTATGAACGGCACTTGTGATGAGCACAGGATGATGTATAGAAATGTTAAATTACTGTATTGTACACTGGAAACTGATATAACACTGTATGTTAACTAACTGGAATTCAAATAAAAATTTAAAAAAATATGAAGCTTGAAAATATTTTGTTTCCATAGATTTTGTCATAATGCCAAATATGCTTCCATTTCCTTTCAGAGTTTTAGGATACTTTATGGGAAAAGCAATTTTCCCGTCTTTTAGTTTTGAGATTCATGTGCTAAGCATAGAGTGTAATGGGTTCAGGAGTCAAAAGTGAATTTGATACCAGTTTTGCACTCCTGACTTGCTCTGCAACATTGGACAAGTTACTTTATCTTACTAGCTTCAGGTTCCTTATCTCTAACATTAGAATGAACAATAACCCTAATATAGGGTTATTATGAGGCTTAAGCTCAATAATATGAAGTTCTTAGTATAGTGGCTGGCAAATATTAAGTGCTTAGGAGATTACTGTTAGTTTTGATTTCTTCATGGAGCTTAATACTTTTGAAATTATCTTTCTTATTTATCTTTCTCATTTCTTGACTGTCTTCCCTACTTAGCGACCATGTCTGTCTTATTCACAGCTGAATCCTTAGAGAGGAATGGTATGTGGCAGTAGGTACTTAGGAACCATCTAACAAGTAAATAATGCTTTATATGTTATTCGTGTCTGTCATGAGCCCTTGCGTTGGAAGGTACAATAGTGAACATTACCCAGAATCTGCACCCATTTAGTGGGATAGACAAATCTAAAGACTTGTACCATTATTGTCAACACAGTACTTTAAAAGACTATTTTGGCGGGCACCTGGGTAGGTCGGTCAGTTAAGTGTCTGACTTTGGCGCAGGTCATGATCTCACCATTTGTGGGTCCGAGCCCCACATAGGGCTCTCTGCTGTCAGTGCAGGGCCCACTTCGTATCCTCTGTCTGCCTCTCTCTCTGCCCCTTTCCTGCTCACACACATGTTCTCTCTCTCCTTCAAAGATAAATAAATATTAAAAAAAATTTTTTTTTAAATAGGGGCACCTGGGTGGCTCAGTCGGGTAAGTCCAACTAGGGCTCAGGTCATGATCTCACTGCTTGGGAGTTTAAGCTCTGCATCAGGCTCTATGCTGACAGCTCGGAGCCTGGAGCCTGCTTCAGATTCTGTCTCCGTCTCTCTGCCCCTCCACTACTCATGCTCTGCTTCTCTCTGTCTCTCTCTGTCTCTGTCTCTCTCTCTCTGTCTTTCTCTCTCAAAAAATATAAAATGAAACCTTAACAAAATTAAAAAAAAATTTTAAAAAGACTATTTTTTATAGAAGTTTAAGGTTCATAGCAAAAATTGTGGAAAGTATAGAGATTTTCCACATACTTCCTGCCCCCACACATACCCCCACTGTCAACATCCCACACTAGAGTGGTACATTTGTTACAATCATTGACACATCATTATTGCCCAAAGTCCATAGTTTACATTAGGGTTCACACTTGGTGTTGTATGTTCTGTGGGTTTAAACAAATGTATAATGACATGTATCCATTAATATACTATCATACAGAATAGTTTCACTACCCTAAAAATCCTCAGTGTTCTGCCTGTTCATCTCTCCCTTCCCCCACCCCAGTCCCTGATAATCACCGATCTTTTCACTGCCTCCATAGTTTTGCCTTTTCCAGAATGTCATATAGTTGGAATCATAGGGTATGTAGCCTTTTCAGATTGACTTCTTTCACTTAGTAGCATGTAATTAAGCTTCTCCATGTCTTTTCACAGCTTAATAGCTCATTTCTTTTTAGTGCTGAGTAACATTCCATTGTCTAAATATAATGGTGGACAAACTGCTCATGACTCCTGTATTCATTTTCTCTCAAAAATTAAACATTAAAAAAAAGAAATAAAAGGACATTGTTATATCCGAGGTCATCTGAGTTTTCTCCTAAGTAATTGTCTAGAAGTTTTATAGCTTGTTTTGCATTTAGGTCTGTGATCCATTTTGAGTTGATTTTTATGAAAGGTGTAGGGTCTGTGTCTAGATTAATTTTTTTTTGCATGTGGATATCCAGTTCTTCTATCACTCATCATTTGTTGAAAAGACTATCTTTGTTCCATTGTATTGCTTTTGCTCCTTTGTTGAAGATGAGTTGACTGTATTCATGTGGGTTTATTTCTGGTTCTCTCTTCTGCCCCACTGATCTATTTGTTTTCACCAGTACCATATAGTCTTGATTACTGTAGTTGTATACAGTAAGTCTTGAAGTCAGGTAGCATCAGTCCTAAGACTTTGTTTATTCTCCTTCTATATTGAATTGGTTGTTCTGGGTCTTTTGCCTCTCCAAATAAACTTTAGAATCCATTTCTCAATATCCACAAATTAACTTCCTGGGATTTTGATTGAGAATGGGTTGAATTTATAGATCCAAGTTGGGAAGAACTGACATCTTGACAATATTGAGTCTTCCTATCCATGAATGTGGAACATTTCTCTCTTTATTTAGTTCTTCTTTGATATCTTTCATAAGAGTTTTGTAGTTTAGGATTGTAAAGGATTGTAAAATCCTTTGCATTTTTTTTAAAGATTTATACACAGGTATTTTATTTTGGGGGAAGTGCTAATGTAATGTGTTCTTAATTTCAAATTCCACTTGTTCATTGCTGGTATATAGGAAAGCAATTAACTTGCATGTTAACCTTGTATTCTGCAATCTTATTATAATCACTTTTTCTTTTTTTTTAAATTTTTTTAACGTTTATTTTTATTTTTGAGACAGAGAGAGACAGAACATGAATGGGGGAGGGTCAGAGAGAGGGAGACACAGAATCCGAAACAGGCTCCAGGCTCTGAGCTGTTAGCACAGAGCCCGACGCAGGGCTCGAACTCACGGACCACGAAATCATGACCTGAGCCGAAGTCAGCCACTTAACCGACTGAGCCACCCAGGTGCCCCTATAATCACTTTTTCATTCCCAGAGGTTTTGGTTGATTTTTTTTAAGATTTTCCACATAGATAATCATGTCAGTGTGCAAAGAAAGATAGTTTTATTTTTTTTCTTACAAATCTGTATACTTTTACTTCCTTTTCTTGGTTTTGTTTTTGCTTTTTGTATTAGCTAGAATTTCCAGTACAGTGTTTAAAACCAGTGGTGAGAGGTGACATCTTCCCTTGTTCCTGATCTTAGTGGGAAAGCTTTGAGTTTCTCATTGTTAAATATGTTACCTGTAGATGTTTATAGATGTTGTTTATCAAGTTGAGGAAATTTTTCCCTATTCCTAGTCTGTTGACAGTTTCATCACAAATGAATGTTTGATTTTGTCATATACTTTTTCTGTATCTGTTGATATGATCATGTGATTTTTTGTTATTAACCTATTGATGTTATGGATTACATTAACTGGTTTTCAAATGTGAACCAGTTTTGTATACTTGGAATAAATCCAATTTGGTTATGGTGTATAATTCTTTTTTACACTGTTGGATTTGATTTGTTAATTTTTTGAGAATATTTGTATCTATATTCATGAGAGATACTGGTCTGTAGTTTTCTTTTCATATAATGTCTTTGTCTAGTTTTGGTTTTAGGTTAATACTGGCCTATAGAATGGCCAACTCATTATAGAATGAGTTAGGAAGTAGTCCCTCTGATCCTGGTTTCTGGAAGATGTTTTAGAGATTGATATAATTTCTTCCTTAAATGTTGGTAGACTTTACCAGTGAACCCATCTGGACCTGATGCTTTGTGTTTTGGAAGGATATTGATTATTGATTCAGTTTCTTTAATATAGGTCTATTCAGAGTGTCTGCTTTTCCTTGTGTGAATTTTATGTAGCTATGAATTTCTGACCTATATCATGTTCCTTCTCTCTGAGGAACTTCTTTTAACATTTTTTGCAAGGCAGGTCTACTGGCTAAAAATTCCCTCAATTTTTGTTTTTGTTCATTTGAGAAAGTTTTATTTCTCCTTCACTTTTGAAGGATAGTTTTGAAGAGTACAGAATTCTAGGTTGGTGGGGTTTTCTCTCAACATGTTAAATATTTCCATTCACTTTCTTCTTGCTTAGCCTCTGAGAAGAATTGGATATAATGCTGATTTTTGTTCCCTTATAGGTTAAGTGTTTTTTGTTTTATTTTGTTTGCTGTGGCTTTTTTCAAGATTTTTCTTTGTCTTGATTTTCTGAAGTTTGATATGATATGCCTAGGTGTGGCATTTTGGGCATTTATTCTTCTTGGTGTTCTCTGAGCTTCTTGGATTGGTGGTTTTGTGTCTGACATTAATTTGGGGAAATTCGCATTCATTATTATTCCTTCATTATTCCTTCAAATATTATTTTGGTTTCTTGTCCATTTGGTATTCCCATTACACATATATTATACCTTTTGTAATTGTCCCATAGTGCTTGATATTCTGTTTTTTTGGGGGAGGGGGTATTGTTTGTTTTTGTTTGTTGGTTTGCTTTTCAGTTTTAGAAGTATCTATTTTTATATTCTCAAGTGTAGAGAGTCTTTCTTCAGCCATGCCCATCTATTAATGGGTCCGTAAAAGGCATTCTTCATTTCTGTTACAATGTTTTGATTTCTAGCATTTCTTTAAAAAATTTTTAAATTTTCATTTCTCTGCTTACATTATCCATCTGTCCTTGTATATTGTCTATTTTTTCCATTCAATTCCTTAGCATGTTGTTCATAGTTAAAAGAAATTTCTAACCTGATAATTCTACCATTCCTGCTATATCTGACTCTGGTTCTGATGCTAGTTCAGTCTCTTCAAAATGTGATGGGGTTTTGTTGTTGTTGTTGTTGTTTTTAACATGCCTTGTAATATTTTGATGAGAGGTGGATATGATGTACCCAGTAAAAGGAAATCAATCTTTCATAATGTACTTGTAATGTGGGGGAAAGGGAAGCATTCTATAGTTTTATGATTAGGTTCAGTCTAACCGTGAGCCTCTGCCCCTGGACCATGAACTTCACCAGTGCTTCTTAGTTGCTTTGTTGCTTTTTCTCCTCCTGTCCCTTAGGGAAAGGATAACTAATGTGGAGGGACCTGGAGATGGGTATTTCCCTCAGCAAGGACCCCCCCCCCCAGGACCTGGAGGGGTTCCTACATGAGTTCCTCCCTTGGACTAATGTCCCCCCTCACCTCTGTCCCACATGACTTGGAACTGAACTAATGTTTTCCTTAAAAAAAAAAAAAAAGAAAGAAAGAAAGAAAAGAGAGAGGAAAGTGAATTAGACTCCAAAAATATACCCCTTCTGTGGCTGGACCCCTGACTCTCTACTGACCTTGTTTTCTCAGGATGAATTTTTGCTGTTTGGCTCTCAGTACCTGCCTCAGGTAGAATGAGAAAAAGCAACTAAACAACTTATCAGCTAGCAACTAAGGCTAGAGAAGGCCTATTTTCCTTTCCCTGGGTAGATGAGGCTCTGGTAAAATTGTTTTACTGAGAGCAGGTGTTCTTATGAACGAAGTACTCTGGTGTATTTCAAGATGGTTCCTTTTCACCTTCCCATGTTAGAAGTACCAGGAGACATTTCTCTGATATTTTCATGGGAAGCTGTTCAAGTTCGTGGAGGTAAAACTCACCAAAGTGTGGCAGCCTCTCTGTGACTGGGTCCCCCTGTAGTTTCTCTCTCTTAGTCTTGTCCACACTGAACCTCCAGCAATTCATCAATTACAATTCAGGTTTTCCATTTCTGCTCCGATAAGTTATGATTCATTGTATCTGCCTGTCTGTCTCTTCAGTAAGGAGCAGTGGTTTGCCCCGTGGCCTTACTTTTCTGATGGATCTGAGAATAGTTGTTCATTTTCCAGTTTCGTCAGCTTTTCGCTTGTTAGGGTGCAGTGGCTATTTGTAAGCTCTTTACATGCTGGACTGGAAACTGGAAGTTCTTTTTGCCCATTTTTAAATAATGTTGTGCAATTTCTTACTGTTGAATTTTAAGAGTTTTTGTATATTTTGGATAGTAGTTCTTTATCATATATGTCTTTTGAAAATATTTTCTTCCCCTTTGTGGCTTTATTCTCATTTTCTTGAGTGCATGTACACTTTTAAAAAAAATCTTTTTTTTCCCCTAGAAGCTGTGAGATACTCATAGTAAGCCTTCTTTCAAAAGCTTATAACACAATACATTCAGCTCTCAAATGCTTTCTTAGCATGAGAAGATGGGTAAGTATTTTGAGATGTTAAACCTCATTTAAAAATAATTTTTTAATTTAGTTCTGGAATTAGACTATGCACTTGCCCAAGATTCTTAGATCTCACTGGTATGCAGTGCTCATGAGGTTCCATTACTTCCTTCTCTTTTAGTGGGAGGCAAATTTTATAATATCTTCCCTCTGCTCTTTCAGGTCCAAGTACAGAGGGTTGTGAGCAGAGAGTTCTTAGGAGCAAATTCTAGAATCTAACCTTAGACGAGGGCCTCACAGCATCTTAACAGTGGTCACCATAGCTCAATGCCAGGTGCTGGTCTCTTACAGCAGTAACACTTAAATGTCACTCTTAAACTCATAGCATGATTTTTCCCACACTTTTGTTTCTTCTGAAAGTTATTTAAATCTAACTTCTGCCACTGACATAGGCCGTACCATTCTCTTAATTTACTTTAGTAACTCCCCTCTCCAACTCACCACAAAATCAAGTGGAAACAAATCCAGCGGCTCACCTATTGAGTCTTTTGTCCTACCATCCATGAAAAGGTTGAGATTTATTGGTCAGTTGGCTGCGGCATGCTCATCCCATTCATATAGTAGGAAAGCTTTCAGGAAATCCTAGCATTCCTTTGTTTCCTTTCTCAGCTTAAAATACAGACATACTGGATATCCTGCTAGGGTGAGAATTTCTTAGAAAATGAAAGCCATTTCTTAGATTTGTGTTATAGCACATGAGTTTAAATAGATTTTCTCTAGATTTGAATGTTGATGGCCCCATAGGCAAGAAAACTCTTGGATGGTATAGATGTCATGGGTTTAAAAAAATAAAGACAGTTTTCTGGAAGGTAAATTGGACTTAGATCTTATTTCTTGTGACTATTAGGAAGATACAAATATTTTATGGAAGAAAAGAGGATTATAACATGGGCTTTGAGAATCTCTGGGTATCAATGCTTCTGACATTGAAAAGAGCATTGAAAACATCCTTCTTGAAAAGTCCTGTGCTCTTGCTGGTTCATGCTTTATCAGGTGGAGAAAAACAATTTAGCTCATAAAATGATAGACGATATAACATTTGTAATAATTTACATACCCGCCCATGGCAGGCAGAATGATGCCCGGCCCCTCCCACCCCCGCCCCGCAAGATGTCCAGGATTAGTCCTTGAAATATGAATATGTTGGGTTCCAGGCAAAGCAGAATTAAGATTGCTAATTAGCTGACCTAAAAATAAAGACATCATCTTGGATTATATGGGTGGCTCGAATGTAATCACAACGGTCCTTAAAAGTGAAAGGTAGGCAAAAGAGAGAATCAGAGAAAAAGCTGTTAGGATGGGAACAGGGTCAGATAGATGCCATGCTGCTGGCTTTGGAGGTGGAAGAAGGGGACAATGAGCCAAGGACTTGAGGCAGCCTCTGGAAGCTAGAAAAGACAACTGAATGAATTCTCTTCTAGAGCCTCCAGAAAGGAGCACAGTCTTGCTGACACTGTGTGTTGGATTTCTGATCTATGTAATTATAAACTAATCAATTTATGTGTAAGCCATGGAGTTTGTAGTAATTTGTTGTGGCAGCAATAGAAAACTAATACAACATCAATAAAATTTTTTGGTCTAGTAGAGAAGTTGTTCACAATTTGATAAAAATAAGGAGTTCTTGTCAGGGAGATTGACTCCAGACATCGAATGGTCACAGGCTGCTCAAGGAAGTGAGGGTCACATGCTCATTCACCTTCAGCTTTGTTCTGTTCAGGACATCGTGCCCTGATCAGCCATGGCTCACCTGCTCAGCTCTGGGAAGCATGGCAGGAAACAAAAGACAGGGCTTAGCCTCAACATGACAAACACTTATTCTTTTCTCTCTGTAGCTATGCCCTAGCATTATGTTAACCAGAAAAATTTCATTTGGTATTGTTTTAGAATTACATCCAACCCTAATCACTTGAGGGAAAATGGAAATAAGTTCTCTTCCTTGCTGGGTTGGTTGTCTTTAGTAAATCCTTATTTATTTTTGCCAAATGGGCCCAACTTTCACCCAGCAGCACTGTGGGAATTCTCTGTGGGAACGTGTGGTGATTGTAGAACCCTAGCTTAACGGGCTGGAAGTGGTGGTTCTGTTAAAGTAGACCCTGAAGGGATGCTGTCAAAGACTTCACCTCAGGTCATAACCGAACCAGGCTAGCTTTCTTTTCTTGAAATGAGATCAAAATGTTTCTATGAAGTACCTTTTTTTTTTTTTTAATGTCACTTGGCCAAGAGAGGGAGGACACACAGTTATCTTTCTTTTGTAGAAAAGGATGCCAAATTGCTCAGCAGATTTTTTTTTAATGTGCATTTGTTTGGAAACCACAGAATAAAACTGCCAAAGAAAACCCCTGAAAGGCAGGGTACATATATCCTGAGTGGTAACTGGAATGTATTCTGGTTTTCAATCCAGCTTTGATAATTGAAAGCAGTGGCCTTGACCATTTTCTAGCAGTTGGTGGGAGAGATTGATCACAAACCCGTTTAGGAACCTGCTAGAAACTATGGATCATCATCCATATAGAAAAAAAGCACATCACCAAATTTTGCATATGGTTTAGGGATTCCCAAACTTCCATAAGTTCATCCAGGGGCCCTCCAGGCAAAGGCTCCTGAGCATGGGTGATGGCACATGACACGTAGGTGGCCATTAGGAGTCAGAGGAGGGCAGTGCTCCTACCGTATATCATGATGGGGCAGAGAAGTATGGTTCTGAAAATTAAATTCATTAATTTCATTAAAGTAAATTTAATGGTTTAAAAAAGATATATCTGAATCTTTAAAACTAAAAAGGAGTGTTTTTGAATTAGTTTCATGTTTTTCTTATCACTCTTCTCTTATTTGACTTTTTTTTTTTTTACGTGTGTGTGTGTATGCATGCGTGTGTAGGAGAAAACTTAGCCCTTGGGAATGACATGTAAATCAGTGCTATATTGAGTTTTTGTAAGCATAGGGGAGAAAAGTAGTCCTAAAAATGATGGGATACCACAGTCCTACCCTCATACTCAGTGTATGAGGTTTTACACAGCACATTTTGTAAGGTTCTTGACGAGCTTCGCGATAGCACCTTTTTGTGGTTGGGTTGTGAGCTACAGCCTTGTACTGATTTGTTAAGGATGTATTAATTCATCTTGAACCTGAGACAAATCTCAACCCGCTTGACAGACTCTGTGGTTGTCAGAATGTTGCCTGTTCCCTACCCCAGACCCAACCCTGTTTCTTCTGCTGTCCTTCATTGCGGCTACGGCCCGGGCAGCGTGCTAGCAAGACGCATTCACAGTTGATTGTTCACAACTGCTACCCTCCAGAAGTGGAGGGAGGAGACACTGAGGAGGCGCCAAGCTGTGGTGGCAGAAAATGGATGAGAGAGGAGAAACTGATGACAAGGTCTTGGAACGGAAAATAGAAGACACCTTACAGCAAGGGTGTGAAACCCATCACACTTAAGAACTAATCTTAAATTTGGATGGGAACAAATTATAGACCTTTTGGTTTTCTTTCTCTGGAAGAACAGGGATTATAAAACCTTTGTCCTTTTGGTCCCCTCTTCAGACAGTTGTGGGTTGGGGTTAGGGGAAAATTTTATAACTGTGGAGCATTTTTTTTTTTAATTTGTTTTTTTCAACGTTTATTTATTTTTGGGACAGAGAGAGACAGAGCATGAACGGGGGAGGGGCAGAGAGAGAGGGAGACACAGAATCGGAAACAGGCTCCAGGCTCTGAGCCATCAGCCCAGAGCCCGACGCGGGGCTCGAACTCACGGACCGCGAGATCGTGACCTGGCTGAAGTCGGACGCTTAACCGACTGCGCCACCCAGGCGCCCCTAACCGTGGAGCATTTTGTAACTGTGAAGTGCAACAGAAATGCTAAGTACTTTTTGCTGTTAATGTGGCCTTAACTGCCAGGGACTGCTCTGGAGCAAATGTGGAGAATCGAAGGGTAACGAGGATGGGGGGCCCTTCACAGCAAAAGCCTAGAGGGGAGGACAGCAGCTCTTTCTGTGGCTTCTAGCTTTTTCTTTTAATTTTTTTAATGTTTATTTTTGAGAGAGAAAGAGCACGAGTGGGAGAGGGGCAGAGAGAGAGGGAGACACAGAATCCGAAGCAGGCTCCAGCACAGAGCCGGACGTGGGGCTTGAACTCACAAACCGAGAGATCGTGACTGACGCCCAACTGACTAAGACACCCAGGCGCCCCTAGCTTTTTCTAATCATGGTAAAAGTGCCTGGAGAACCAGATCTCATGAGTGGAAAGCACATTGCTGGCTTCTCTGCTCAGCATAACTGGTCCCTTGTAAGAAAACAGAGTTTTTGCCTTGTTGTCTTTGACCTTTATCTTCTCTTTGAATAACCAGCTCCATGGTGGTAACAAGACCTTTCCAAGGTAGGCTTGGTGGCAGTGACCCACTTTTGAGGTCAGATTTGGGTGGAGAAGTGCCTACAGTGAAGGATATTATTTAGAGTGATTAAAAACAACCCTCTTACTGATCTATGGGATGCAGTCCACAGTCTTAATCAAAGCTTCCTTGGTGTTCCAGACATCTGTTGGCTATTTCACCCGTATCATTCTCCTGAGTCAAGGTCAGCTTCTGAACATTTTTCTCATACCTGACCTGTGTTCCTGTGGGTCAGTTAAAGAAAAACGCCTTGGACGCTCATGGGCTGGGGTTTATTAGAAGAGCAAAGACTCCCAGAGGCCCTTGAGTCAGCAGCTTCATGTGAGGTCTCTCTTCCCTTTCCTTCTTCCTCTCTGTTCTTTCATCCACCCCCAGTAAGCTGCTTCTTCCCTTCTCTTCCCTCCCCAGCCTTTCCTTCATTTACAGCAATCAATGGTATTAATTCAATCATTTAGCAAATGTTTGTTGAGTGTCTGCTAAGAACAGGCTCCATTCCTGGCCCAGGGGACAGAGCAGCGAGTATCCCCTACCATGGCCTATCAAGCCCTCATGATCTGTCCCTATGACCTCTGTGCCTCATCTCCTTCTCTCCCCTTACTTACTCCCTTTGCTCCTTACTCCATGGCTTTCTTGATGTTTCTCAAACATCAAGCCCTGCCATGGCTCCCCACTCTGCCTGGAAGACTCCTTAGAAATCTGTAGGGCCCATTCCCTCACCTTCTGGAGGATTTCACATCATTGTCAAATTCACATTGGGCCTTCTCTGAATACCTTGTGTGAAGTAGCCACCTCTGACCCTCTAATGTCTGATCACCCCTGCCTGCTTTAATTTTTTCCATTGTACTTTTCACTTTCTGACTTAGTATATATTAACGAATTATTATTTTATTGTCTACCTCCCCTCACTACAGGTATGCTCCATGAAAACAGGGGCCGTATCCCCAGTGCTGAGAATAATGTCTGAACATAGGCCTTAACAAATACTCATTGAATGAAGACCGAATGAGTAAAAAGATGAATGATTGGGGAAATGAATGAAAATCCCGAGGTTTCTGACCTCAAAGAATGGTGCACTGGAGACATAAAATCAATAAGATAACTCTAGCTTGTGGGTTTTGGTAGTGACTCAGAGACTGGGTTCTAGAGTCTGTCACAGTTCAAATCTCTGCTTCACTTAGTAGCTGTGTATTCGAGGGCCAATTACCTCAGCTCTCTGGGCCTGGTTTTCTCATTTGTGAAGTATGAATAATAATAATAATAATAATAATAATAATAATAATAATAATAATAGCAGCAGCATGGAGGATTATTGTGGGAATTAAATGAAACAATCCATACAGAGTGCTTAGCATGGTACCTGGCATGTGGTAAGGAGCCAGTATTATCTGCCATTATTATTGGGTCACTTGCTGGAATCCAGTGGAGCCTGAAAAGTTCTTCAGCATTATCCCCATCCTGGTCTGGTATTACTGAGACTTTTCTGTTATGGAGCGAAAATTAGAAAGTGCCTCCTACCAGAAAGACTGTCCCTGAGGACAACTTTATCTTAGGATTTCTTTGAACCACAAATGCTTCTGTCCCCTCTTCAAACACATATTAAACATTTCATTTGTTCAGATAGGCTCCAAACAATACTATCTGTCCCCTCTGGAAATAACTGTTTCCTGTTTAAATGTCAGCAACCAGTTAAACATTATGGGCTTTTTTTTCTTGTAATTTTTAGGCCGCAGTAAATAATTGCTTAAGACTGTACTTTAAGAGGCATCTGTAAATCTTTCTTTCGCCTTGTGATACAGGGAAAACCATGTCAAAAGTCGTTCTGACAATTTGTATTTTAATTTAAGTTTTATGAGTTCCCATTTAAAGAAGGCCAGTTTCTCGTTGGCAAGCCTTCTTAAGAGGTTGAAGCTTTGATCTTAAATCCTAGGGAGACTTTGCAGAAATTGGAGGTGACATTGTTGACAGGTTTGTCTGTAGCTATTCTAGTGCCATTAATTAAACACACACACACCCCTTATATTTACTCCCCTGGAGTAAATGAATTGAACTTGACTTTGGTTTTTGATTGGAAGCTATGAGAGGGTCCAGGAAACATCAAAGAAACGCTCTTAATCTAGTAAAACTAACTCTCAAATGACCTAGCTTGAACATTAAAGAGTTCTTGATTCCAGTGCGGGTCTAGTTTCTTTTCTGTAAGGCGTTAATTCCCTTTAATGATAAAAAAAAAAAAAAAGTGCAGGGGCAAATAATCATCCCCTCCGCATAAAATTCCAGAGGGTTATAGGCTCTTTAATTTTATCTCGCTTCTGAAGGTCTCCTTTGTAAAACTGTGTATGCGTTTTTCTCTTGTCTTTTTGTACTGCTTATACTTTTAAGATCTTAGCTTTAAGATCTTAGAACTTTATTTCTTTTGCATTTCAATTTTAGATTTTTGGAATGGTCACAGCTGTCCTAAAGCTTTTTATGATCCTAGACCTTTAGGAATGAAGGCATGGACAGGTTAAGACAAAAAGCCAGATGGTGCCTTTGTAGCAACAGAGTAGTTGAGTAGCCTCGTAGTTGAGAGGTCTGTTTTCATGTCTGCTTGGGGAGCCCCACCAGACGATTCATTTGCCCCCAAACAAGTAGCCATTAGCCTGCCTCATGGGAGCCCAGCACCATTTGAAGCACTAAAGAGCAGTGAGCAAAAGAGACAGAAATCCTGTTCTCCTGGAGTTTATGTTCCAATGGACAATTAACACAATAACTAGGTTACACAGTCTCCACAGAAGACTGTGAAAGAAAATAAAGCAGTGTTATGGGGTGGACAGGGGAGGCCTCACTGATAAAGTGACACTGGAGCAGAGACCCGCAGGAGCTGAGGGAGGGAGCTGTTGGCATGGGGGATGGGGGGAAGGGCCCCAGTGAGCACAGAGATTCTGAGGCAGGAGGATGCCTGGTGTGAGTGGAGCAGCAGGGAGGCCAGTGAGGCTGAGGAAAAGTGAGCGGGTGTAGGAGGCAAGGTCAGAGGAATCAGAGCAAGTCCTTTTGGGCCCTGTGAGGCAGGTGTGACTTTGGCCTTTCTTCAGAGTAAGACGGGAGCCACAGGAGGATTCTGAGCAGAGCAGTGATGGGATGTGGTTTATGTTGAACAGGATTGCTTCGGCAGCTGGGCTGGATCCAAGAGACTGGTTAGGTGGCTTTGGCCTTGATCTAGACCAAAGGTGGTGGATGGAAGTGATCTAGACCAAAGCCAGGATGGAAGTGATGAGAAGTGTTTGGATTCAGGGCACGTTATAAAGGCAGAGCCCAAAGGATTTCCTGGTGGACGAGACGGAGAACAGCCTGGGCCCCTGGACTATGCATGCTTCACACGTGCTTTGCCTTCTTAGTGATGGTCCTCATTGGTCTCCAGAGTATTGTCAACCAGTCATTCTGGTCCTGATAAGGAATCCGTAGACACGATGATGGCTGAGAGAAATATCCATGGGGTCTTCTGCGCACACGTTCTGAGCAGATGGTACCAGGTTAATTAATGAGAGCTACCATCACTCACCAGTGTGAGTTGCTTAGTCCTTCTTGACACCATCTGACTGTACCTGTGGCATCACATTCTCAAAGGGGACCCGTGATAGGTGCTCACGTCATTCCAACCGGTAGCTTGGCCCTGAGTCTGAAAAATGTAGAGAAAGAACAGCGAAGTATGAGAAGCTACAGTGAAGACAAAGAAGAGGAAGATCAGGACATTTTTAGTACAAACAGCTCGAAAAAGAGAAATACCAGGAGCGGATCTTTCCCTTTGTGTCTCTCGTAGTTTCAGTTGGAATATAAAAGATGCGGTATTTCACAGATAACCAGAGAGAATTAATGATAGAATATGACAAAAACACAGATTCAGTCCCACATTTAGTCCCTGAGGGCTGGCGGGAGAAGAATTTGTGGATCTCTCTAGTCAGATAGGTGGAAGCTACGGTGGCCGTCCCAGAGCCCTGCTCTTCACCCGCCCTGATCTTTCCTACTTCAATAAACCACAAAGTCTGTTGTGAGAGAAGATGAGTACATGGTTCACTCTGATGGTGGCCACGGAGAGAGCCAAAAAATCTGTTTGTTTAGGAGAAATCTCATTTCCCATCCCTGCCTTGCTCATATGGGGCTGAATACATCTTAATCTAAGTTCTTATCTCAGGAAAAGCAAAGGGTGGCCCTGGAAGCCCTCTGAATAGCAGGTGCAGACAGAATGAAGAGGGCTAGGGAGGGTGGAGGCCTGTGGAAAATATGTTCAGGAGGCCAAGAAGTCCATAAGGCTGATGAGCTCGAGAAAGGAACAGGTGCAGGGGAGGGGGGCCAATGCCTAAGGGTGCAGACTGGAACCTACCAGGATAGGGTGATAGGGAGACCAGATGGGCTGGCATTCGGTCAAACCAGATGGTGGGCTTTTATTTTTAAAAGGATTTGTAAATCCTAGGAACAAGGAACATAAGGGTACTGGGGCCTTTAATCCCATTAGTAGAGGACAAAAGTGTTCTCTTTAAAAATGTAAACCTACCAATTATAGAATTTCTCTTATCAAAACTTTGGGACAGAGTACCAGCTTGTGAAATGCCAAGAAATCTCTGGCTTCTTCATTGAGGGGAAGAGAGGAACTGCAGAAATAGGGCATTTGTTGTGAGTTACTGAAAAGTCTACTCCTCAAGAATTTAAAGTGTACATTTGGAACCAAACAAAATGTGATATATTTATACAAAAGAGTCTTGCTTACATATGGAGTGGGAAGGACAGCTAACTGTAATTAGGGACTGATTCGTTATTTAGTAAATTTTGAGTTTATAATGAGACAAATTAAAAAATTGTGAAGCACCTGTCACTTTCTAAAAAGTTGTCCCCCTGGGTCCCCTTCCCTGGTTCCCTGGCTCTTCTCCTGGTTGCATAAAAATTCTGTTCTTCAGCCCTTCTCTCAGCCTTTCCTGGAGGGTCCAGAATTACTTCCGTAACCCTTCTCCTCAAGGACTTCTCCTTGAAGAGACCAGACTCGTGAGCATAGCAGGGAGTCGTTACGGGGCACGTGTGGTGGTACGAGTGTGAAGGTGACACAAGGCACAGGCAGGGCCACGAGGTCCTTCAGTAGATGGAGCAGAGGGCTGTGTCTCCAGTCCACAAGGAATCTGCCGTCTTTGCTGAATGTGACACCTGACCCTCCCTCTGAGAGGAAAAGCCTAAGTTCTTCCAAAGAATTTCAAAGAGATGTTAAATATTAAGAGAAAGTTTTAAGTAGTGCAATTCATTGTTAAATCACTGTTTTTGGTTAGAGTATCCATATAGAGTATCCATATGCCCAATAAGTAAATCCCAGCAACATCAGTTTTTGATGCTATTGCATAAATATTTCTTTCTGTAATTACTCCTGAAAAGTGTAACGGTTATCTCGTGTTTGCAATGGAATAGAGTTGCTTTCCAACCCCACTGAGTGGGTATTTTTGTTTTGATCTGTAAGGTATGGAAACCTGACAAGCCCAAACTGTGAAGAGGATGAAAGCCCCAGTTCATCAGAGTCTAAGATGGTGATCAGGAAGTAAGTATGCCTCTCTCTGCATTACAAGCTCTTAGTCAAGACTTATTATCTTAAAAGAATGTAATTCAGCAGAGTTTTTTTTTTTTATTCCTTTCCAATGTTGTCTTGGTTTTTCTTATAATGCGTAAAATCATATAGTTATATTTTGACCATCCAGTGATAATTCATTTATTCATCCAATAAAAATGTGTCAGGCATCTGCCATGTGCCAGACCCTGTGCTAAGGGGAACAGCTATGAACAAAATAAGTAAGTCTCCGCTCTTATGAAGTTGGTATTTTAGCAGAGGGACAAGGAATCCCACAAAAAAGAATGCAGTAGGGTGAAGGGGGCTAGATCCTGATGGAGAGTTTGATTCACAGAGGGTGCCAGGAGTGGACTTTCTGATCCGGTGGCATTGGAGCAGAGTCACGAATGGGGTACGGGCTCGGCTTTGTGAATATCCAGGCAGGGAAAATATGGAAAATGCTCTGAGGCGGGAGCAGCGTTGGAGAAGTGGTAGGGAGATGAATGAGGCAAGAGCAGGTGCCAGAGGATGAGATCTATAAGGTAGTGGGGGCCCCAGACCACATGGGGACTTGAAGGCCTCGGGCAGGATGTTCAATTTTATTCTAAGGAGCTAAGGAACATAAGAATTTAGAGGTCCTAGGAAGAGCAGGGCTATGGCCTGATTTGTATTTCTGAAGGTTTTTATGCATCTATGTGGAAAATAGACTCTGGCAGTGGGACGGGGGCAAGAGCGGCAGCAAGGAGCCTGGTTAGGACACTTACAAGGGTCCAAGCAAGGGATGCTGGTAGCATGGACTTTCGGAGGAAGAGGAGTGGGGTGGTGGTGGTGGTGCTATTAGTAGTGATAGTAGTAGTAAAAGCAGGAGTGACTTGTAGGAACAGCTTCTGCAGAGATCTTGAAGGTGTTTCTAGGAGGTTGTACTGATGAAGTGGACGGGGCATCTGAGAGAAAAAGAGGCCAGGACACCTCCAAGGGTTGTGGTATAAGTAACTGATAGAGCAGAACCTTGGCTTTATGAGATAAGAAAGACTGGCAAAGAGGAGCAGTATGGTGGGGAGCATGTGTCAAGAATTTCGTCTTAGACATACTAATTTTGAGACCGTTGGATGAGTCTAGATGGTTGGGAGAAGTCTGGACTGGAGGTACAAGTCTGGGCATCCTCAGTTTATACCTGGTGTTTAAGGCTAGGAGGCCAGGCGTGCCCTCCTGGGAACAAAGGGCAGATAGAGAAGAGGAAGGTCCAGAGACTGAGCCTTGGTTTCCTCCAGTATTTAGAGTCAGGAAAGTAGAGGGTCCAGCAAGAGGAGCCTGGAACAGAGCAGCCAGTGAGGAAGGAGAAGAAAGAAGAAGTTGTGTCCAAAAGACAAGCAAAGAAGGAGTTTGGGGGGGTGGGTGCTGCTGTGACCAATTATATCCATTACTGCTCAGATATCAAGCAAGAGGAGCCTGGGAAGCAACTACTGTGTTTGCAACATGTTGGTCTTTGGTCCCCTTGACAAGTGCAGCTTTCGTGGATGGAGGTGTGTGTGGGTCAAGAGAGGACAGAAGTTTGGAGAAGTTTTTCTATAAGAGAAGAGAAATGGGCAGGAGGATGATCTGGAGCAAAGGAGAGTTTTTTTCATTGTGTGTGTGTGTGTGTGTGTGTGTGTGTGTGTGTGTGTGTGTGTGTGTGTTAGCACTAGGTGATAGTTTAATCTGATGAGAACAGTGTGGAAGACACTGAAGAAAAATGCAGGGGTGCAGGCCACTATAGGAGTGATGTTCTTGAGTAGATGGGCTGTATGCCAGGGTGCTTGAAAGTACTCTTAGTAAATATTCATTCTTGGAGCCAAAAGTTTGGGTGGTTAATCCTATGGAATATTTTAACTCCTCAGAGGATTGACCGATGGAATCCTTTCTTCAGAAGCCAAAGATGTGAAGCTTAGAAAATTGAGTATCTTTTTAAGTCCTGAGTTAGGGAGTTTTATTATTTTATTGGATGGGCCATAACCTTCCAGAAAACCAGACAAACCAGTGTAGTTTTTTGAATGCCCAAAAGCAAGATGTGGTAAGTGGAACACATACTTTTATTCTTAGAGGGCTTGGGGAGGCTTCTTGGAGGAGGTGACAATTTGAGGTAGGCTCTGAAGGAGGGTCAAAATTTTGGTGGTAGGACCATCTAGGCAGAGGGAACAGTGGGACCAAATCAGGGGCACGCAGTGTATGTGACATTTTGGAAACAACACAGAACTGGTGTGGCTGCTTCATGATGGTGTCTGTACCGGGATGAGGGGAGTTGTAGAACCGAAGCTATCGCGAAGGGGGTTAATTCTCTCAAGAGAATAGGACGATCCCTGCTAAGCAGTAGACAGCCCTGAAAAGTTTTTGTAGGAAGGAACCAGTATAATCAAATAGGTGATCTGGGGACATGGCTTAGACGTACAGACTTCTTACTTAGAGTGTGGTCCATGTGCCAGCAGCATTGGCACCACCTGGGAGCTTGCTAGAAATGCAGAATCTCTGGCCTTACTGCAGACCTGGATTAGAATCTGCATTTCAGGAAGATCCTTGAGTGATTCTACACATTTTAAGTTTCAGAGTCATAGGATTGGGGGTTTCGTTGTACATTTTGTTTATTCACGAAAACTTAACTGAAATAGTAATTTTTTTAAAAGAACCTCTTCAAATTAAAAAAAAATTAATGTTTATTTTATTTTTGAGAGAGAGAGAGAGAGAGAGAGCGAGCGAGCGAGCAAGCTTGAGCAGGGGAGGGGCAGAGAGAGAGAGGGAGACACAAAATCTGAAGCAGGCTCCAGGCTCTGAGCTGTCAGCATAGAACCCAACGCGGGGCTCGAACTCATGAGCCGTGAGATCATGACCTGAGCCGAAGTCGGTTGCTTAACTGAGCCATCCAGGCACCCCAAAAAAGAACCTTTTTATGTAAATATTTTTAAGCATAAACAAAGGAGGGATACTGTAAGAATTGAGTGGCCAGCTTGTCAAATGTTCCCTCCACCTGTGACCACATGCAGAAATAAGTGTGTCGTTATCCACAGATTTTGGAGTTGAGTCAGATCTGGAGCTATCATTCAGCTAGCCACCAAGGAGAGTAACAGTCTGAAAAATATCCAGAGCTTTTCTGTTTCCCAGGGAGTGTTTTGAGATTAAATAGGTTTCTGGGGAAGTGGCAAGTTAAAGAAAATTGGTTTGTACCCTGGATGTGAAGAATTCTGCTCATTATTTTAAAGTCCTATTCTAAAACTTCCTTGAACTTGATTGTACGCCAGGAACAGTGATGTGGGGGAGACTCCAGGATAAGCTGTTTTAAAGGGCTTTACAGTTTTAAGCATATGAGTCCTTAACAAAGAGCTTCACATAGAACTCCCCTGAGGGGTCCATCATCTGGGGACAATGGTCCTTTCCTAAAGCCTCACAATGAATTGGTAGAAAGTTCTTGACCCTTTTCCTCAGACTGAGTTGCTTTTTAAAAAAAATTATGCCTGATGAAAATATGCTACTTTATCTTATAATGGACCACTCTGTCCTACAAATGCTGGAATGCTAAAATCCCTTCTCTCTGCTGACCTCTTTCTTCCTTTCATTCTCCTGCTTTCCGGCTGCTTCCTCTCCCCCTCCCAACTTCTCCTTTTATTATTTTTCATCTCATTTCACCGTTGTCTTTTTGCTTTTTCTAAAGTTACCCTTCTCCTGATCATTTCTGTGGCTGGAGAGGGTCACTGCTTTGTCTTTCTGAGAGAATATCGGGGAAGCATCTCCTTCTTTCCATATGTCATATATTGAAAGTTCCTCCATCATCACAGAGCTCTGGCACCTGAGATGTAGCAACGACCGAAGGCTTCCTAATGCCGGATGCACGTGTAGGAGACCTGGGTCTCTGGCAATGCTCAGTGGGCTGGTTTTGTCCCCAGAGGATATTTGGAAATATCTGGAGACGTTTTTGTTGTCTTAACGTGGTGGTGGGTGGGGGATGCTATCGGCATTGGGCGGGTAGAGGCCAGGATCTCTGTGAAACGTTCTACGGTGCACAAGACAGCACCGCCCTCCAACAAAGAATGCCCTGCCTCTAAGTGTCATAGTGCGTAGGTAGGAAACCCTGCTATATGGCGATGAGGCTGCAGTCCTCAAGTGAAAACCCTCTTTATTTATGAGTATCTAGATCTGGGTGAAAATAGGACCATGCTTATCTCAGGATTTCTTTATTCGTGTCCCATCTTGTACTGAGGTGAACCAAATGCCAAGGTGGCCCAGAAGCCAGCCTCATAGGAGGTGAAGGGCCTTGGGTGAGAAGCCTGGAGAATTGAGGTTTGAATCCCTCATCAATTACTGTCACTTCCCCTCTAGATGACCTAGTCACCTCACCTCCCTCGGTTTCAGCTTCTTGACCTGAAAAATGAAGTGCTCGGAATGTAAGCTCTCTGAGGCCCTTTCAAGTGTAACGACATCGAGGATAAAACTTATTTAGCTTTCAGCTTTCTCTTCATCTTTTCAAAAATGAACATGAATATCAGAACAGAGATATGGCCCAAATATTATACTGAGCTTTTGAGAGGTACCCTGGACTGCTTTTTTCAATCAGAGAGGCTGTGCAACCAGCTTTGATGAAATAGAAAAACAAAATAGACAGCTTCTTTGAGTTGCTTGTTATGACTCATGACATCATAACTGGTCGTGATGATACTAAGTACAGAGATGAGCTAAAGCACTGTATTGTGGGGTACAGTGAGCAGGACATAATGCCTACTGTTTTCCTTTGCTGTGAATCTGTCTTCTAGTGATTTCAGGTGGGAAACAGACGGTGGGAATTCAGTAACTTTCTAAGAAGTAAACATCCTGTTTTTGGGCAATGCCTTCAGTTCTGCAGATGGGGTGTAGTATGGGTGGGGAATCACCACTGAAAAACCCTCAACTATTATTTGGTTTTCCATTTTTAATGTAAAGCGTAGAGCAAGGCTTACGTTTCATACAGGGTCCCCAAATCCCAAGATAACAATCTTCCCTGTATTTCTAAATCAACCTTTTGGAGGATAAAAGAACTTAGAAGAAGGAAAACATGGACATACAGATGGAACAGTCAAGATGAAAGATTGGTTCCTAGTGCCTTGGATCACAACTGAGTAGTAGTCTTCACGAATTTCAAAAAGTATCAGATTGTGCTGTGACTCCCACTTGTTAATTCCAGTCCTGAGTGTGCCCAGTTCAGGCGTTGTGCAGTATCGAGAACCTTTAGAGTTATCCAGCCAAAACAAGAATTCCTTGAGTTGCAAGGAATTCAACTTCCAAAGCCTCTGGATGTTGGAATCTGCCACACAGTGATTTCTGATGTTAGCGCCAGACTGTTGTATGTAGTAAGCATACCATGTTTATTTCTACAATCCCCAAGCTTGCAACTATTTGGAAATCAGGAAACTCACTTCCTGTGACAGAAGAAAACATCTCTGCCCACATTCATCCCACCTGTGCCCTTTTCCTCCTTCCTGCTGACACTTTTACACAATAAAATGCTGTCTATTTAGAATAATAGAATCAGAACCAGATGGACAAGGACACTTTCCTTAGTGCAGATTTATTACCAGCATTGAATTCAGAAGTGAAGAGAATGTAAAGAAGGGGTGTTAGCCATACAGAACCTCGACACCATGAATCTTCATTCTCTGAAATGGATCTAAAATTAGAATATGTATGTAGGTATGTGTCACCTATCTTTGTCTGTCTATCTATCTATCTATCTATCTATCTATCTATCTCTATAATACTTAATTTAAAGAGGTTTAAGACTCCTTAGGAAATGACACTTTTTAAATTTCTTTAATGACTATTGTAATGTAGAAATAGTTCTGTTTCCTTTTCTTTTATTGACTCTCATCACTTCCCTTCTGGAGTGCTGTTTTGTTTTCTCAACCTCTTTACCACAGCAGTGCTCTAAACTGTTGAAATCATTCTGCTCTCATCTCTGCACATTCAGTTGATGTGAATGTCATTCTTGTAATCTTTTCCCAGAAGTTGTAAATAGTGACTCCAGATTTTAGTCACCAGTGAAGAGTCGTATAAATAGTAGCAATCCAAGACATTGGAAACACTTTAAAGAAAAGGGAGATGAGTTAAAGAAGGCTGGCTGTGATTCCTTAATGCCTGAGAAACTTTACAGTGGAAAGTATTAAAAATCTTCCCAGAGAGTTTGCAACTAATATTCATTGCAGTAAATTCAAGTACCCTAACAAAACAGTTGAAATGAATATGGTGATTTTTTATTGTAATTTTTTTCATGTGTATTTTTGAGAGAGTGCAGTGTGTGTGTGTGTGTGTATGTGTGTGTGCGCACGCACACGTGTGCACATGCACGCGGGAGATGGGCAGGGAGAGAGGGAGACAAAGGATCCGCAGTGAGCTGAAGGCGGAGCTCGAACTCACGAACCATGAGCTCATGATGTGAGCTGAAGTTGGATGCTTAACCAACTGAGCCACCCAGTTGTCCCAAAATTAATGTGCCGATTTTAACAATGGGGCAAAGAAAGAGAGGTAAAGAACAGAGCAAAAATAATATTTAAAACTTGAAATTGAAAAGAATGAGAGGCTCTAATGTGAAAGGGATATTTTTAAAAAGTAAAATGAAAGAATGGAGAAATAATATGTTGTATAAAAGAGGCTGGTATTGTCTTTAAAACATCCATAGTGGACAAGGAAAAATAGAAAGCATACTTTCAAAAGTCATTGAAATCTTGAATCAAATTGTGCATTTAAGGGAAGGGAGTAGAAATTAGTTTTCTAAGAATTAAGGAGTAAAAAAGAACGTTGGCAATCAGTGGTTCAGAAAGAAGAAAAATCAGCCACCTAAGAATCTCCTGGGGTTCTCCAAATGTGGGAGAATGGCAAACAGGCATCCCAGCCACCTCTGTCACTTGATTTGCCCTGCATCACCCTGGCCACCACCCCTGGCTGCAGTTTGTGGTGTGCTAACTAGTGTGGGGCCTTCTTCTGGGTCCTTTGTATCTTCTTTTACCATCACAGATATGCTGTGAGATGTTGTCTTCATTTTATAGGTGTCAATGGAAGCCTCAGAAAAGTGTGGGGGGGTGCCCGGGTGGCTCAGTTGGTTAAGCGTCTGACTTCAGCTCAGGTCATGATCTCACGGTCTGTGAGTTCAAGCCCCGCATTGGGCTCTGTGCTGACAGCTCACAGCGTGGAGCCTGCTTTGGATTCTGTGTCTCCCTGTCTCTCTCTCTCTCTCAATCTGCCCCTCTCCTGCTCACTGTCTGTCTCTCTCTGTCTCTCAAAAATAAACAAACATTTTTTTTAAAAAACTCTAAAAAATTAAAAAAAAAAAAGTTTGGGGCATCTGGGTGGCTCAGTCGGTTAGACGTCTGATTCTTGGTTTTGGCTCAGGTCGTGATTTCACAGTTTGTGAGTTCAAGCCCCTCATCAGGCTCTGCACTGACAGCATAGAACCTGCTTGGGACTTCTCTCTCCCTCTCTCTCTGCCCCTTCCTGGCTCGCTCTCTCTCTCTCTCTCTCTCTCTCTCTCTCTCTCTCTCTCAAAATATAAATAAACATGAAAAAAAGTTATATATTTTGACTAAAACCAAGCAGCTGGTTAAATGAACTCTGGTATTTGAACTCAGGCCCGATGGACTCCAAGACCTAGGCTGCTCACCATTTTGCTCTTGGACTTGCCATTTCAAACTGAACATCAGGATCTCAGGTGCTTGTGCTTTTTCACCCCATGTATGCTTCTGTCACAGTAACCAGGTTGCAGCCAGAAGTACACGAAGAACTAAGGTATATTATATTACCACTATTGTGACTAGTGTTTTAGCTTGTTAGCATCCTGAGATCTCTTAATTTGGGATTATTTACTGTAATGTACCCTGTGTTGTTTTGCCTGGCTTTATTACTGAATGAACACCCTAAGCAAGGTCCCCAGACAGCTGTTAGAAATGTGGAAGTCAGGCTGGCTTCCTGGGGAAGGAGATGGGTTGCAGGATGTGAGGAAAGAAGAAGGAAGATCACATTGGTCAGGCCCATCAATCTGAGTGCCTGCTTCCTGTTCTTAGGGCCTTGTAGCATCTTTCATTACCAACGGAAACGCCATCCTGATGGTGAAAAGTATAGAATGCCTCAGCAGTGTTTTCATTAGAGGCCTATCTCTAACATAAAAACACCCTTCTTGGCCTATGAGGGATGGGAGAATAACGAACTGCTGAGGTCCCCGAAGAATAATTTTGGCGAGTGGCAGCGTCCCTTTGTAATAGTAATAGCTAGAGATCATTGACTGCTGAGTAGGAATAGTCCCTGTGTTAAGTACTGTATATCCTTTTAATATTACCATAATAACTCTATGTATATTACTAGCGCTCTCTCACAGATGAGGAGTCTGAGACAGAGAGAGGTTAACTAGCATACCCAAGGTCATACAGGGAGTAAGTGAAAGCTGGGATTTAGAGCCAGGCCTTGCCCTCTACATTCCATGGCCTCTACTTCTTTCCCGTTGATCAAAACGAGATGGGTTATTCTTAAGAACTTAGGTCAGACTCTCCTGTTTGTGTTTTTTTCTTAAAATTAAGATGTTTTCCACAACAGTTTTGGATTTCTGTAAAAATCGAGCAGATAGTAGAGTTCCCATACACCTCCCTCTGTTCCCCCTACTATTCTCACATTAATATAGCACATTTGTTACAGCAAATGAGCCAGTATTGCTACATTGTTAACTGAAGTCCATAGTTTATTCAGATTTCCATACTTTTTACCGATGTCCTCTTTCTGTTCCAGGATCCCGTTCAGGATACCATATTCCATTTAGTTTGTCATATCTCCATAGACTCCTCTTGTCTCCATAGACTCACTCCTCTTGGCCATGACAGTTTCTCAGACTCTTCTGGGTTTTGATGACCTTAACAGTTTTGAGGTCAGATATATTGTAGGATGCCCCTTTATTGGACTTTTTTTCTCATAATTAGACTGGATTTATGAGTTTTCGAGAGGAATCTTACAGAGATAAAATGCCATTCTCATCACATGATGTCAAGGACACACACTGTCAGCATGATTTATGACCATTGTTGGCCTTGATTACCTGGCTGCAGTAGTAGTTCTCAGATCTCTCCATGGAGAGCATCTGCCCTCCACACTCTTCCTTCCCGTACTGTGTTATTTGGAAGGAAGTCACTATGCACAACCCTCAATTAAGGACTGGGGAGTTTTGCGCCTCCTCTGTTAGGGTGAAGTATCTAATCAATGTATTTGGAAAACTTCTGTGTGGGACGTTTGTTACCCCCATTTATTAGTTTATTTAATCATCTAGATCAGTATGAAGTAGGTGGATACTTTTTTTGTGCTTTGGGTTGTAATGCGATGCTAGTTTATTTCTTGCTCAGATCGTTCCTGTTTTGGCCACTGGGAGCTCTTTTGGTAGACTCCCGTGCACTTTGACATGTACCTGTAGCATTTGTGGGGTTATTTGGTTGTTTGAGGCCTTCTTACTTTCTGGCACTACACGATGCCCTAGGCTCATCTTCTAGATTTCCTGCCCCCGACCTAAAATCAGCCATTTCTTCAAGGAACCCCGGTTCTTTCCATTGGAGAATGGCATCAGAATCCAAGATTCGCAGCTGGCAGGGCTAGGAGATTTATGTTTACACAAATTACCGATTACGTAAATACAGATATTTATGTGTAACATTTTGTATCTATATTATGTTTAACACGAGTTCTTGCTGATGCCTCCAGTTCTAACCTGCTACCACATAGATAGCTCTAGTCTGCTCCCCTTGCTTATTTGTATATTTCCTCTGCGACAGCGAGAGAAGTGGCTTCCACCATCTGCCAATATTTACTTAATTGTTCAGCTTCTGTTATACGTGCATAGCAGTATCGGAGTTGTTAACTCATACCCTAGCGGGAAACAACTTGATCAACTAGAACATGGTGCTTATGTATAGTTCCTTTGGCTTTAGCCCTTGGTCTTATAGACTGCCCTTCTTCTTTTTTAAAATAATGAAAATAGCTAATATTTTTTGAGGACTTACTATGTCCTAGGAACTATTCTAAATACTTTGCATGTATTATTGCTTGGCCTCACAACAATTCTATGAGGAGGCATGTGTTATTCCCATTTTACAGATGAGGAAGCTGAGGCACAAAGAGGCTGGGTTACAGCTAGTAAGCCACAGAACCAGGATCCCAGTTAGGCGCTCCAGAGACTGTTTACCACATTGGCTGTACTGCTCATGAACAACGGGCACTTCAGAACCCTTTCAGTTTAGTTTTGTTTGTTTGTTTTTTTCCTTTTCTAGTGGAGTGCAGTCACTGACACACTGGATAAGGTTTGGTGATCTGGAGTTAGCTCTGTGCACAATAATTCTCTTCAGTTTCTATAAATTTGCCTTCAGATATCAGGGCCCACACATCTAGTCTGGGAATAAAGGAGTGGATCAACACGCCTGACTTTGGCTAATTGGTTTCAGGCTTGTCTCTTCCTATTCTTGGTCCTTCCCCACCCATATTTACTGTGTATTTCTGTGTCCTTTCTATCACAGTCTTCCTCCCCCTCCCCCTTGCCTTGGAGCTTTTTCTCTGTAACTGCCTCATGGCCCCTCACTGGTTCTGTGCCATGGGCTTGCCTGATGTTTAGCACTGAATCTGGCCCTGTTTGCATTTACTTTTCTGACACTCCTAATTCCTCTTTCGCTTACCCTCCTCGTGTTCTAATCCCTGCTCAGCCTCTGTACCAAAACGCACGCTGGAAATGTACAAGAAAGCATCGCAAGACGACCTTGACAAGTCCAGATAGTAATGCCTCCATCTTTTCCAGGCTTTTTCAGAAAAAAGAGAAACACATTTTCTGTAGCCTCCTTTGTTCTTTCTCATCAGGGAAACCTTCTAGCCAGAGGTCTCAGAGGCAGCCTCTAAAGGGCAGCCTTCTCTGAAAAGGAAAATCTGCTCTGTGACTAGGAGAACAAGGTGGAGGGGTCTAGCTCAGAGTCACTGTCAAGGTCACTTTGCTTTCTTCCCCTGAAGGGCAAAGTGCATTGGCTCCCTCCCTCAGGGCTTTGCAGTGTCACCTGCCACATTGATCCAAAGGCCCACCCTCCACATGGATGTTCTTACCTTTTCTTTATGCGTTAGGAAAAGATCCGGTTTTGGGAGAATATCCTAACATAGAAAAACATTTCACTGCTTTTGAAAAAATGGTCCCATATCTTATTAAGTAACAATAAATTATGATCTCAAATAGACTTCTGGGGAGAGAAGAGAACTCTAAATGGACAAAGTTATTCTTTTTGTCATAATAATCCTATTTCTTGGCTGGGAGCTTATACATCATGGGAGAGATGACTTCATATTTTGAAAATTTCTCATTAAGCCTTTTACCAATTGTAGAATATTTTACTACCAGTGGGATTTTAATATGATTTAATACATATGCATTCAAATCCCTATATGTATTTAAATATCTGTGGTTTGAGCATACTAGCAGCCTAGACAGTCAGCCCTCTTACTGCATTGCATGCCTGAAGGTCCCCACGGTGGCCGTCAGTTCTGTACTTTTTCCTTGTACCTCTCGGCTAAGGCATCTGTCTAGTATTTTCCAACCAGGTGTTATGAAGTGTGATTTCTGTTTGGCTAAGAAATCAAATGAGTGTTCCATTCCTCCCCTCTCTTCCACAAACACTTCGAGATTAGAGAACACCCTACTAAAGAATGAATGGATTAACCAAGAAATTAAAGAGGAAGTAAAGTGCATTGAAGCCAATGAAAATGAAAACACGACAGTCCAAAACCTTTGGGATACAGCAAAGGTGGTCGTAAGAGGAAAGTATAGAGATTGCTCCAGACCTTCCTAAAGAAGGAAGAAATGTCTCAAATATACAATCGAACCTTACACCTAAAGAAGCTGGAAAAAGAACAGCAAATAAAGCCCAAAGCCAGCAGAAGAAGGGAAATAATAAAGATTAGAGCAGAAATCAATGATATCAAAAAAAAAAAAACAAAACAAAAAAACAGTGGGAACAGATCAATGAAACCAGGAGTTGGTTCTTTGAAAGAATTGACAAAATTGATAAACCCTTAGCCGGATTTATTGAAAAGAAAAAGGAAAGGACCCAAATAAATAAAATCATGAAGGAAAGAGGAGGGATCACAACCAACAATGCAGAAATAACAATAATAAGAGAATAATCTGAGCAGTAATATGCCAAAAAATTGGGCAATCTGGAAGAAATGAGTAAATTCCTGGAAACATATAAACTACCAAAAGTAAAATAGGAGGAAATAGAAAATTTGAACAGACTCATAACCAGAAATTGAATCAGGAATCAAAAATCTCCCAACAAACAAGAGTCCAGGAACCCTCTCTTCTCTTCCTATTCTTTAAATAGGTCTACTCTATATCCCTTGAAAGTGTTTTGCCCTCTCTTACCTCAGGATCTTTGCTTATGCTATTGGCCCAGAGTCTTTACCCCACTAACTCTTCTTATACCTAAGATCTCAGTTAAACATTGTTTCCTAAATCCTTCTTTGGAATCCCTCTTGTGACATTCATCACATACACAGTTTTTATGAGTATGGAAGATAAAGGGCACTCAAAAAATATTAATTAGTGAATTAATTCTCCCCAAGGGCCTGTTTCCTTAGAAGTACGAGTCTTAGAAGCTGTGTCAGTCCATTCCACACATTGATGTCTGAGCACGTCTCCCTGTTCCTTATAGACCACTGTGATAGGGTGAACGAGGTTGCCAAGAACGCCTGAGGTAGAAAAGGCAATTTTCTGAGGGGTTGTCCCCTCAGCTGTCAGGTTTGGGCTCCTTGCCCCATGGCCACCCACCCAGCATGCTTACTTGGGACTGAGGGGTTTTGCTCTGTAACCCATTAAAGATTACTTTGGAGAAGGAGGTCATGTACTGCCTTTCCTCCTTACTGAGTTTACATTATGTCACAATCGAAATCTTTGCGTTTGGTTTCAGAAAGTACTTCTTCAGTCTTCACAAGTCTTTCAAGAAGCATGTCTTGCAGTTTATATTAGAGTTTGATGTCCCTGAATTGATGTGTCCTGAGGAGAATGCCTTAGGTGGTGCTCGCGTGTGTGTGTGTGTGCATGTGTGTGCGGGCTTGTGTGTGTATCTGTTTGTAATAGCAGGCCCGGAGCCACACGTGTTGTCACACAGTTTGTATTTCGTGTCATCCTTTCTGTTTGGGTGGCAGATTCTTTGAGGGATTTCCGTACGTGCTGATTTTCACTGAGCCATTTTTACCTTTTTCAGTCCCTTCCTTTTGTGATTTATGGCAAGTAGTTTTAAGACGCCTAAAAGTTACATTTCTCTTTGGGTATCTTGAAACGTCCTTCTTGACATTATGTCCCGTGAAGTCACAGCTGATCAGTATCAGGTAGATGAAGGCAGGTGTTATATCTCTTCTCTAGGTAGGGGTCAGTGGAGTTGAGTGACTCCCCACCTCCCTTTGTTCACAGGTGGCACAGCTGGATGGGAATTGGGTTTTCCTTCTTCAGCCTTCTTTCTTGTTCTGGTACAGAACCAAGCAGCTTCTCTAGCTTAACAGTCATACCTTCCCTGTAAGTTTGTGATTTTAAATCAGATTTCCCTTTAGTATTGAGGTTTTTTGCATTCTGCCCAGTAATCAGTTCTGGTTGCTATGTAAGCCAGACCTTGGGAGTGGAGCCAGGAAGGGTAAGTTGGAAAGGCATTGGCCAGTAATCCTGTTGGCTGCCATGATTTTGTGATGTTGCTTTCCGTTTTGAAATCTCACATGTTTCACATTTTATCTGCTTTATAGTCTATCAGGAGCGGGAAGTTTTCTTCCCAGGAGTAGTAAACATAAAGCTACTGTGAGCTTCGGGCACATGTCCAGGACTTTCCAGAAAACCTCCCTTTCTGGCATGCTGATAATTGGCCTGACGATAGGAGGTCAGGGGTCTGCCCCATGTTGTATTGTGCTGTTTGTGTGTGTCTTTCCCTTCTTCTCTTCCTTCTTCCTCCTTCCCCCTTCACTCCTCTTTTCTGTGAAAATGCTTTTTCTAGCCAAGTCAGGGTCTGGGTCTGTAGTAACTTCCACAGTCCTCTTAGGCTAAGCTGTGGGAAGGGCACTGTCACAAAGGGTGGAACGAATAGCTCAGCAGAGCTAGTTAAGAATGTCAGACTGAGGAGGACAAAATGTGCACCTAAAGGCGAGTCCAGTCTGGATTCAGGTCCCTTTTCAGGACTCCTGCAGACCTTCCGAGGCTGCACTTTCTGTGGAAGTAAGCGCTAAATGATGTGTCCTGTAGAGATGCAGAAGTACATGGAGATGCGAACAAGGATACACCTTTTGTAATTGTTTGTAGTTGTGAGAACACGAAAATAACATAAACATTTGTATACTAGTAGAAGAATCCTTCTATTAATTATGGTGTGTCCACGCAGTGGGAAACAGTAAGGTAGATCTGGAGGCAGTGAATGGAGTGGTGTCTGTTTCATACCATTCAGTGGGAACAAAAATCCATGTTGGCTGATCTATGCACAGTATATCCATTTAAGTATATATACATATCCACTGAAAAGACTGGAAGGATATACTCCAGACTGTTAATAGGTGGTCATGGAAATGGGATTGTGGAATGGGTCACAGAAATGGAAAATGGAAGGGAAGTGATATTTTGCTGTTTTCGTCTGGATACATTTGTAATATTTACTTTTTTGCAATAAATAATCAGTTTTGTAACTTGAAAACTAATACTTATGGGAGGCCAAGGAGTAAAAGTTAATACCTTTTACTATGTGTCTTTTGCCTGTGATTCTGGGTTTCTGCCTGGCTTTTCTTTTAAGTTATGCAACTGAGGAGTCACTAGGGTCATTGTGTTGCTGGTCTCGCTGTTGGGTGGGTGTTCTTTTTCATTTTTATTGGTTGATGTGAATTCTCGTCCCTCCATGTCTGTTTTTTCTATCAGTGTCATTGGAAGAGTATTCTCTCACCGAAATATTAAATATTAAATGAGTAGTTATATTAATCAAATCAATTCATGCTTCTTTTGAGAATTACAAAACTATGTGTAGGACTCAACCTGATGAAAGCAAATGTCAGGTTGTCCTATGTTCCAGCCTGTTCCCCCACCAGTGTGCCTACCCCAGTTCTGGGCTCAGCGCTTGTCAGGGAAGAAGAGAAATTATTCATAGAAAACATCTTGTTCCTTATAAAAAGGAAGTGTTAGAATGCTACTTCATTATTTTCTTCTTCAGTTCATCATATGGTTTTGTGTGTGTGTGTGTGTGTGTGTGTGTGTGTGTGTGAAGAAAGGAGAAATAATGCAATGTGTGGGCTCTTAAAAAGTAGAAGTCCATCAATTTTGGGGGGCGTGAATGTTTCAACATATGAATGGGGGGACACAAGCATTCATACATAACACGTGATTTTGCAGGTAAACTGAGGATTGAAGGCCCACTGAGGAGACTCCATTAATTTCATTTTGCTTATGTTTTCATTAAATCCCAGGTCCCATATTAATTTCCTCGAATCTTTTGGGAGGGAGTGAAACTTTTGTTTGGCTTTTTATTTAATCTGGACTAAAGATTTAGAGAATATTTTAATTATTTCTGTGGTTTTATGTTACCTATTTCCAACATACGCATGTGAATATTATAGTTCCAAAGGCCCTCGTGTCCTTGTTAGTAAAGCAATGATATACACAGCAGTGAAACCAATTAGTAAATTTATTTTTCTTCTGTTTGCACTTCACCTCCAAAGGGTAAGCATTGAATTGGCTTTGGTTGTACGTATGCCTGTATTGTAGTCCGGCTTCATGGTAGGAATTTGGGATGTGTGGAATTTAGGCACACCTGTCAAAGCCCAGCCTGCAGGTTCACTACCATCCGTGTAGTCTCTTTACAGCTTGTTAACTAAGTGAACAATTTGTTTGAAGGATACTTAGATGATAATTTAAAGAGGCGCTAAGCCTTTTTTTTTTAATCAGCTGAAGAATTTTGGTCAGTTGTGTCGTTAGCTAAAATGAAGTATCACATCAGTGTCACTAAAACATGGATTGATTAATTTATAGCCATCATGAGTGCATCCGTGTCAGCCGGGGGGGCAGCTGGTCAGTAAGAGGCAAAGTACTGTGTTTTCTGGCAGGCACAGCCCAGCACGTCCTCTTTGAACATGAAGCGCAAAATGATAGCACTCAAAACTTTATCCTTTTCGCCAGTCAGCTGTTTGTCTTTTCCAGTGGATGTGGGGCTGCCCCTAACCTAAGACAGCACACGCGTGTTCTTAGTACCATGGTGGGGGTGGGGGAGGGGGTGTGCACACGTCACGGCCCTGTCTCTTTTTGTGCCCTGACCCTTGTCTTGCCTAAGATATTCTCTGCTGAGCCATCAGAGGAAATCGCCTTCACAGTGGCTTTGCTTCTCAGGGTTTTGTCCCTTACCTTTCAAAGACCTACCTCTCTATTAGGTACTCTTTCTCCTACATATTCTTCTCTTAGAATTTGAAAAGCAAAAGGATAATTGGGGGGGGGCACATTTTTGGGGTACTTATGCTGAAACCCTGGTAATCTTTGTAAAATTAAATTAATGCTGTTATCTTTTCCAAACCTAGGCACTTCCTGTCATTAGACGGATTTCAGGCCTACTGTCAGTTATTTCCTAAAATGTTAGTACAGTTGATTTTGTGGTTTCTGATATGAGTGAATCCAGAACTGGAAACACATAATCTCCTTGTGCACAGATTGCTTTGAAGTTGCTTCAGGACTCACTAAATCTCCTTCTGCGTGTCTTCCCCCCACCCCCCCCATATGAGTTTTTCCAAAGTTTTTGGTCCTATCTTTTTTTGGAACTTAATCAGTCTCTCCCCAGCTCTACAACCACCACTTAAAATAATAAGATAAATAATATTTATTTATTATAAAATAATAAGATAAATAAGATAAAATAATAATAATAGCTTGTCTTCAAGTGCTTTAACTTGATTGACATTGCCAGGAACTTTTGGGTGAATTCTCTGTTGACCCCTGGTTTTGTGAGGTATTTCTGGGTGAGGCCATGGTATCCAGGTCTCGTTTTGAGTCCCCACATCCAGTTGGGTGCAGTGACTCTCCATTTCTCTTTCTCAGTGCAATCGCCTCGATCCTGAGGGCCTGGCTTGACCAGTGTGCAGAGGACTTCCGAGAACCCCCTCACTTCCCTTGCTTACAGAAACTGCTGGATTATCTCAAACGGATGATGCCAGGCTCCGATCCGGAGAGAAGAGCGCAAAATCTTCTGGAGCAGTTTCACAAGCAAGAAGTGGAAACTGACAGTGAGTGCTGACTTGATTCCAGGGAACAAGTTAGATTCTGATTCTGCAGTCCCCTTGTTGAAGAAATGTTCTCCCTGTGCTTGATGAATGACCTTGGTTGGTCTCACAGAGACAAGCTGCTGGGGGGATTGGTGGTGGGTAAAAATTCTAAAGTTTATCTCAGTGCTAATTACAGAGCCTAAGAGTTTTAGAGCCAAGAAGGAGATTTTTTAAGACCACCTGGTGTGGCGTGCTCATTATAGATAAAGAAACTGGCCCTGAGAAGTGCATTTCCTCGGGTTTCTTCTAATACCATAAAGAGGATGGTCCTCTCGATGGTCCTTTACCTTCTCTTGTCAACATGTCCCACGCTGATCTTGAATTTGCTTTTTGTGATCTGCCTCGTGGCTCCTCTTTCTATCTAATGGAGGAAACCCATCACAACCACCACTATTCAGCGGGCGGGGATTTAAATGCAGTTGTGCTCCAGCCCTCACGAAAGTTCGAAAAGCCCTGAAAAAGTGTTTCTCTGTCAGCTAGAAAACGTCACTGTCATTGAGCTTCTCGGATGGCCTCATCAAAGGAAGTTTCTGTGGCTGTTTTTTCCTATTGGAGGAATTGACTGCCTGTTTTCAAGGACAAAGGAAGGGCCACCGCTGCAGGTCGTGGGCAGCTTGGAAATATCAGGCTTTGAAGAAAGTCAGAAAGAGGTTAGGACAGGCTTTCAGTGTGACGATTTATCCCCCCACTGGCCTGCCGGGTGATGGTTGCCATGGCGGCTGACCCACTTGGAGCTTTTGACAGGCATTTCCCTGAAGTGACGCCCGATTTCCTCAGTGAGGGAAAGGAAACGGTTCCTCATCACCGATAAGGGAAGCTGCCTGAGTGCCAAAGAAAATAACCTTAAATTCCAAACGGTACCTGTTGAATGTTTTATGTAGGGGGATCAGAGCGGTGGGTGCCGGCAGGGGGGGCGGTACAATCGCATCATTAGAAGCTGACTGCCAAGTACCCGTATCTAAGATGACTTCATCTGCCGGGAATGTTTGAATACCAGGGGCACTCCTCCAGCTGCCGGACCTCAACTCCCTTCAGGCCTCCCCGCCTGTCTTTGAGCCAGAGTGGAAAATGCTATGTTAGAGCCCAGCTCTCTCCCCACTGGGGCTGCCCCTGGCTCCGGGCCTAATTGGGGAACCGGTGGGACCAGTCGTTCATTGTTTCCGACCCAGGACTGGAAGGCAGAACTCATTTGGCAGGCTGAGGCAGGGGAGAGGGAGACTGGCAGGCTGAGGCAGGGGAGAGGGAGACTGCCTGACTTTGGAAAGGCTTTTATGCGATGCTCGAAAATGAATTTTTTTGGAGTTTGGAAAATTTTAATCAAGAAAGCTCCAAACTCTCTGTTTATTAAGCACAGCAGTCATCACGGAAAAGGAGTTTTAGGAGCTTGGTTCTCATGGGCTTATTTTGCCCAATTTCATGCTGGCAAAAGCAAAAGTTTTCCTACATTGTTTTTTAAAAGTAAAATTTTGCTTCAAGTTTTTACTTACTTACCTCTGGAAGAGAGTCAAAAGCGGAAACAGTGAAGGCATGGCCTAGGCCCCAGAGAGAAAGGACTACGTAATCTTCTCACACAGCAACATCCAAGGCACATAGAGGTTGCCGTGAGTGTTTGTTGAATGAATGAGGGGGTCTGACCTTACCACACATCCTCTTGGGCTGGCGTGGGTCAGCCTCTGCACGGCAGAGTGATTGGGATAGATTTATAGAGTAGCTAGCAAAAGGGATGAGAGGCCCATTCTGAACCTTTGCGATTTCAATTGTTTTATTCCTTTGCTGAATTGGAGAGGACCAGAGTTTTGTGGAAGCAGAGTGGTGAAATCATAGGGTTTTAGGTTTTGCTTTTTTTTTTTTTTAAAGCTCATGCCTGTTTGTGTTCCAGCCTTTGGAGGCAGGCATGGATCCCCTCCTACTTCTAACCCAGCCCCGTTCACATGAGTCCTTTCAGCTCCAGGGGGAGGAGTCCATCCTTAAATCACATACCTCTCAGCAGAGTCATCAAGTACTCATGTGGTACTGTGACAGGGGGAGTGATGTGGGGTCCACTCTCAGCACCCCTCTCCCCCGGAAAACTAAGGAAAGGCCATCTCAACTTGATCCGAGACGCATAAAAGTCTTATTCTACAAAGGAAAAGAGAAAAAGCTTAAAATGTAAACATTCTGGGGGAGTAGTAACACACTGATTTAAATTTCTGCTAACATAGAACTGAATGCAGCTAGCTTTTCTTGTTTTTGTTTTTGTTTTGTTGAGAACAGATTTAACGGGAGAGCAAGGAGTGTGAAGGGTGGAGGTGTGGGGGATGAGGTTGGAAAACAACCTAGGACAGGTTCTGGGGAGTGGGGGCTGGGGTTCAAATGAAACTTCATCCAATTCCACACTCTTTCAAAATGGAGTCTGGAGTTCTGATCCCATGGGCTGAGTCCTTCAGCTTCTGATTTGGGATCCAAGCAGTTATTATAGTGATTTCCACACCCCCTCACTTCTTCAGTCTATGCTCTGTGTAATTTACTAATTGATAATCTTATCCAAAATAAAGCTCAGGTGAGTTTAGTTTCAGGTTCTTCTGCTTCATACATAACTTTAGGTGGAAGCTGAAAGTTGCTCCAAACATCTTGAGAATTCTAAGGACTTTCTTGGAATTCTGAGGATTTCATCAGCATTTCTTTTTTTTTTTTTAAGTTTTTTTTTTTTTTCCAACGTTTTTTATTTATTTTTGGGACAGAGAGAGACAAAGCATGAACGGGGGAGGGGCAGAGAGAGAGGGAGACACAGAATCGGAAACAGGCTCCAGGCTCCGAGCCATCAGCCCAGAGCCCGACGCGGGGCTCGAACTCCCGGACCGCGAGATCGTGACCTGGCTGAAGTTGGACGCTCAACCGACTGCGCCACCCAGGCGCCCCTTCGTCAGCATTTCTGACACCATATGTCCCATTCTCCTACCTGATGCCTGGCCTGCTTTCATGCCCACTCCTTCCAGGCTTCTGGTTATAAAGGGCCAGTGATTACGAATTGCATAGTTGGGGCTTAAGAAGCAGTTTGATTGGTCCTTAAGCTGAGCAGAGGGTATGAGGGAGCCAAGATGAGGGAAACCCCCAGAATGTAGCCCAACTTTGCTTCTCTAGACTTTGCTTGACCTGGCTATGTCCCTGGCCTAGCTATCAGTGGTTTAACAAAGGGGTAACATGAGGCCTCTGAACTTAATAAAGAATCTAAGAACAGATTAAGAAGACCTCCATTTCACTCAGATTAATTTGCTTACTACTTTCTCCCTGTGGGTTTTCCGAAGGATTAGCCCTCTTCTTTCTTAATGAAAGAAGTTCAGTTTGACTCTACTAACAAGGTCATAAACAGTGGCACCAGGTGACTGACTTTTTTTTTTCCATCTGTGAACAGATGGGTTTCCCAACACCATCTTCTTCAGCCTGGAAGAGGAAGAGGAACCGGAAGGTGGAGGGCCCGCAGAATTCACGTGCTTCCCAGAAGACCTTGTGGCAGAGCAGCTGACCTACATGGACGCCGTAGGTCTTCTCTTTGTGCTTCCGATGTGCTGCTACTTAAAATGTGGGGAGTGACAGTACTGGTGGGCTGGGGAGGGCAGTGGGGTAATGTGATTTAAGTCTTTTTGAATCCCCAGGAGAGGCTATGCCTGTAAATGCGGAGTGAAGATGGGACTTGAATCAATCATCTGAATAATTCAGGCTTAAGCTCTTCTTGCAAAGCCGGGTGAAGGTGCTTTTTACTTGGCACTTGATACATGGAAGTAAGAATTCTAACTCTCAGGAAACAAAATCGTCCTGTTCCGTGGGTATTCTCTCCCTCTAGACTCATAAATATTTCAAGATCTGAACGGTTTATTTGGAGGATTGTGAAGCGGTCAAAGTATAAATTAGGATAAAATAAGTTCGCTGAATCCAAATGTGACTGTATCTGGCAGTTCATTTCCATGTGTGTCTCCTGTACTTTCCCGAAGTTTGTTAGCCGTGCATATTTGATCTCATCAGTCACATGTCCTAGCTCAGTGTCAGCTGGTAAATAGACTATTATAAATTATCGTGACGGTTTAAACTCTCGTACACTTACTACTTTGAAGAAAGCAGCAAGTAAAGTGACAGAGTTTCCATCTAGTGAGCATGCAAATAAAGTATCAGAAGCAAATCAGATAGTCTACGTAAAGTAAATCCCTGTGTTCTCTCTTTTATATAAACCCTTATGTGTCTTGCCTTGAATTGCCCTACAGATGAGAATCCCGTTTAGTTGACTAATTTGGCTTTGTTTTTGTTCCACAGTTGATAGCGTAAAAGAAAGACCGGAAACTTCATTGGCTATGACTTTTAGGCAAAGACCTGGAAACCAGGCTTTATGTTCCTCTGTCTTTATTTTACTGTGTGACGTTGAATAGTTTTTCCTTTTATATGCTTACTTTCTTTATTTAAAACATCATGTGAAATAGTGACATTGGTGACAGCATCGCATGCACTGTACTTTGGATCACTTGTCAGGTGGTCACTGGGCATCCCTATGCATTATACACAATTCACGATCGTGAGCGCCTAGAACGGACCGTGTATATGATTTTGAGGTCAAAACCACCTCAACCACTTTTTTTTGATTAGTAGTATAGATTTTTACCTATCCTTCAAGACAGGAAAGTCAAAATGTTGTCGGTCCCTTGAATTTTCTTTTGGCCGTCGTGTTCTGTTTGTTCAGTCGAGCAGATTGAGAAAGAACATGTGGGCTTTTCTGACCAGTTAACATATTAATTATTTACTTTTGTCCATTGAAATAGACACCACGAGGCAAGTCAAGTAGAAAAGGGTTATTTGTCCATTTACAAAATACCAATTCACAGATGACCCAGACTATGTGCTTTCCCACATGAAGTGTCTGTGTTGTCCTTAAACTCAGCTTCTCTTCTGTTCCAGCAACTATTCAAGAAAGTAGTGCCTCACCACTGCCTGGGCTGCATTTGGTCTCAGAGGGATAAGAAGGAAAACAAACATTTGGCTCCTACCATCCGTGCTACCATCTCTCAGTTTAACACCCTCACCAAATGTGTTGTCAGCACCATCCTGGGGGGCAGAGAACTCAAAACTCAACAGAGAGCCAAAGTCATCGAGAAGTGGATTAACATTGCTCACGTAATTATCTTTTTAAAAATATTCTTTGTATTTAGTAGATACTGGAGACGATTCCTTCTCTCCGTTTAAATGGGTCTATCCATTTGGCTGAAAGGCAATCAAACAACATATGTGAGGACCCCCTGGGTTTTTGTTGCTGTTATTCTTCTTCCAAAGTAAGAAAAAATGGTCTTTCTTAAATAGGAGCTTATTTTTCCTCTTTATTTTTAAAAAAAATTTTAAATATTTATTTATGTTTGAGAGGCAGCGTGCGAGGGGGGGAGGGGCAGAGAGAGCGGAGACGCAGAATCTGAAGCAGGCTCCTATGCGGGGCTCGGACCCACGAACCGTGAGATCATGACCTGAGCCGAAGCCGGACACTTAACCCACTAAGCCACCCAGGTGCTCCTATTTTTCCTCTTTAAAGAAAATCGGTCCCTTGCTCACTTCTTTCAGCTCATGGGCCTGCACACTGCTGCATCTCCAGGGTGACATATGCCTGCTTTTCCCCTTATAGTCACCAACTGAGTGTCAGTTCTGCCCCGTGTTCAGTAAATACAACTTGATGGTCTAAGTGCCAAACTGATTACTCTTCACTGCAGAATGATCACCTACCTAGGCACCCTTCCAGCACCCGGAAGCATTATGTCTTCTGCAGACTTGAAGAGCCAGTACCTTCTCAGAATCCTGAATCTCTTTCCTGAAGGACTGAGGTGCCCAGATTTCACATTAATCTGGGGCTTTTCTGAGGACCTTCTATCTGAAGGTAGAAGGGCAGAGTTTATTCCTAGGTCTGAATTACATTCTGCTGAGTGTCAGTCTGGGCTCTGGGTCAGCTGCTTACATACTGCATGACTTTCGCTTATCAGTATCTTCATGACTGTGGAAACGTGAACAGTATTCAGTCAGTTGGTCACCAGACATTTCATGCGCTCCTAAATGCACATAAGCTACAATATTATGTAATTTGGGGACATTGTGAGGATAGGCACAATTAATGTAATCTTACAGGAGCCTGTAGTCACACAAGGAAGCCAAGATACTCTGAGATATACTGGGATGATCTCAGCTGAGGCAGAAGAGGAGAGGGGCCCTCCGAGATAAGCTGCAGTGGAGGAGGGAGAAACCACTTCTGGGGGGATTGAGGAGGGCTTCATGGATAGGATGACTTTTGGATTTAGCTTTAATACTAGATAGAATTTTTGGTATTTGAAGATTGAGTTAGATTTTTTTTTTCCTAGACAGAAGAAATTACATCAGCAAAAGCTATGTAATTAACAACAACTTTGAAAAATAATTATTATGTAAATATCTTATTAGTCCATGTTCTGGGTTATGTGAGTCAACCCTCAACCAAAACCCATTTTGCTTTCTATCCTAATATACTTTTTTCATTAAGCCCTCCTGTTTAGGGCATAATGCTTACATTTTCACACCCACACTCTCTCTCTCTCTTTGTATTTTACATTCTCTTTGTTGTCTTTGATCAAAGAGCAGGGCCATAATTGTGCTAGAGGATTTGCCTTATTTTGAATTTTTAGGTGCTCGGTTACCACAGACTTTTTCGTATATGAAGTAAGAGAACAGTGTCTTACAACTTAGATTTCTCCTATTCTGAATTGAGCTAATTTCTCAAGAGCTATAAAAAGAATTTCTGATAGAGTGGAATAAAGCATGGAATTTCTGCCTTCTCAGAATGAGAAGAAAAAATTTTTGTTTTGGCCATAAATGCCATATCTTTTAATCCATTCAACTACTTAGAAAGTCTATAGCAAGAATATAGCATCTGTGTGTATGACAGTGTGGCTCAATGACTTTTGGTCCAAATTAAATACAAATTGTGCACATATGTGTTAATAAGAAATGCAAGTTGAACAATTTGAGGTATATTCCAAATCCCATAGCACATATTTAAAAGCCAGGGGTCTTTGTTCTTGGTGGTGTAGTTTCCTAATATTGAGCACGTTGTGTCCCTTGAAATTGTGTGGAGTAATTTAATAAAATAATGAAACTCATAGGTGGTTTCCTGCCAAGATTTATTTTACTTTTCTTGCATTAATCATACTCAGTTTCTATCGAGAGGATATTTGAAAAAACGATAATAATTTTACACACAGAACATATTTGTGACCTGATGTGATTATATTTTCTTGGGCTGGCCTTGCTGCTGTGTTTTCTTTTTACTTTTGCACCACGTCTCCTGGAAGATACCTCCCTTTCTAGAAACGGGGCCAAATGTCTTTTGTACTCCTTTAAAACCCTTAGCTTAAGCCTCTTTCTGAATAATGTGTTCCATATGTTTATTACAATTTGCATGAAATATCTGTGCCTGAGTTCCTTTATTTATTGCAAGTTCCTTGATTTTTGGAGCATGACTTTTGGATTCTGAACCTTTGTTGAACCATGCTCTCATGGGTTTGGGTTTCCAGACTGACTGTAATTCAGAGTGCTCTCTCTCTCTCTCTCTCTCTCTCTCTCTTTCTCTTTCTCTTTCTTTCTTTTCAAATAAGGGGAAGGCATTGAGACATTTAAAAAGAGTGGGCATGACTTTTGTAAAATACTTTGGCCTATACTCTAAGGAAGTAATGTTTGGAGGTTTGTTTGTTGGGCATAGTTTTAAGTAGCCGGATTTTGACAAGCTAAGTTAGAGAATGCTGTTTTTCCTTCCTATTCGGGATTAGCATTACTTCATGAATTGACCTTCTAAGCAATGTGCTGTTCTGCCCAACCATTTTGGAATTTCTTGCTTCAGATGTTCTGCACAAAGCCAACCCCGTGCCCACACGGTGTACTCAATTGTAAACAGTGGATAGACTACACTCCCAAATGCCTGCATATGAAACATCTCCTTTGACATAAGACATAATCCACTCTCCCCATGGTGCCAAGAATGGGACTCTCTCCCTCCCTCACCTTTTTTGCTGTCCCCGCCATTCATGCGGCAGGACTTTGACTCCAGGGTCACTGGCTGCCGAGGCTATCCACTCGGTGCGGTAGCTTAAGTTTCAGGATCAGAGAGCCTTTCTCTTTACCCAGAAAACGACATCCAGACTATTTCCTGTCCTCCTTGATTTTGTTCTAAAATGCTGCCAAAATGGATTTCATTTTAAAAGCTCCGGCTTATTTTGGAAACAGCGAAGTACCAAGGTGTTTCTGAATGTTTATGACTGTGGCACAAGCCAATTTGAAACGAAATGCGTGTGTATAAAAATATTCCCTCTTGGCTAAGAGCATGAAAGCCAAAGTTCAACTTGTGGTGAATGTTTATTGCCAAGTTATATACACCTCTCTGGGCAAGGGTTGGTCATGAGATGTTCGATACCATCTGACCTCCCGGTGGCCGCTGCCCGGCTCACACTGTGGGTCTAAAGGATATAGTGACCTTTCATGTGTGTTTTTAGGGCATCTGTGTGCTTTCAGCAGAAGAAAGTTTGCTTTCCCTAGCATAGCCTTGCAGACTCACCTCCGTTCGTGTTTTTACGAGGAAAGCTGGAAACCATAAAACTATAACAACAACGCAAAAAATATATTAAAGGGAGAAAAACAAGCATACAGTGCCAAAACCTATAAAGTGTTTCGGTGACTGGGGTGGGAGTAAGGAGCTGCTTTTTGATGTTGAGTATTTATACAGCTGCCTATTTAGTGGTAAGAATTCATAGCAGCTGTGATACCTCTAAAACAGGAAACCACCAACTCGCAGTATTATTGATATTTAAAATGCCTTTTATGTTTTAATCACCCTCCATACAGGAATGTAGAATCCTGAAGAATTTTTCTTCCTTGAGGGCCATCATTTCGGCACTGCAGTCCAATTCCATCTATAGGTTAAAAAAGACCTGGGCCGTCGTCCCAAAGTAAGTTCCCAAGTGTCCACTCTGCTTTCTTTGGCTGGGGTGACTTAGTCACTGTATAAATGGTATGGGTCCTTGCCTTCAAAGCCCATATTCTGTAACTAGAGAAACGTATTTGAAAGCCTCTGCGTGTCCCAGGCAGGGTGCACTTGACACATAATCATTAATGAGTTTTTAGGCAGAGAAGTCAGACTCATCTGCGAAGTGCACCAACATCAAGAGTATTGGCTTTGGGATGATTTGAAGGATGTGCTTGTCATCTAGAGTCTGAGGGGGAAGGGTGTGGAGTGATGAAGTTACAGCAGTGCGGCCATTCCTTCTGGTTATTTCTCAGCCACGCTCCAAAGCCCTAGGCTGTTCCAAGATGTGAGGGAGCATGTGTGTAGATAGGACGCTAGCTCTTGCTGTTTAGCAGGAGTCTACTTACTTAACTTCTGTTTCAGCATGTTAAACGCTATCTTTTTTGGTTTTTGTTTTTAATTTTTTTTTAACGTTTATTTATTTTTGAGACAGGGAGAGACAGCATGAACAGGGGAGGGTCAGAGAGAGAGGGAGACACAGAATCTGAATCTGAAACAGGCTCTGAGCTGTCAGCACAGAGCCCGACGCGGGGCCCGAACTCATGGACCACGAGATCATGACCTGAGTCGAAGTCGGATGCTTAACCGACTGAGCCACCCAGGCGCCCCGAGTTAAACGCTATCTTAGTGATATTAAAAATCCCTAAATGTTCCTGCCTAGGGACCTGACTAACATTATTAACTGGCCACGTTTTATATTGTTTTTCTTCATATTTCTTGGTGTAACCTTTGGGACAATGAACGATGTAATGTCCTTATTGTTTCGCCATCTTCATTCCCCTATTTCCAGAGCTTCCCCTGGAGACCAGAGAACTTTTTGCAAAGGAGGGAAAGGTGAAGGAGGAGGCAGCTCCAGTTCCCTATCCACACAGCCTTAGAAGCTGGGGAATATGTCATGGCTACAAACGAGGCCAATTACATTCAACAGGTCTACCTAGGTTTGAACTAATCAAGAAGGCAGGCATATCAGGAAAGAATGTGTAAACTGTTTACAGTCTATACTGTATGTAGTATGGTCGGTTGCAGCCAAGAGAGGGGCCAGCTGGTTTCCCAGGCAGGCCTGCCCCTGTGGAATTGGTGGGTTTGGTGCTTAAGAGTGGAAAGTCTAGGTACTCGGTTTCATGAGTTCACTCAGAGCTGATTAAGCCCTAAGGGACTGACACTATCCAAACTTGCAAGAAACCCAGATAGGTAAACCAGAATTTCATAAATTTTTGCTGAAAAATGAGTGCATACCAGTGGGCTCATATTCTCAGAGGAGAGTCTACTTGGGGGAAGTCAAATTACTTATGAAATAAATCTTTGATGAGCCAGCAGAAAAAATTGAAGTGGGTGGTTGTAATGCCTGGTGTTACAGAGCCGTAGAAGCCACAGCCACTTGGAGACTCCAGAGCTCCTTCTCTGTTTATAATACTGTTATCTACCAGAAGAAAACCTGGCAGATAGGCTTTTCAAAGTCCAAAGCAATGTTTTTGATTACCACTTATTTCTTGGTTCTTTCTCTTCTTCATTACTTCGAATAGTCAAGCTGACTCTGTAGGTGAAAGATTAATTGGTTTTCCTTTGCATGTAAATCTTATGAAAGATATGGGCATTATAAAGGCATTAGATGACAGGCGTTCGTAAAATACAATGGGAAAATCAGATGCATGCAGAGTCCTCATGTTCAATAGCCCCAGAGCCCTCTCCTTGCCCTCATCACCGTTCCCTTACTGTGGTGTCAAAAACAAAACCAAAGGGACGGTCAGGTGCTAAAATACCACCTGTGCCTGGTTGCAGTCTTCTGTGATTGCAATGAAAGGTGATCCTATCTTTCTTTGGTAGTTGATAAACAGCACGCTGTGGAAAGTCACTTAGCCAAAAGTTCCTGCACAGCAAATTTGAGGCTAAAACACAAATGAAAAAGTTAGTGGAGCTGGAGCTTAATCTCTTGGTTACCATATGAGAAGGTTCATTCTTTCAGTTAGCTTTGTAAACTATTTCACCACAAAACAAACCTCAAAGCCACATTCTGGCTTGGTTGGGTGGGTGTCTGGTTTGTTTCTTGGTTGGTTCATGTTTTAGTGGGGATGCTACAGAAGTGTCACAGTTTCTAGAGAAGACACTTTCATACCAGCTTTCCATGTCTTTCATTGCTAAATTCAAGGGACAGGGTTAAGATACCTTATTTGGTTATCACTTTCCCTATAATCCTTTATGCTAATAACTTTCAGTGGACAGAAAAGACGTCTGTTTATTTCTGTTTATGTAGGCCCGCATTTGATTAAGTTCTTATTTTTTACAAAATGTAAATAGCTTTGCTGGTTTTCTTTATTATAACAGTGATATTACACTCATTGTAAAACAAATAAGTTAATGGTGGCTTTCTCATGATAATGAAATGCTGCATATAGAGTGATATTGTCCCGTTAATTCTTTGCCTTCAGAGCCCTCCACTCACTAACCCTGGAGGGGTGCAGAGTAAAGCATGAGGCCCGTGGACATGTAGTAGACTGGCAGAGGCAGAGTAGACACTTTGCATATGTGATCCTGCTGACTTCACAGCAGTCTTTCAGAGGGATTCCTAGAATTTTCATTGTATAGGTAAGAAAGTGGAAGCCTAAGCAAGTAAGCGAATTGCCCACAATCACTTGGGGAGTGAGTGGCAGAGCGGGGATTTGAACCCACTCCCCTGACCACAGCCTGTTCTGCTTCCATCTGTTATGGCTCTGAGATGAGAGCACCAGGCTGTGATTCAGGAAATTTAGTCTCAACACTTAGCAATGGCAACGTGGACAAGTCCCTGACCTTGGCCAACATGATTTCTCAGGTCCTGCAGGGCTCTGTGTGTATTCTGAGATAAAATTTTTTTAAAAAATTGTTTTTTAAGTTCATTTATTTATTTTGAAAGGCGAGAGAATTGGAGGGAGAGAAACCCAAGCAGGCTCCGTGCTGTCAGCACAGAGTGCAGTGCGGGGCTCGAGCTCATCAACCTTGAAATCATGACCTGAGCTGAAATCAAGAGCCAGATACTTAACTGACTGAGCCACCCAGGTGCCCGAGATTTTTTTTTTTAAGAACATGTCCCGGTGGAACAACTTGATACCCCAATTTAACGATTCTTTTTTATGATTATAATGTACATGGTTAGAAAAATCCGTTTCTTCACATAGGTGACCATGTCTACCTTAAAAAAAAAAAAAACACCCTGCATGAACAAAGCCATTGGCTTCATCTGCGCTCACAACCCTCACTGATCCTGAGATCAGTGTGATCCCTCTGGAGCCATAGGTAACTGAGAGCAGCAGGGCCCAAGGTGTGGGACTTTCACTGACTCTTTATTTGTGAATATTTTCTTAACCCCTCTCACAGGGACCGAATGCTGATGTTTGAAGAGCTTTCAGATATCTTCTCTGACCATAATAACCATTTGACCAGCCGGGAACTCCTAATGAAGGTGGGTCTCTAGGTGGGGGTGCTGGGTCACATTGTCTCCAGCTCTGGAATCCCTTCAAGGCGGGAGTGGCTTGAGGGCTCCTTACATTCCTACAGTCCCCGGAGAAAGCCTGAAGGGACTAGAAGGCAGAAATTTTGTGGGGTTTTTTTTGTGCCCAATCTAAGGAGCTTGGGGCTGAGAAAACTGAAAGTCCAGTCCTTGGCTTCCCGGTTACACAACCAGATTGTGAAACTTGTGCTCCAGTGTGTATCTGTTCGAGCTGCTCTGCAGATAGGTGGGTGAGAGGCCCTGGAGTGTCCCTTCTCAGCAAAACATCTTCTAGAATGACAGAGACCAAGCCTGCAATTCCACATCCTTTATCTGGACTAAATTGCACAGTCTGTCAGCAGTATTTATTGAACGCCAAGTGAGTGCTGACTTCTGAACTACAGGCAGGTAAAAGTGTAGCTTGGTTTATTTTATTTCTCCAGACATTTGTTGAGTGTCCAATATTCGTAAAACATTGGAGCAGCCTCTAGGAATATGAAGGTGACCAACACAGACCCTCTTTTCAAGAATTCATCCTCTGGGTGGTGGATGTTGGCACTAAACAAGAACAGTCAAGTAAAGGTACAAATAACAGGTTGTGAAGGATCATCAGAAGGGAACATAGGCCAGATCCTATCTTCACAGCCTTTCTAGAAATTTACTGTGGATAAAAATCTACAGTAGATTGTATCATCCTTGTTTTGCAGATAGCCAAGACTCAGAGAGGTAAATAATACCTCTTAAATCACACACCTGGTAGGTGGTGGAGCTAGAATGTGAACCCTGCCTACTGAGACTCTAAAACCTGTGTTTTTATCACTTAGCCATAAAACTGTAAATTCCTACCACTTAGGAGTAGGGGATAGGGTAGATCAGAGAAAACTTCACAGAGAAGATAAATTAGTCATTGAACAACTGTTAGTTGAACATTCATTATATCCTAGGCATCACATTGAAGGCAGTCTCTGATCTTAAAGAGATTACAGTCTCATGGTGGAGGCAGAGAAGTAGACAATTATAAAATCGTATAACATGCATTACCATAGGGGGAAGCTGTGACCTGGGCGATTAGAGGATATGATCCTTGTCCTTGGTCTCTTTTTCTGTAAATTGGAGACAATAAGAGTATTTAGTCCACCGACATCATAGAATTGTTTTGAAGATTCACTAAGAGAAAATATTTGAAAGCACTATGCAAATGTGTTTTTAGTATTTGGCATGCTCTGTGCACAATATGAAGCCAAAGTATGCCTAACAAATGAACGCGAATGAAGTACATGCTACATGTGCAAGCTTAGAGCAGACACGTGGAGTAGGGATGCAAGCCTAGCGGAGGTGGGGTTGCCGAGAAGAGGCATCCAGTTGATGACTGTTAACATTAGTCATTCCTATAAGGGCGTCTGTTATGGTCTTCCTGACTGTTGTCCTTCTAAGTGCTACTCCTCCTTCAGGTCTCACTGTGGACTCTGCTGGGTACTCAGACTGCCTCCCTGCCAGTCTGAAAGCCTCTTGCAGGCAGGGACTGGGTTTGTTTTTTCACTGTTACATCCCTAATGCCTAACACAGCGACTGGCATGCCGCAAGTGTTCAGAAACTACATTCACCTGCATGAATTGGTGGGCCTTATGAGTCACGTGACTTTAAGAACCCGCCCACTCTTAGCCCTTCTTGGAGTAGGTGATATGAGCAAGGCAGTTTCTGCTGATGCTGACTCTGGATTTGGCCTACCTGACTAACTGCACACTAAACAGTGCTTGCTGAGATCGTGTTACTCCCTGCTTCACATCCCCCTGGATTTGCAGACTTTAGATGGAAACTCATCTGGCTGGAAGGAGATGGCTTAGTGGTCTCCCTGTCAGTAATACACAGCTAGACTAACTGGAGCCACATATTCAAATCCCAATAGCTCTGAGTCATCCTTCCAATGTAGATAAATTGAACGCTGTGCAGCTGATTGCCTAGTGGCAGTCTTCTGGCTGAAACCTTAGAAGCAAAGCTATGTGTAGACATTAAAGGTCCTGTAAACTTTTCTTAAATGTAGAACTTTACCCTAGTGCTCTTAGTTAAATTTCTTATACATGGCTCAGATCCCAAGGAAATGAAAAACTTGGCTATGAATTCATGTGGTCTGTGCATTATCATTAACGATAGTGTAATGTTCTGGCCAGGCCATATGTGTATGTAGGTCCTTTTCCAGTCACCTTTGTTGATCATTCTTCATATGAAGTCTATAATTCTGAGTGTTAATTCTCAGCACAGTTGTTAAAAAAAATGAAATCAAGGTACTTGGGTTCTCAAAAGAACCACTGAGAAAAACTGCTGGCCTCTGTTTCTAATATGATTTACAGTTGGGTAATCTTAGTCTTAAAGACCTGTCTTCTCTTCTGCTTCTGGGTGGACGTCATGGTCCACCCCTGTGCTGTTATGGCTGAGGTATTATAATAATTAGCAAAAAGCTAAGGTTTTCATCGTAATTGTTGGAAAAAGTGTTTTTGTTTTTCTCAAAGATTATATACTTTTTTAAGTTTATTTATTTGTTTATTTTAAGACGGAGAGTGTGAACAGGGAAGAGGCAGAGAGGGTGGGGGGAGAGAGAATCCCAAGCAGGCCCTGCACTGTCAGCACAGAACCTGATGTGTGGCTCGATGCGGGGCTTGAACTCATGAACCGTGAGATCGTGACCTGAGCCGAAATCAAGAGTTGGATGCTTAATTGACTGAGTCACCCAGGCACCCCTCAAAAATTACCTTAAACCTGTTACCACCTTATGATTTCTGGAACTTCGATAACTCTGAACAGATAAATTGTAGAGTCCGTGAATTTTAAAGCAGTAGGAAAGCAGAATGCCACCAAATCATCCTGGATCTTGGGAATCTTGGTGAGAACTCTCCCTGGTTGAACTGATACAAACAACCGCGAAAAAGGCCTAGGGATTTGGCTGTGGTAGAGATGGATATGCAGTGAAGTTCCAAAACATACTGAAGTCGGGGTTGGAGCAGAGGCTGTTAGGACTGTGAAGGTCCTTTCAGATAGTTACCATTAATTTCTGGGCTACCACGTAAGCAATACTGATTGAGAAGAATCCAGTGCCTGTGGAACAGCCTGGTAGAAGAGACCCCTCTGAGGCCCAGGAACAGGATGGCTGAGGGCAGCCGATCTCTGTCAAAGATAGAGGTAGAGAGAAGGTGGGACTCAGGTGAGAAATTTTCACTAGAGAGGGAGGGGAAGGGGAAAGAGAGAGAGGTGGAGGAGGACAGATACCAAACAGAGGGGGAGGGAATGTAAGAAGGAAGAAGGAGGTTGATGGAGAAAGAAAGAGAGATCTGGAATTCATCCCAACATGGGCAGTCATTAAGGGTAGCATTTCCAAAGACGTGAATGTAGTGCAAAACAAGAAGGTGACTTTGGCAGAACGAGGAGGCACTAAGAGCCTGAGCATGGCCGGCAGAGGAGCCTAAGGAGCCAGAGTGAGGCCATCAGCAAACCTGTGAGAAGTTCTAGGGAGTTTCAAGGGATTGGTGGTGTAAGAGCCGCGGAGCGAAGGATTTGGGGCAAAGAAGGAGAAAACTGACACCGTTTGAGGTGCAAGTAGTAGGTGTTCAATTGGCGCCTCATCTGGGAGAGCTGGCACCAGTCGGTCTCTTGAGTTACTCAGCCGGGAGTGGAATCTCACTGTCTAGAAACGCGAGGTCATGAAATGAGCAAGCCTGTTGGCTTGCTCCCAGAACGGAGCCTGTCCTGAGCGCTCTTCCCTTCTCTCTCTGCTATTCTGTGGCTCTCAGGAGCCTTTTGACCTGTCAGAAATCCTTCTTAAGAGTTTTAGATATATCTTCAATAATTTCTGCACACAATTGACAAACTGGAAGGGAACCAGAGGGACTCACACAGGAAAGGGACACTTACCTTCAAGTCAGACAGAAATGATTTCTCACTCCAAGCAAATTCTTCAGAAGACGGGAGGGCTCATCACCACCTAGCATGGGAAATGGCACATTCTAGGCCGCTTTCATTCATTCACCAGGATAAAACTCTTAAGTAGGCGTTCGTTAAATGATACCGCTCCTCATTATTATTTGTAATGGGGAGAATTGCAATAGATCATGAGTCACTGCAGGTTCTGGACCCAGGTTAAGGCAGGTGAATGATAGAGGCCACTGGTGCCTCACTGACATCGGAGAGGCCAAGTCACTGCAAAAGATGCTTTTGCAGCATGTGGCAGGGAAAGGTCACATGCTGTGGTGATATTATAAACCCCAGGAAGACTGACCGAGGAAAAGCTACTGTAGAGCTTATGCCCAACTGAATTGTGAAATTTGCCCCCCATTCATACAGTTCCTGGAAAATGAGAACTTAACAAGACCTTGAAACCACAAAACCGAAACACTGTGTTCAGTCAGCAAACTGGAGTTTAGTCACTATTGTGGAAGAGTTTGTTGTAACAACAGACAGGAGGAGAGAAAGGGTAGCCGTCCGCCCTCAGGCGCCAGGAGGAAGGATTGACTTGTAAGAGTTCCAAACCTGAGGAGCAACTTGCGAGGATGGATTGGCCGAGAAAAATGGGGGAAAAATGTGCGAAGGTCTGGCTTTCATAGATTAGTGCCGCACCACGATACTGGACTTCCTCAGAAAACTTCCGGTACAAAAGTTTCCTTCAGCTAAGAAATACCACAGGAATCATCCCTTTTCTTTCACAGAATGCTGGCGCATGTATTTCAGGCCCAGATCAAGAAATCACAAAATGTACTGAGGAAGCGATCTTCATTTCCAGGACATGTGATTACTCTGAGTGAAATTCGGGATATGTAAAAATGGTCTCCCGTTTTGGGAATTGCCTGCCTTCTATTGACCATTGATGTTATCCCCGAAGTCAGGGTTCTTCTTACAAAGCAGGGGGAAAACAGGATAAATCGGAGGCCAGCAGACCTTACTGCAATTAGACCACTTGCAACAAGCCAGCCAAACATTTCTATAAATTCAGCCCAGAGCCTGCTGGAGGCCTCTTCATTTTGCGTGGCACCGGGTGGTTGTGCAGAGGTTCTGTACCGGAAGCTAGAGGCCCCTGTGTTTCTTCCTAGTGGCCTTCTCCATCCCTCTCCTCTGTGTGTGCTTCTGTGTCGTAGGAAGGAACCTCAAAATTTGCAAACCTGGACAGCAGTGTGAAAGAAAACCAGAAGCGGACTCAGAGGAGGCTTCAGCTCCAGAAGGACATGGTACGTATGGCCCCCGGTCTTCCCCGAGGGTCCATCAGAAGGCAGCCCTGTGTGGGCGGTGGGGCTCCTGCTTGGCACCCCGTCTACAGGATGCCCCCGCTTTCAAGAACGGTCTCCATCCTCTACTTCGTGTATTCTCAGCAACCCTGGGAGGTCTGTAGCAGAGACATTGTCACTCCCGCTCCCATCTGACCCAGTGGCAAATAAACACTGAGAGTCACAAATCTGAGCGTTCTCTGGAGCGTTTGTTCTTCTAGAGGTAAGGCAGAGTCTGCTGCGGGTAGGCTCCCTTCCCTCTTGCTGGCTTCCTCCATCCACTTCTGCCCTTGGGAGCTGCTGCTAACCTTGGCGTTGGGACCTCCTGGGCTTCAGTTCCCCAACAGGAATGCCTCCTCTAGTCAACTTTGGACACATGGTGACCCAGGACCTGAGGAAAGTGTCTTCTCCCAGGAGGACTTGGTCCACATACTGGCAGATCTTTTCGTTTGTTCGAAACCCTCCCCATTTTCCACTTTCCATACTAATCCCAAGGACTAACCAGACCTTTTTTTTTCCCCTCGTTTTTCAGTACTGAAAGGAGCACCATACCTTCCTCCTTAAGACTGAGAGATAGTTACCATCTTTAGCCTTATTTTAAAAACTCTTCTTTTAGCATGGAAGGGGGAAAACCAGAGAGAGGAGATGAAAGACTGACAACCTTTCTCCTCTTCGGAAGGTTGGACATAAATCAGAAACGTTGAGTTTGAATGATAGGACTCTTCTGTAACATAAAGCCGGTAGAACATTTCACAGCATTTCAGACTTTTTTTTGGTTGTCCAAAGATAAGTTAAAAATAGCTATTAAAAAAATTATTTTAGTTCAGGCTGAGACCTTGTGCTCTAACAGGGAAGGACAAAACTGCCTCTGAGAATGAGTCCTCAAGGTGAACCTCTGCCGGAAGTTCTGGCCAAGAACTCCTACTTAGAGTTTTATCCTTCTGTGAACACTCGAACATGTATGATCTCCTAGCCAGCCTCACATGGAGCAGCCTGGTCTTGCCCTGGCTGAGACATTGTTTTCTTCCAGAACTTCCATATGTGCCTGAATGATGTGAGGAGAAGGCGTCCATGCAAGCCCCTTTTTATTTTCTCTTCAGAATGGTTAGTGCCTCAGTGGCCTTAGGGAGAATTGACATGATATCAAAGGAAATTTGGTGACATCAATACTGTGTACACCTGCAGTCGCAGTGATTCTACCTTCATTTCCAAGGGACAGTTTTTTTTTAAGTGAACTTTTTATTATGGAGTTTACAGAAAAGTTCCAGATAATACATAGAGTTTCTGTGAAGCCCTCACTCCGTTTCCCCGATTGTTAACACCGTCTCTCACTGTGGCACATCTGTCGACACTAAGGCACTAACACCTGCATGCTACTGTGAACTAAAATCCAGACTCTGTTCGGACTTCACCACTTTTGCATTGGTATGCTCTTTCTGCTCCGGGAGCCTGGCCAGGGAACCACACCGCGTTTAGCGGTCCTGTCTCCCCAGTCTGCTCTGCTCTGTGATAGTTTCTCGTGACCTTGACAGTCTTAGGGAATACTGTCTTGTTATCCTTAGGATGGCCCACGGTAAGAGTGTGTCTCTGCTGTTTTCTAGTGAGTATGCTGAGGTTATGGGTTTGGGCGAGGACTATCACAGAGGTAAAGTGCCATTCTCATCACATCCTATCAAGGAGTGTGTGACGTGTGGTGTCGTGGGTGATGTTCGCCTTAGTCACTTGGTTAAAGTAGTATTTTGCCAGATTTTCCACTTTGAAGTTATTAGTTTTCCCTGTGCCACCTCTGTGCTTTGGAAGTGAGCCACAAAGTCTAGCCCAAGAGATCATTTTAATAGTGACACTCCACCGTCTTGTGGCCTCCAGTCTCCTTCAGTGTGTGGCGTTCCACTCCTGCTGATGGTGAGGCCATTCCAAGCCACCAGGAATATCCACACACTCTGAAAGAGAAAAGGCATCCCTTGAATAGCGTGCACACAATATGAATCCTTCCGTGAACACCCTCGAACGTACTTGTATGATCTCCTGGCTGTAAGGCTTGTTTTCATAACTTTGAAAGTTAGAGATTGGGTGATAGAATGCCTGTCTTTTTTAGAAGTTTTAAAAACTTCATTCACGGAGGTTAGCCCTAATGGCCCCAAGTCAGGTCTTGAATGGACTGTAACTTTTCTCCAGATGTTGTCAAAGCCCACCTGGCCATTCAGAGACTGCCGCTTTCATCTGTGAATGGTCACTTGCCCCATTTGGCCAACAGTAGGCTCATTCACTTCCACGCGGAGGCTGTTGAAACCCTTCAACTTTTCAGTCACGACAAAGACCATTTTGCTGTGCTTGCTCTTCAGGGCGTGATGCAGGGAACTGTGCCCTACCTGGGCACCTTCCTGACCGACCTCACCATGCTTGACACTGCTCTTCAGGACTACATTGAGGTGAGTCGTGTGCACCTGGTGACTCGGATACCCAAGAGAGAAATTCACTTAATTGGTGTCTATTCAGGGCCCGTTATGTATCTGGCACTGTGTTCAGTGCCACGTGGAATACAAAGAAGAGTAAGTGGCCCACAATTCAGTGGGAGCTCTACATCGAAGCAGGCAGTGACTGTGGAAGTAGTAAGATTTCCAACAGAAATGCAGTGAGAGAAGAAAGCAGGCCACTGTCAGTTCCACACGCGGGGGTGACAGCAAGGCCTCATGAAGCAGCGGGTGTGAGAAAGACCTTATGTTGAGTAGGACTTTGGCACGTGGGCCTGAAGGGTGATCTGTCTTTATATTCCACTTGGTGGGGTAGGGAGGCAGTCAGATGCCCCGAGGCGCTCTTGTACTGTCTCCTGCATGCGTGCATGCATTCTCTCTCTCTCTCTCTCTCTCTCTCTCTCTCTCTCTCTCTCTCTCAGTGGGAAGAGAAGTGAAATTTAAGCCACTTGTTAGTAGCTGTAATAAAATACTAAGTGGAGAAGAAATTTGACATTTGAAATGAGATTTAAGGATTGCTCGTGTATCTAAGTTTACCTCCCCTCCCTGGTTATCTCATGAGATGAGCCTGCTTTTACTCCATCAGAATTAGCAGGCGGGGCAGTTGTTTTGCACAAACCTACTTCTGAGTTCCTTGTGCTGTTGTGGGCATGTGCATTCATTTTGCATTTCCTGAGCTCTATCTCTTCCCGTCCTCTGCCTTGGCTTATCTCAGGAAACACTCATTCGCATTGGGGAATTTTGGGGGAGTGACCAGTGATCTAGAAGTTAAATTCAGCCTACTGAGAACAGGAGCCGCAGGATGAAGAATTGAAACTTAAGTTTTTTGTGAAGCTGTGTAGAAAGGACTTCCCTTTTGATAAACCATTGACAATTTGGTTTCCAGTATGAGTCAATGACCGTCTGTTTTTGTTGCTTTGGGTCAAGAAATAAAGCGTAATGGAACATGTACTCAAGCTTTTGCCCTTACTGGCTCTACAAATATATTTGGATTCTGAATTGTAACTTCCTTATCATTACTACTTTAGCTAATTTCAGACTGTTTCTTTTTAATTTATATATATATATATATATATATATATATATATATATATATATATATATATATATATATATTTAGAGAGAGAGTACATGTGTGGGCAGGGGAGAGGGGCAGAGAGAGAGAGAAAATTTTAAGCAGGCTCCACGCTCAGCATCGAACTGGACGTGGGGCTTGATCCCATGACCCTGGGATCATGACCTGATCCTAAATCAAGAGTCAGAAGCTCAGCCACTCAGGCATCCCAGTATCAGACATTTTATAAGAAGGCTGTCTGCCTATCCTGTCCTATTATAATTAAAAGAATGTTTTTCTTGAAGCAAATGCTGCTTCTCTTCCTACATAGGAGCTAAAATTGTAGTGTCATTAATAATTGTGACTTTATTATCCCTGTGATATATTTTAATGAGACATGGGACAATGTAGGGCTGTGTTTCAAAGTAGCTTGGTTTGTCACTATTTTTTTAATTTAATTTCTTTCAGGGTGGGCTGATAAACTTTGAGAAAAGGAGAAGGGTAAGTAGAGGTCTTGGCTGTAGTTTTCCATTTTACTTCATCTGGGCATTAAAAAAAAAAGAAGAGGAGACTTAAGTTTTCAATTAGCACCTATCAAGCATTCATCATATACCATTGTGACTTGTGCCTTCCTATGTATTACTCACCCAGAGTGCTGTGAAGTAGGTTTTATCTTCCTCAACTTGACCAAGGGTCTCCTGGTAGTGGACCCAGGACACAAGCCCTGTCCTGCTGCTCCAGAACCCACATTTCTTTCCTTACCACCCCCTGCCCCGCCCATCTCATTGTTTCTAATTAGCTTGGGCAACAACAGGTTCACCCTGTGAAGGAGAAGGACCTTCATAAGAGTAAATGACATAGAAGAGTTAATAAAGATGGTGAACTCTTGGTCTGAGGGAGGAAAGGAGAGGATCTTGACTGTTACATGCGGATGGTTATTCTTTTCCTTTCTTGTCAACACGAGAAGGGGGTGTTCAACGTCAACTTGAATGTTTCTGTGGATAGAATAGTGGACAGTTTTGCACTGCTCTGGAAAAGATAAAACAGAGCTTTGAAAATTTACTATGGTTTTAGAGTTAAAGTAGTGTGTTTGAAGAGATATGTAAATGATTCAAAGGAGAATGAGCAAAATAATGCCTTCACCGCCCCCCACCCCCGCCCAGCACTCCTTGTTCTTTACTTATTCATTCATTCATTCATTCATTCATTCATTCCACAAATATTGCTGGCATACTTAACATGGGTGGACCACTCTGATAGGTTTGGGGATTGCAGCAGAGAAAACCCGGAGCCCCCTGCCCTCATAAAGTTCACAATCCAGGAGGAAGGTAGACAGTAAGGAAGTTATAATACAGCAGATAAGGGCTTGTGAGAAGTAGAGGGTATCACAGGAATATGTAGGAGGGGCATCTGTCCCCAACTTGTGGAGCCAGAGAAACTTCCAGGAGGAAATAACATTGAGTTAAAATCAAAACTTCAGGAGCCAACCAGGCTGAGCTCACTGGTAACAAGATACGCTAACATGGACAACTTTAAGTCTCCTGTCCCTGGCAGAGTAGAGCATGATGATAAATATTCCTTAAGGATATGGAGACCAAGAGCTGAAGTCATTGGATGGGAAGTTGATGCCCACAGAATCTGCTCATTGTTGAATTTCTTCTGTCATGTCCTGGAATGATAAAACAAATTTACTTATTGCCCTCCAGAGTCACCCATCTTTGTCCTTGAACTTGGGAATAACCCTGGATGGTACTCTCTTTCCTTTTAAGACTAGCATGTTAAACCTTTGGAAAATTTGAGTATTAAAGCTAAAGCTTATACCCTTTGTTGACTTAAAAAAAAATCTTTATTGAAACATCGGAAGAGGTATAAATAATACTGGACATAATTATATACTTGCTTCTCTTCTGAGCTTTAAAAGATTTAGTTAAAGGATTTACTGGAGTAGTAAAAACCCAAGGATTTGGGAAATCCAAACATTCGAGTTTATGAGGCCCTAGACTGTTTAGCTTTTCAGCTCTACCCAAACTTATTTACTGAGGGGTAAGGGTTGAAGAAGATGGGGAAGGGGAACCTAGGAGCCTCCTGACATAAAGTTCATTTTTGCCTTTATCTTTTAGGACATAGTCATGGAAATTTGAAATGTACTTTGAAAGTACACAACTTTAAAAAATAGCTTTTCTATCCCTAGAATGAAAACATAAAAGAGAAAAAGGAAGCCACTGTGGCTTTAGGTAATAACTAGTTTGGGTTGCTCTGCTAGCTTGTTTTATTCATATAAATTGCTTTTTCAAGGAGAAGGGAGGATTGACAAATAAACATACAAAGACTTCAGGGATTTAGAGTTAAAATTAACAATTCTTTTTTAATTTTTTTATGTTTATTTTTTAGAGAGATAGACAAGAGTGTGAATGGTGGAGGGGCAGAGAGAGAGAGGGAGACACAGAACCTGAAGCAGGCTCCAGACTCTGAGCTGTCAGTACAGAGCCCGTTGCGGGGCTCGAATCCACAGACTGTGAGGTCATGAACTGAGCTGAATAAAGTCAGATGCTCAACCAGCTGAGCCACCCAGGCGCCCTTAAAGTTCACAATTCTTTTATTTCTAAGAAAGGCAGTACTTGAGAGTTCTCCTCGATGTTTTTCTCCATTGTTTATCCTAATGTGGTGTGTTTTCATGTTGGAAAGATGTATACACTATTTGGTTGGCCTTTTTATTTACTTTCTTTTTGGTGTTCCGTCTGCTGTAGGAATTCGAAGTGATTGCCCAAATAAAACTCTTACAGTCTGCCTGCAACAGCTATTGTATGACCCCAGACCAAAAGTTCATCCAGTGGTTTCAGAGACAGCAGCTTCTAACAGAGGAGGAAAGGTAGGTACATGTATTGCCTGTCAGGATAGAGCTAAGGCGTTGGTGAGAGGAATACTACATCCAGTTCCTCGCTTGCCCCTTTATTCAGCAACTATTTATTGACCAGCTACCAGATTCTAGATCCTCCGTCTCCGAAGGGTAATGGTATAGCAGGAAAAGCTGAACTGATGGCATCAGAAGATGTGCTTTCACATTCTTGGCTCCACCATTTATTTATCTTTGTAACCTTGAACAAGTCACTTTTTCTGCCTGATCTTCAGCATACTCATCTAGAAGATGTTTGTTTGTGAGGATTAGGTGAAATCATATTTGGAAAAGCATTGTTAAAGTGAAGGTCACCACCACCACCGTCACCATGTTTGTCATTTTTGTTCATTGGTACCGGCTTTCCAGGGAGCTTTCAACTGGGAAGGAGAGACAGATTCATGAAAAATTGAAATATGGTGGGTAACTAAACTGCTACGGGATCTGGAGGCAGGAACATTTCTTCAGGATGAGGGAAGGTCGGGAAGATGATCGAAAAGGGGTAAATATTTGGGCTAGGCTGTGAAGGAAAAGGTAAGATTTCACCAGGAGAAGTGGGAAAGAAAATTCGGTACAGAGGGAAGAACATGAGCAAAGGCTTGGTGGCCTGACGTGGTTGGCATTTGGAAGAACAGTGAGAATTCTGTTGGCTGGGACACAAGGGACAGTTTTCGAAGTCTTGGTTGATACGCATGGAAAAGGACATTAGCTCCAGTGCTTTGACTGTTGGCCCAGCAAGGGTGTTAGTCTTTACCCTGTAGTCTAGCAGATTGGAATCTACAGGCCATATCTGGCACACCACATGTTTTTACATTTTTAAATAGTTCAAAAAAAGGGGAAGATTGTAACATGGACAATTGTTTGACATCTAAGTTTTAGTATTCGTAAATAAAGTTTTATTGGAATACAGCCCATTCATTGACATCTTATTTATGGTTGCTTTCATGCTTTAAAGGCAGCTAATTAGGTGGGAGAGAGACCGTATAGCCCGCAAAGCCTAAAACACTTACTATCTGGCCCTTTACAGAAAATATTTGCTGACCCCTGCTGTAGACTGGGGGATATCCTTGAAAGTTTACCATCAGGGAGAGCAAAACTGAAAGCAAAATAAGTATTTGGCCAATGAGGACATTGAGATTCAGAGAATAACTCAACTAGTCAGTGATGGAGTTTGGATTTAAACTCCAGTCTTCTTGACTCTCCAACCTAGACTCATCAGGTGGTTGTATAATGGTTGGGCAAATCACATAACCTCTGTATGCCTCAGTTCCCTCATTTGGAAGATAGATTATTTGAGGTCCTTTGTAATCCCTGTTACATTAAAACCTATGATTCAGTGCTCATTGGTTGGTGAAGATTTTTTTTCTTTGCCATGTAGAAAATAAAGCAGTTACTGCCTCTCTTTACATTTCTGCTCTGATGATCAGTTTGTATGAATTAATTTTCTCTCTATGTGTACGTCCTTCTCACATAGGGGACATACATATCATGGCTGGTGGTCTGGATTGGAAAGTCTAGGCCCACAATATCAGCTCTAACAATTCACGTTTTGTTAATTGTAATAATTGACGTTTTAGTGATTAGAAGAATCTTGCTAAACATATCCTATTTTTTCTGTCAGATTTATAACCACCTCTAGAGCTTAAGCTAATATTTGAAAAATTCCTTTATCGACGAATACCTGCATATGAGCAAATACCTGGATGCGTCCTTCGGTTTAAAAAAAGTACACGTAATTAACAACTTACCGAGCTACTATTTACCACACTGACCCTTCCTCACCTACCCAGAACCAAGTACATCTATTTAGAGCTACAAGCTTTCATAAAAGACATTTCAAGTCATATATAAATTCCTCTTGTGCTTATGGAAGTTACGTACATCTGCCTGGCACATAGATGTCCGAATTTGGAGCGTTTTTAATTTAGGCTGTTTCAGCACTTAAAAACCATATTTAACATATCTTTACCAATAATATAACTGCCTCTGTTCGCTAAAGATTAAATAGTTTACAAAAGTCTCTTCTTTCATTTCTCTTAGACAAAGAGTTGAGCACGTGCAGACACACACACACAAAGTGATGAGGGGAGGGTACCAGACAAGAAGTAATTCTCCCCCTGGCTTAGTAGCGGGATGAGAATGATCAGGAAGCAGTGGAGTCAGCCTTCAATGCTGCCAGAGCACACAGTCCCTCTCCGAGGCATGCGGCACTAAACAGCCTCGGTCCATAGGCCAGGGTGGGGGTGAGGGGAGGAAGCACACATATAAATTTTTAAAACTTGGCCATGAGATTGGCCTCTGAGATTGGTGGGGGAACAACATGGTGTGTATCTTTACCTTGAACGGTCAGAGACTTCCTCTAAAACAAAACGGGCAGACCGTGTGCGCTTCCGTCGCTTCGTCAGTTCGCAGGCTCTGACCTCACAAGCTCCCTTCTTCTTCCCCAGCTACGCCCTGTCCTGCGAGATCGAAGCGGCTGCTGACGCCAGTGCCACCTCTCCCAAGCCTCGGAAGAGCATGGTGAAGAGGCTCAGCCTGTGAGTGTCACCCGCGGGTCCCAGAGGGTCTCATCGGAGAAGGGACAGGATGTTCAGTACCGCAGCCCTGAGCCAGGGCGGAAGTGAAGAGCAGTTCACTCACCTGTTAATCTTTCTGTCGTGAACCCAGTACATGTTCTAAATCGATTCCTTCTTCTCCACTGTTCTCTCTGGTATGGACGACCATCATCTCCTACCTGGACCACTCCCATAACATCCTTACTGGCTTCTGGCCCCAGCCTTGCCTCAACAGTCCATTCTCCACCAAATAGTCTGGTATTCGCATAAAACACACACCAGATGGTACCGCTTCCTTGCTTAAAAACCTCTGATGCTTTTATTGTAAGATAGCACCCAGACTCCTTATCGTGGCTGAGGAGGACTCTCCTGATCTTCCCCCAACCTTCTTGACCACCTTCCTCTCATCCGACCTGCCCCCTTGTTCGCTGCGACCCAGCCACGCCCAGCTTCTAGCCATCTGCCAACCACACCAGGCTCGTTCTTGCTTCAGGGCCTTTGCACCAGATGTTCCCGTGGCCTGGCATGCCCGTTCTCTGTGGCTGGTCCCTTCAGATATGGGCAACAGCGTTCGCTCCTGAGAGCCCTCTCTGATGCCACTGCCTTCCCCCATCACTCTCGGTCACACTGGCTGCTTCCTGTGGCGGAACGTAAGCCGCTGGAGAGCGGGACCCTTGTCCATCGCACTCGTGGCTATTTGCCCAGCTCAGTGCCACGCATGCAGGAGGCACTCCATAGCCAAGTTCATAACTCCTGTCTCCCTTTGAGGAAAATCAGGTGTCCTTACAGTGGCCCTCACGACCCTTCAGGGACTGCCGTGTCATCCCAGCCCTGCCTGTCCCTTAACTGTCTGTCCTCATCTTTTTCTGCTCACTCTCCTCTGCTTTCCAGCCACCCACACCTCCCTGAACACGCTAGGCGTGCCGTTTCTTCTGCTCAGAACACTGCTCCCCAAATAGCCAAATGACTCACTCACTCACTCCCTTCAGATGCTTGCTGAAACATCACCTTCTCAGCCTTCTGCCAACCACTTTACTTAATACCATGCCCCATCTGCCTTACCTCCCGTGGCACACTCTGTCACCTTCGCCTGCTTTGAATTTCTCCACTGCCTTTACCTCCATGTGACATACTGTTTGCTGTATGTGTCTGTTGATTATCTCCAATGCAGAGTCCACGAAGGCAGGCACATATGTCTGGTTTCTGTTCCTTGCTGTCTCCCCGGAACCTAGAATGGTGCCTGGCACATAGTAGATAATTGATAAATATTTATTGAATGAATAAACTGAGCCATGGGCCAACACTGTTTTAAGGACAATACACGTATTTTTCATCCAACCCACAAAATAACCTAAGTGGTAGGTCCTATTGTTATGCCAACTTTATAGACCGGGAAAGTAAGGCACAGACGGGGTAAATAGTTTGTTAGTTATTGGAAGATCTGGATTCAAACTCAAGATTTGGCCATAGAGCCAAGATACCTTTTTACTATACTGCCCATGGGAAAAATACTTCGTGAAGGAAGAGAGGAAGGAAAGATGGGGCAGGAGGTAAAAAGTGGAGGAGGAAGAAGATGAGGGAAGGAGGACAAGGCAGAGGGAAAGGGTGCGGAGGGCGGGAGGAAAGAATGAGAAACTGTTAGCTTAATTAGCCCTCGTGCTTTGATGGTAGCCATTTTTACAGAAGAGCCATAGAGGATCTAGTCTGTGTCACCAAGTTGATCTCTCAGACGTTAGACTCCGAGAGACGTCAGGCTAACGAATCAAACGAAAGCCAAAGAGGTCAGTGCCAGGAAACAAGGGTTGTCATTTGATTAATAAATTTGCTCTTGCCTTTGAACACCTATACCTGTGTCTGATCCCCTGGGTGTCACAGTCCGCATTGCCAGGGACGAGCAAGAACAATGACTAGGGCATATTGGACAGTTTTTTGGATTTTTTTTTTTTTTTTTTTTTTGGTGGCAGGGTGGCCTGGGAGCCATGCTGACCTGACAGATCCCAACTTTCCACCTCTTATCTGTTGTGTGAACTTCTGTGTCATCATTTGTGAGACCAGAATAGTAATGTTCATCTCAGTGGGTTGGTGCACGACTGGTGGGGTTGTAACGCTTCTCAAACACTGCCTCGCTCTCAAAGGGTACCTGGAGAGCCACCGTTATTTTTTCATGAAACAACTTTCTGTTACTGTCTTTTTTAGTCTTTTTTTTTTTTTTTTTTTTTTTTTTTTTGGTCAGGATTCTGACTGTTTCTGTGGGTTTTTGCTACTTCCCAGCACTGTCTATCCACCTACCTCGGTGATCCCCAGTGAGACATGGAGGCAAGGATGGCACATGAACTTGGGTATTGTCATGTTTCCAATTAACATATGCAGGTGCTTACTGGTGTGGGTGGCATGATCTCCCACTAATGAAGCTGCTCAGGCTTCCACCTGATATCAGGTGACATCTGAAGATTACACTGGGACATGTGATTTTATTGAAAGCATTTTGAAGGTAGTCTTGATATCTTGCCAAACCTCTGTCCAGATGCCTCCCCTGGCCCTCCTGAACACTAGATTTCTGAGCTCGTGGGTTGTCCCCTGTAGAGTTTCCATAGCGTCTTGCTATCTTTTCATGGCTGCAATCCTGGAGGAGAATGAACTCTCTTGTGAGGTAACCCGAGGACCTGACCAAGCCTTGTCAGTTGGTAAGATGGACACCTACACAGGGAATCAGACTCCTCAGGAGGTGAGGCCAGGGGTGCCAGGCATCTTGATGGTCTTCTGCATGAGAAATAATTGGAAATTTCTGGACCTGCTATGGCAGTCAGAGGTCTGCACAGGTACATCTAGTCCTTTTTTTATTTCCTGTTTTGGAAGTTTATTCATTTATGTTGAGACACACAGAGAGATAATGAACAGAGGAGAGGCATAGAGAGAGGGGGACAGAGGATCTGAAGCAGGCTCCATGTAGACAGCAGAGAGCCCAATGCAGGGCTTGAACTCACGAACCGTGAGATCGTGACCTGAGCTGATGTCAGACACTTAACTGACTGAGCCACCCAGGCACCCCAGGTAGCCCTAAGTGCTAATGCCTTTACCCCCTTGCTTTTCCTTCCCTGTCCTCAGGCAGTAGCCACTGTAGATGCATTTTGATATAACTGCTTCCCACTACTTCTCTCCAACCCAGCTATCCATATTTATTGTGCCGGGTGCTCTAGCACCCCTGGGTCCTCTCTTTGCACCAAGTCTGACACATGCACAAACTCTGCAGAGATATTTTCATGAAAATCTAAAGTTTCATGTAAGAGGACTGTGAGGGTGCAGTGCCATGCATGAAGTGTGGTAGACACGGAGTACATTCTCTCCTTGGTGAAATCTTGCCAAGATGCTTGAGTTAAAACCTTCGGTATCTGAGTTTGAACATTTATCATGAATAAAACAGGCCACATGGTCACCCTTCGTATTTCTTGTACATATAAGGGTGATTCTATGCCATCGATTTCCAAAATATTTTATGATCTTAGCATTTTTTAAAATGTGGAAAATGTACTCTTTGCTCTCCCCACATTTAATGATCCATTTTCCAAAGAGGTTGGAAAGAATTTTGAAGCCATAAGGGAAGATGTGCTTGATCTGAAGGTCAGAGATGCCTAGTATTGAGCTAGAGTTACCCTTTGTAAAGCAGAAATGACCTCATGGAATTGTGCAAATGGAAGAACCTTTAGTCTTTGAACAGTGTCGTTCAAAGCTAGATTCTCAGATGACGGGCTGCGGACCACTAGTCTACAGCCTTCAAAGGTCTACCTCGTAATCACGGGGGTGTACGACAGTGGCATTGCTTTTTCCCCTGAAAATTGTGGTCGGAGTTTAGTGCTTTCCCCTGGAGCCCCAGTAAGGCTTGGAGGTCCAAGAAAGGAAGTGACATGGAAAATGGGGCAAGAGGTGGTGGGTCAGAGATGAGACTGAACAAAGACATGCTTCAGGTCTTAGAATTTGAGCTTATAATTCCTGAAATATTTAATGAAAAATCAGGCTCAGTGGTTCTACTCTTGTTATTTTGTCCAGTCAGTGCTTGTTGGGCTTGGCTGCATTTGCTAGTTTCTTTACCTGCCTTTCCTTCTTGCGTCTTACCCTTCCCTCCTTTTACTTTTTTTCATGTTGTCTGTTAATGTGAACCCTCTCCGTCTTTGTCTGAGAAAGTCTTTATTTTGTGCTCACTCTCAGAATTCTGTTAGCTGGGTCTGGAATTCAAGGGCGACCGTTATTTTCACTCAGCACTTTGAAGACAGTATTCCAGGTCTTCTCACTTCTGCCGTTTGCTTTTGAGATGTCTGCTATCTATTTACCATTCCTTTGTATTATGCCCATCCCCTCCCCCCCCCCGCCCCGCCATTGCTTTTAAGAACTTCTTTTGTCTTTGATATACCATTAGACAGTTTAAGTGAGGATTGAGTCTTATTTATTCTATTCAAGACATAGTTCCTGGATCGAAAGATTCATGCAGTTCATTAGTTCTGGAATCTTCTCACCCACCATTCATGCAGTTCATTAGTTCTGGAATCTTCTCACCCACCATCTCTTCAGATAAGGTCACTCTTCCATTCTCTTCATTGTCTTCTCTTGGAATTCTTCTTACACACGTCAACATTTCTTATTCCAGTCTCCATCTTTTAACCTTTCTTATTTTCCATGTCTTTATATTTTGATGCTGATTTCTTAAAATTTTCTTCAGATCTGTCATCTTGTTTTCAGTGCTTCTCTTAAACAGTTTTTTAATCCTGCCACCGAGTTTTTATTTTAAATCACTGAATTTTTTAGTCTAGAAGCGAATTTTTTTTCAAATTGTCTTCCTGTTGATTTGTCAGGATGTCCTGTTCTTCTCTCCTGTTTTCAACCTTTTTTCTTATGTCTGTAATATTTTAAACATATTTATTTTATAGCCTGGTCTGTGGTAGACACTCAAACATTTGTCAAATGAATGAATAAAGTATTAGTTTCTTTCTGTCAGTTCTTGTATCTGAAGTTCTCAAGAGTCTAATGTTTGTTGACTCCCTTTGGGTGGGATGTTTCCTTGTATGTTTTTGTAATGTTGTGTTATGAGCTCATCTTTATCAGAAAATCCTCTACATCCTGGTTTGAAGGTGTATTCCTCCAGAAATGTTTTTTAATTCTGATTTGCACAGAAGTATAGGTAGCAAAGTATAGCATAGGTAGCAAAGTTGAGTGAGGTGCTGGCCAAGATAACACATGATTTTAGGGGAGACATTTTTCTTTCACCCAAGCTCAGGCCAAGACAGATAAGCTTCCTTGTTGTCTTCCCGTGCCAGTAGGAAGACATTTTTCTAGCCCGTCTTTTTACTAAGGGTATAGCTCTTTGCAGGTCTTGCCCGTCTTTTTACTAAGGGTATAGCTCTTTGAAGGTCTTGGCTCTATAAGGGATTTCAATTTCAACTCCCCACCTTATATAAACAGAGGCCCTCATCTTTGGGTCTGTATGTGTGTTAAAACCCGTGTCCCTAGCTCCCCCAGATTGGTACCTCCCACTCCCCACTCAGAGCAGCTGCAGAGTTAGCTCACATACTTCTGGTTTTCAGTTCCCTTTTCATTTATGGCCTGTAGGGATTTTCCTTACTGTATTGCAAGCTCAACTTTAAAAAGAGTTTTTATTCATTCATCAGTTGATGGACATTTAGGCTCTTTCCATAATTTGGCTATTGTTGAAAGTGCTGCTATAAACATTGTGGTACAAGTGCCCCTATGCATCAGCACTCTTGTATCCCTTGGGTAAATTCCTAGCAGTGATGGGTCATAGGGTAGACCTATTTTTAATTTTTTGAGGAACTTCCTCACTGTTTTCCAGAGCAGCTGCACCAGTTTGCATTCCCACCAACAGTGCACGAGGGTTCCTGTTTCTCCACATCCTCGCCAGCATCTACAGTCTCCTGATTTGTTCATTTTAGCCACTCTGACTGGTGTGAGGTGGTATTTCGGTGTGGTTTTGATTTGTATTTCCCCGATGAGGAGTGACGTCGGGCATCTTTTCATGTGTCTGTTGGCCATCTGGATGTCTTCTTTGGAAAAGTGAAAGACTTCAGATTAATATGGCCTCTCATTCAGCTAAGCAATCTGTGTGTTCTTTGAGGTTGGAAATGACCTATTCAGATGAGATGTTTACTGTGATCTATTAGACACTTTATAGGAAATGTTTTCCAGTCATGCCAGGGCATGCAAGATTGGCAAAACAATCAAGGGGTTAATTAGCACAAACTATTGCTAAATCATGGATTCCATATTTGTAAACAACTGCCTGGCCTTATGTGTTCTGCAGACTGTTTCTGGGGTCGGACATGATTACTAGTAGCACTCCCACCAAAGAGCAGCCCAAGTCCACTGCCAGTGGGAGCTCTGGTGAAAGCATGGACTCTGTCAGCGTGTCGTCCTGCGAGTCAAACCACTCAGAGGCCGAGGAGGGCTCTATCACCCCCATGGACACACCGGATGAGCCTCAAAAAAAGGTATTCCCTCATTCCTTTCCCATAAGTCCTAATGTAGACACCTGACGTAGTTTAGTGGTTGCCACACGAGAATGTCTGTTTTCAAGTGTATCACTGTACAGTAGTTTGAAATTCATGTTTGTAGGAGCTGTCAAAGTAGAGTTCAATCTAGGGACCCATTTCTCATAGAAACTGGTCCAAAAATAGTGAGCATATTGGTGTATTCATCTGGCCTTTGAAACATTGTCTTGGATCCAAAGGTGACTGAAGGACTGTGGCCTGTAACATGAGGTATACTTTATTTAGGACTCAGAGGATTTTCTTAGAAGGAGCGCAAAGTCAAGAGACAGAGGTGTATCAGCCTTGTCTCTTGGTGTCATACTTTGTCTTTGCCATGCTTTTACCGCAATAATGTTACATAGCAAACCACTCCAAAACTCAGTACTTAAAACAACAGCCATTTATTCTCTGTCATGTATCTGCTGGTTGGCTGATGTGCATTGGGCTTGGCCCTAGGTCATGGGTTTGGTCCAGGTCTGCTCCTCTCATTCTTCTTGGCATAATGAGGCTGTCCAGGGCATATTGTTAGTAAGCTAAGACAAATGAGCAAGAGAGCAAGTCCAGCCCCATGGGTATGTATCAAGCCTTTACTTTGGTCATAATACCAACATTTTATTGCCCAAAGCAAATCATGTGGCCAAATCTCACGTAAATAAGTGAGGCAGGGGACTCCTTCTAATGGGAGGAACTGTGGAGTCACAGGGCAAACAAAGGACATGGATTCAGAGGGGCGTAAGGAATTGGTAGCAAGTATACAATCTACCATTGTACACTTTGAGAGGTGATAAAAGAATTCCCATAGAGTTTCCATTTTCCATGGCTTCATAAAGAAATAAAAATAGCAACAACAAGAACAAGAACAAGATTTGTCTTAATCTTCTGTACACATCTGCTTTAATCTGTTGGTGAAGAAGCTTGAATTAGAAACATCAACTGTGATGTGGCTAGCATTTGCACCATCTGGGGGAGATTCTTGGCCAGCCAGACTTGCTGTGTAAGCAACTGTTAGCCCCTTAGCTTAAGCGTAAGCAAGTGAGGTAGAGTGTTGGTAAGAATTCCCCCATTTTGTTTTTTTCTGCCATTCTATAAGGGGATCAGTGTGCAGTTTCACATTGTGTTGTCAACAACAACAGCAGTAGAGGAACCCTCAAGTGACCTTGTCACAATGTGGCCGATCTAGGACGGACATCATACTCAGGACTCATCAGGCTGAGATGTCTCAGGTGCTGCCCCAGCTGGATCTTACCTTTCTATGTTGAAATCCAGAGGCACATCCTCCGGATATTGAAGGAAAAGCTCTGCAAACACCTTTGAGTCTGTTCTCCGTTTTCCCATGCATATTTTTGAAACCGGAGATGTAATCATTCTCCATGGCTTGAGATGCAGCTTTGAAGTTGTCAAAATCTGGAGTGAAGTATCATTCTTCACCTTTAGACAGGTTCTAATTCTTTGTGGCCCCATTTTCTGATGGTGGACATCATACAAGTGACAATAGAGGTACATCACACGCTGTCCAGGAAGGGGGTGGAATCACCTTTATGCCTGTTGGTGCACTGGACATGTGCAAAGGTCCAGATCATCCCTCTTAAAACTACACAGTAGCCAGCCCAAGTGTGTATCATTTGCACACCCCTTGCCTCCTCTCTTATCACACGGGTGCCTTAATTTCTTGCACAAGTCAGGAATTTTTATTCTTCAGGTGAACCGTCCTCAGAGGCATGAATTTCTGTTGGTTTAAAGCTGAATCATTGGGCGCCTGGGTGGCGCAGTCGGTTAAGCGTCCGACTTCAGCCAGGTCACGATCTCGTGGTCCGTGAGTTCGAGCCCCACGTCAGGCTCTGGGCTGATGGCTAGGAGCCTGGAGCCTGTTTCCGATTCTGTGTCTCCCTCTCTCTCTGCCCCTCCCCCGTTCATGCTCTGTCTCTCTCTGTCCCAAAAATAAATAAACGTTGAAAAAAAAAATTTTAAAGCTGAATCATTGACTTGGATGCACGCACGCGCTGGGCTGTAGTATCCTTGAATGTCACCTGGAAAGGCCTTGGTGCCCCCGCTCCCTGCAGAGCGGGTCCTGGATGACCTCCACAGCCTCTCCCTACTCTGGATCCTGAGCCTCAGGTGTCCCGCGTGCCTTCCACAGTGGCGCTCTATGAGATTGCTCTGTTCAGTGAAGTGTACTTAGCATTCCTGTCACTTCATCCCCCAATCATGGTTTCTAGACATTTATTTTCACACTTTCTCCTCATAGCAAATTCTCAGTAAGACCTTAGGGGGAGTCATCAGGTGGTCCGTTTAGAGCTTCTGCAACTCAGGCGTCTTCAAAGCTTTATCTTAATCCTAAGTGTCATTAAAATTATGGAAAATCTAACAGAAAGAAAGGGGATTCATACAGAGGAAAAGGGAGGTGAAAAAATTGAACTAGTAACTGGACAGTGGACCCTCTTGGCTACTGTGTGTGGTGCACCTTCAAGCAAAGTGATGCTGTTGAAATTATGCACCATCAGTTCGCCCTCACACTGAGTCACAAAGTTGATTCACTTGGGAAAATAGACAAAAAAATGTTACTAAACCATATTATAGAGCACAGTTAGACTTCTACATATCCGAGTTGTCAAATCAGCTTGCTGGCTCTAATGAAACTAATCATATAGTAGAATTTAATGTAAAGTTATGCTATAGGAAGATGAAGTCCTTAGGAAATAAAATAGGATAAACCCCATTTTACTTGGAAGCTAGATCATCAGAATGCTAAGTTTCTGTATGCTTTTTCCTTGGAAAAGTAGACAGGTATAAAAGACATAAGTAGGTTACTTATTTTTCAAATGACTTCTGAAATATTTGTTATATAATATATATAACAATTTAGCTTAACTCATTCTGAGAAATTATTTGTAATTTTCCACAATAAGAATTGATATTTAAAGTGATTCAATTTAGGTGTTTTTTGTTTGTTTGTTTGTTTTTTTGTTTTTTAACACAACCTAATGAATTTGGGCATCCTGTTTCTTTGGTAATTAGTCTTGCATAGTTTATGGTAACTGTAGTTAATTGGAAAAGCACCTCATTCCTTAAAAGTAGAAAGTAGAAAAGTAGAAAGTAATGGGGCTTCTCATAGGCTGTGTTCCCTTGAGAAAGTCGCTCTATTTCTCTGAATCTTTTTTCCCTTATCTTTATACTGCTCTGCATTTTGTTCACAAGATAGTTGGGAGAGCCACGTGAGATAAGATATATGCAAACTCATCACATCACAGTGCTAAACATCACCAAGGTAGTGGTATACTATGTTCATTTACCACGTTTTCATCAGCTTTAGACTGGGCCTTGGCTATGTGCTTGCCGTGTGAACCTGGTCTTGGGAGTCAGGTAACTGGGGAGTATGTCATGATGGTGCTGCCAGTACTTTTCTCTCTGGATTAAGGTTCCTCACAGCAGAAAGCGATTGGGGCCCGGTGATCTCCAGGGGCCTAATGTTCCACGCAGAGCTGTAGAATCTGTGGTCCTTATCTTAGAAACTTCGACAAGTATAGACCTTTTTCTCCTGCTACAAAATCTGTGATAGAAAACAGATCGTGGTGGGCGTGTCAAGCAGCATTCCCACTCAGGGCAATGGGACTGGATAAGCTGTTGGTAAGTAAGGCTTTCCTCCAGCCCTTGTTAAGCTTCTGACTTCCTCCTCGAGGCCACGTTGCCTCTAGTTTCTGGTATTTGCTGCCATCTGCTGGTCACTTCCTTAAAAGCAGCTGCAAACGGGAATTTTGAGAACTGCCTTGCATCCGTCCTCACCTGGATGTAGAGGGCAAGTACTGAGTCACTGATAGGCATCTGCCAACAGGATACTTACCCCAGTGACAAGATGTGTGTGTGTGTGTGTGCTGTGAGCTGTTGTGGAGGAAGTAATTGAAGTTTATTCATCCCAGCATCTACCTCTGCTTTGAAAATTGTGAAGCGCGCCATTGGCCAAGGTTCTAATCTGTGTTCTTCTGGGGTGTGTTTACTCTTCCAGCTCTCTGAGTCTTCCTCATCATGTTCCTCTATCCATTCCATGGACACAACTTCCTCAGGGATGTCGTCCTTAATAAACCCCCTCTCCTCCCCTCCATCCTGCAACAACAACCCCAAAATCCACAAGCGCTCCGTCTCTGTGACATCCATTACCTCGACAGTGCTGCCTCCCATTTACAACCAACAGAACGAAGACACCTGCATAATCCGCATCAGTATAGAGGACAACAATGGCAACATGTACAAGAGCATCATGGTAAGGCCCTCGGACCGACACCCCTAAGTGTGTACAATATTAGCATCATGTAGGCATCTGCCCAAAATGAGTATGTACCAAAATCTCCCTGCGTATGCACCAGTAATATATTTATATAAAAATTTACATACCAGCAGTGGCCATAAAATACAGTTTTTACATCTTAAAAATTGCTAAAACTTATCCCGGTCAGTGTCACTTTTTTCAAAACTGTCAATTTGGACAACTGAATGTCTATATCCCAGGGAAGATGCCATTCCTGCATGCCTTCTAGGAAGTCTTCCCGTGGAACCACATGTCTGGATTTATAAAGAATTCCCGTGCATTCTCAGCCGTGTGCTCCGTGGTGGCAAATCTTTCTCCTTTAGTCATGTGGAATCAAACTTAGTAAAGTGAATGATCAAGCTGGAAATACAGTTTGAGTCCATAAGGAACTCTGTTTGTAAATTAAATGAGACGGACCTTTTTGAGCCTCTTGTAAAAATCGTGTTTCTGACACACTCTCAAAACTGTCTTGAATTAATGGCAGGCTTTTGGAATACATACAGGTGTCTCCTGGTAATGACCTTGGGTGTGTATTTCCCGGAAGTGACTTCTTCGTTTATAGGCCACTTCATGCACTGAAGAGCAGGCTGTCATTTGCAGTGGGTCCCAACTCCCATCTTTATCACCTGCCTTCTTGGAGGGCACACGGAGTGCTCATGAGCTCAGCTCTGAACATGACCTGTATGCTATCTTCTAACATTCCAAAGAAAAACTTTCCTAAAGCAGCCATAGAATCAACAAAAGATTTCTTGAACGTTGGATGTGTGCTTGTCATGGGGCCAGGCTTTGTGGATGGGGAGACGAGTGAGGTGTTTCTGTCTTTGAGGACCTTATGATCAAAAGGGAGATCATAAAGCAGTGTTCAACATCTACCATATTCTCTAACAGAGGTCAGACCAGGTCATAAAGGGCCTCCAGCCCTCATGAGGGAGTTTGTGTCCTACAGGCAGTAGCATCTCATTGAAGGCTTTTAAGTAGCAATCAGATTTGTTCACTGGAAAAGTAGCTGACATTGTGGAGACAGTGCTCTGGTGGGGGGTAGTGGGAGGTGAGGAAGTGAGTTAGGAAGCTGCTGTCATATTCCATGTAGAAGATGATGAGGGCTTGAACGACAGTCATGTGGCTGGAGACCATGTGGATTTTTGAAAGATTTTTATGAGGTAGAATTGTAGAATCCATTAGTTTAGTCATCAGCTTTGGGTTACCATTGGAGGGGATGAGGAAGAGGGAAAACTAAAGGCTGTCCAGGCAGCTTGGTGGTTGGTGGTCCTACCAAGTGAGATGCAAGCTACTGGAGGAGGAGGAGGGTTTGGGGAATGCTTACACTGGAGGGGTCAGTAGGACATCCAGCTGACATTGTCTAGAAGATGGGCAGAAACCTGGGCTGGTGCCAGGCTGGTTCTGGGAGTCGTCCAGCCCACGGGGTGGACAGGGTCACACAGGGAGTGAGGGCAGGAAGAGACAGAACTCAAGTGGGAGAGAGAATGGTGAAAGAACCACCGAGAAGCCATGCCATCAGTGTTATTATCGTATTTTCAGTGTGGCTTCTTCACATGGCTTCTCTTACACATGCTGACAGAGAAGTCCCCCCTCGAAACTCTGCAGTGACTCTGAAGTAAAAGCTAAGAAGTGGCACACATGCAGCCACGTGGATGGATCTCTAAAATGCCACATTGCGTTAAAGAAACCAGACACAAAAGATTACATGCTGCAGGAGTCTTTTCTTTCAAAAATAGTCCAAACGAACCCTGTGGTACTGGAAGCTAACCTCAGGGAAGAGGCACAGGGAATTCTTTGCATTCTCTATTTAAGGTACATGAAGGTGACACGCTAGTGTCATTCAATACTGTGCCATTCAGTACACAAGCCACATGTGGCGATTGAGCATTTAAAATGGGAATAGTCCAAATGGAGATGTACTGTGAGTGTAAAATATATACCAGATTTTGAAGATTTAGTACAAAAGAAAGAAAGAATTTCTCATTAGTAATTTTTGTATGGATTATATACTGAAATCATACTTTGGATGTGAGGGATTAAATAAAGTATGTTATTAAAATTAATTTCCCTTTTGAAAAACTTGTTTTAATATGTCTGCTAGATTATGTAGATCTACTGGACAGGGCTGGTTCAGTATGTCAACCAAAGGCTGCATGACTGAGCTGTTGATACTGATTGTGACCCTTCACTCCACTCAGTACATTGGATGGGACAGAGTAATAAACACTCATGGAAAGCTCTTGGCCGTATCCCATCCTCATCTGGACACACTTGGGGAAGTTTAAGGTCAAGAAAATAAGGATAGCCTGGCTCTCTCCTTAGGTAGGTTTAAAGTTGACAACTTAACCCAACGTTAATCACCTTAGCCCCACATCCGCCACTCTCCCACCCCCCCCCACCCCCCCAGTTAAAGTGGGATCCTTTCTCTTTAACTTCATGCTTCTGGTCCAGTTCAATCCAACTGTGGGAGTATTTTTTTTAGGCTATCAAAACACATATTTCCGCTTTTAGAATTTTGTGTGCATCTATTTCTCCCTTGCAAAGGAGTATGCCGGATGTTTTGGTAACAGACAAATGAACAGGGTCTTTGTCGCTTACAAGGACCCCATTGTAATGCGTGTTGTTTATTGAATCACAAGTATCAGCTGCTGTTTCAGGACCAGAGGGAGACATCTAGGCCCTGCCATCTCCAAGTTCTCAGAGACAGTTTCCTGGAGGAAATCAGTTGTCTTCTTTTATTTTTTTAAATTGATTGGTTGATTGATTGACTGGCTGTCTCTCCTCTTACCTCCTGGTGAGAATAGCTTTTATTTTTAAGTAACAATAATTTGTGTGGTGTGTTTGTGTGGATTCTTTCTGATGTAAAGAAATCACTCAAGGGATGTTACAAAAGTCAGACCTCTTTTCCTCTTGCGCCAAGCACCCTGCCAATAGTTGGCTGAAGTGCAGAGATAAAGGGGAGAAAGTCAGAATTGGGGGTGAGGAGAAGCTTTACTTGGGCTTAAAAAATGGTAGATTTATTATTTTTGAACACCTAGGAGCTTATTTTTATTGAAGTCTAATTTATGTGCAATTACATACACAGATCTTAAGTGTTCAGTTCTTTGGGTTTTAATAGTTACCTGTATCTGTATAACCATCACCCCAAATCTAAATAAAGAACATTTTTCATCCCCCCACCAAAATTCCCTTGTGTCCCTTCCAATCAGTTCCCCTCCTTAGCCCTAGTGAAGGTTAAGGTTTGTTATTGTTAATTTTCTAAAGCCATAGATTAGTTTTGCCTGTTTTTCAAAGAATTGTCTCCTGTGCCACGTAATCTTTTGTGTCTAGTTTTTTATTTTTGCTTTTTGTTTGTTTGGGTTTTTTTTTTTTTTGTGCAACATGATGTTTTTGAGATTCATCCACATTGTTGCATGTGTCAGTTATTAGTTTATAACTGCTAAGTTGTGTTCTAGCAAAAATATACTATAATCTCTCTGTCTATTCCCCTGTTCTCTCCTGTCAAGGGGGGTTCAGGTTGATTCCAGCTGGGGGCTATTACGGGTGTGAATCTGCTATGAACACTTGTGTAGAAGTCCTTTTGTAGACATAGGTTTTCATTTCTCCTGGTCAATACCTAGATTGCTAAGATCATGGAGTGATCTGGGAGATCATGTGAGATCATGTGAAATTGCTGGGTCATGGAGTCTCTTGTGCTTTTTGAAATGATCCTTGTGCAGAACTGCGGTCATTTGTAACCTCCAGGTTGTAACCTGGTGCCATAGCAGTAGCTCAACAGGTAAGGATGATTTTAGCCCAGAACCAAAAATGTTATGCGTTTTGCACAGTACCCTCCTATTCCACCCTGCCCCCCAACTGGAACCTCAACCAGTGTGGACGAGATAGGCAAGGAACATGTTCTGTTTTACTAAGGGAAGACGCTTGACTGAGGGAGTAGGTGATGGCGAGAGTAAGTGGCCCATCATCATTTGGCTACTAAGGGTGGAGCCAGAACTAGAACCCGGGGCTTCTGGCTCCTGGTCCTGTTCTCATTCCACTGGGCCATTACTCCCAGGAAGATACAGGCAGCAAGAATAAGAGGGTCAAGAGGGCTCTCATGAAGCCGAATGCTTAGAAACCCATCCATTGTCTTTTCAGTTGACGAGCCAGGATAAAACCCCTGCCGTGATCCAGAGGGCGATGCTGAAGCACAACCTGGACTCGGACCCAGCGGAGGAGTACGAGCTGGTACAGGTCATCTCGGAGGACAAAGGTGGGCACACGTCGCTTCTCGTGGCAGGTTACCCGTGTAGAAGTCGGAGAATGAATTCGGTGGGGTTTTTTAATGGAATCAAATAGGGGTTTTTAATTGTGTGGGGAACCCTGACGTCATCTCACTTGTAGAATGAAGCATCTCAAGCCGCCCCCGCAACAAACCCTGTTTTGCCTACAGTTTTGCTGTGCATTCTCATGCCCATTCTCTATAAACTTTTTTTTTTAAGTTTACTTATTTATTTTGAGAGAGAGAAGGGGGGAGGGGCAGAGAGGGGGAGAGAGAGAATTCCCATGAGACTCCATGCTGTTAGTGCGGAGCCTGACACGAGGCTTGAACTCACGAACCATGAGATTATGACCTGAGCTGAAACGTTAACAACTGAGCCACCCAGGTGCCGCTGCATGCTCTATAAACTTTTTATCAAGCATTCTTCTTGGAAGAGGGCTCTCCCTGTGTCAGAAGGTGAGGGGCGTTGGGCCTATTGGGTCTTTGAGATGGTCACGCACCTCCTTTACTCAATAATGTGTGTTTAGGTTGTATATGAACCTATAATGTAGCGGTCCTTGGAATAATTTCTCATTTCAGTTAATCATGCATGAGAGGCTTATAGGTTTATCTTTCAGTTTATCTTTTAATCTTTTCTTATTAAAAAATTTTTGATGCTTTTTTAGAGAGAGAGAGAGAGAGAGAGAGAGAGAGAGAGAGAGAGCACAAGTGGGGGATGGGCAGAGAGAGAAGGAGACACAGAATCTGAAGCAGGCGCCAGGCTCTGAGCGGTCAGCACAGAGCCAGATGTGGAGCTCGAACTCATGAACTGCATGGTTGTGACCTGAGCAGGTGTTGGAACTGAGCCACTCAGGTGCCCCTCTTTCAGTTTATCTTTATTCATGATTGATGTTCAAGTAGCAAAATCTTCTAACTCCAGAATCTGAAGGCTCTTTATCTCACACTTACTGAGGCAAAGAACTGAGGCAAAGACATACTTCAGTATGTCTAGGAACCCATTGTTGGCAGAAATTCCTTTTAGGAAAACTGAGGGCAAATACTTACCCTGAATGTATCTATTTGCCAGTTTGAATTGGGGTTGTATTTGTTGAGAGGAGACAACAAGCTGGTAGGTAAGTTGTCTGTACTCTGTCACATCGTAGAAACTCAGTCATAAGAAGTCTCTTTCCAAGTGTGGTTATTGACTGAAATCAACCCTATCTACTGGCAGACCCAACACTAACCAATTCACACATTTTTTTTAATGTGTATTTATTTTTGAGAGAGAGAGAGAGAGAGAGAGAGAGAGAGAGCGAGAGCATGAATGGGGGAGGGGCAGAGAGAGAGGGAGACAGAATCCCAAGACGGCTCCAGGCTCCGAGCTGGCAGCACAGATCCTGATGCGCGGCTCGATTTCAGAAACCACGGCAACGTGACCTGAACCAAAGTCGGATGCTCAACCGATGAGCCACCAAGGTGCCCCCAATTCACATTTGTTCCCCAAGTATAGCGAAAAGAAGAATTTTAAAAGTTGGGAATATGAGAAGGGAGCAGCTGTTCACGCTCCATTTGACCAGCAAATCCTCCAGGCTGTATCTTGGGCCCCGAGAAGAGTGGCTGAAATTAGAGTAGTACTTTTTCCTAGAGATGAAGTATATAGCCTCTGAGAAAATTCTTTTTCAATTACCTCTTGGGAGTTTTCTCAGTCGTTCAGCGGACCCCTAAGTTGTGGGGCAAACCCTTGTCAATTATATCTTTTATTGTGGTTACAGTTAAAATTCTAAGCCTACAAGGTGATCTGTTGAGTTTTACCATGTTGCCCACGAACCAAGGCTAAGGTGAGACCAGTTGGTTTGAAGAATCAGGAATCCTGGGCCCAGTTTTGTCCACCACTTGGGTGGTCTTCAGGGGGCTGCTTGACCTCCTCGGGCCTTGGTCCTTAATTAGTGAAAAGGAGGCAGTACCCTACTAATTCTTCATACGTCACAGGACGGTTATGAGGGTAACAAGAAATATGTGCCCCACAGGACGGTTATGAGGGTAACAAGAAATATGTGCCCCAAAGTACTTTGGAGGTATGCTAAGTGATCCGTAGTTGTGAGGTGAATTATTACTGACCCGGGAATATGGGGACATTTGTGCAAAATGTACTAGAGTCACTTAGAACCTGATTGCATCGGTCTCTCTATAAAATTTCGGTGTTTGAAGTTAACATAAGCTTGACTGCATCCATTCTGCAATCAGATGCCTCTGGTGATGGCCTCCCCAACACTATTGCCCATTTTACCTCTTTTATTCCCGTTTGTTTTTTTAGATACCCATTACCCCTGAGTGCTAAATAGTATATATCTTCTTCTAAAAATATAAATGAATTTGGGTCGCCTGGGTGGCTCAGTCGGTGAAGCATCTGACTTCCGGTCAGGTATGCTCTCGCGGTTTGTGAGTTTGAGCCCCGCATCGGGCTTCGGATCCTGTGTCTCCCTCTCTCTCTGCCCCTCCCTGGCTCACACTCTGTCTTTGTCTCTCAAAAATAAATAAACATTAAAAAAATTTGTTTAAATAAAAAAATAAAAATAAAAATATAAATGAATTAAAGTAACTTTGCTTGATAATTTCATATGATACTTGGAATAGTCCCTGTTCAGAAATGGCAGCTGTTTGGGAATCATTGAAGTAGACAACAGTTTAAATATTTACAGATGTACTCTATCTTATATAGATGCTGTTTAGTATTCAGCTGGTTTGATTTGGGATTACTTCAAAAAATATTTCAATATTCCAAGTAGAAGGTTCTGGAAAATGCTGTAGATTTTTTTTTTCTCCCCCGTGTCATTGGATTCTTTCAGTCTCAGAAAAGTTGCATGCTGGAGTAGAAAATGGACGATGGGAGGAAGAATACCTGGGTTCTAGCCCAGTTCTGCTGTTGACTAGCTGTGATCCTGGGAGTGCCTTTCCCTTTGTTTTAATGTCTCTTCGCCTTTGTTTTCTACTGCACTTTTTTCTAGCTAAAATATTCTGCATTTGAGCATTTAGTTCAATTTAAAATTGGGATTGAGGAGTGGTTGGAACTGATTTTGGGGGTGGTTGTCATTGTTTGGTTCAGTTCACATTCCAAGGACAAAGGACCAATGGTCCTTGCTTTGTGGCCAGACAAAATTTCCCCCCCTGCCACTGTCAGTGCTTGGGCTGACCTACACCAGCTGACTGCCTTCTCTCTCCTTCTCTCCTTTAGAACTGGTGATCCCAGACTCAGCCAATGTCTTTTATGCCATGAACAGCCAAGTGAACTTTGACTTCATTTTACGCAAAAAGAACTCCATGGAAGAACAAGTGAAATTGCGTAGCCGGACCAGCTTGACATTGCCCAGGACAGCTAAACGGGGCTGCTGGAGCAATAGGCACAGCAAAATCACCCTCTGAAGGGAGGGACCAATGGCCCCTTGCTCGCCAAAGGCGGAGCGGGGCTGAGAACAGGCCGTGGTGATTGCAACGACCATCCAGTGTTAGAGGATCATTGGTGAAGTCCACAGCTATTTATTGAGTACCTCTGGTGTGGAAGGCACTATGACAGGCATCGTGGGGGAAATCGGAGATGAGTTTGACATGGAAAGGATGAATGTTTCACTGATTCTCTTTGACCTATTTGAGACTGAAATGCAAAATTATCCACTTTTATAAATAAATATATATGTACACATATTTGGTATGTATGTGTGTGTGTATATATATATATATATACACACATATATATATGCGTATATATATACATATATATATATATGTATATATATACGTATATATATATATATATATATGGGACTTAGGGATATTCTGGACTATGGAAAAATGAATTTGCACAATGGCCTGGGAAGTTGAGGTCACTTTTTACAGGGAAATAGAAAGAACTGAAAACCTAGTGTCATACCTTCCATGTAAATGGAATCAATCCTAGGAATACAGAGTGTCCTTTGTGCCAGTATTATAAGAAGTCCAAACTGTTTCTATAAGGGAGAGAATGACTTTCTCCATCAAGTGCCACCAGAAGAGATCTGCAGAGGCTGGAACTGCCACGGCTGAATGAAAGGCCACTTTGGAAAGGGTTTGGATGAGCCAGTGGCTTTTGACCTCTGCCCGCATCTGCCGCTTTCTGCGACCCCAGGGAGGGCGAGAGGAGCATCGGAGGCCCATCGGACCCGCTGGTCCAGCCCCCGTGACACCTCTGGAGCCAACGCAAGCCCATTTTGGTTTCTGGCAACTGCCTTGTGTGTCCGTTCCCCCTGCTCAAGAACATATCACAATCATTACTGTACAAGTAGCCATGCTCTTTGGTAACTTACCAGCCGGAAAAGAAAGCACAAAAGGATGGGGACTCGTTTGGACTCTTACCTGTCTCGGAATGCCACTTCTTCATTGCCATTTCTGATTGCCTTCTTTTGCATGTAACACTATATGTCTGGAGTCTTTTGCCATCTGGATTGTAGTACCTCTATATTACGTGCAATTTATTCCTCAGGTGTAGAAATTCCTACTGCGATCGACTATATTTGATCATTTTGAGCCTGTGAAAGATTTCAGAACAGCGACTGCTCTGTTAATAGCCCCTCAGAAGATGTTCCCTGCTGATAGCAGTGTCCTGTTTTACTCACTAACTTTTATAGCATTACTGTGCCTAGTCATGGGGAAAGAAATGGGGCTACGTATATGATCTGAATCATTTCTTAATGAGGTACATTCTTCCAGATGGAATCAATAACATTTTTTTTTCAGGTCCCCACACTTGCTATCACAGTGTTACTGTTAAGTGACATTTTTGTCTCTAGTAACACCATCACCCTCTCCCTTCCAAATCTGAGCTGTGCTGGGGGTTTGAACCAAAAAGCCATATGTGCGATATCAACATGTGTAAGAAGCACTTTCAGAATGTCCTTTTTAAGAAAAAACTCTCAAAATTCCAGTTTTTATTCTAAAAATAAAAAGAACAAACCCAGATATAAAGCATAGATTGTAAAATGGAGCTTTTTTTTTTCCTTTGTCCTAATCCTGTAAAGACAGCTCCCAAAGGTTATGTGAGATTTATGTTATGTAAATAGCCATATGAAATCTGCAAGAAACACCAGGGAAAGTTTAGAGATTCGTGGCAGTGGACCAAAGAATGAGCCGGGAAGGCCTCAAATTTCCCTTAGGTCTTTCGAGGAGAGCAGACTGTGCATGATAAAGAGCGCCTCGGTTTCAACCAGTCGAAAAGCACTTTGTTCTGTTTGCAAGGCTCGTCCGATTTGCGCTTCTGTGCTTGGAGGAGAGACGGCCGGGGTGCTAGACATCATGGAGACTGGAGAACATGTAGCCTCAGCCTGAATTTCTGGGTTCGAAGGTCACAAAATACAGAACTGTTGGCCTAGTTTAGGGTGCGGCTATGAAGACATACGTGTTGTGCCGTGTGCTCGCCCTATGTATTGTACTGTATATGTAGAGTCTAGATTTATATACTGCAATGTAAAAATATATATATATATATATTTTTTTTTCCTTTTTTAAAGACGATGGAAACTCCAAGTAGATAAAACATAGCCTCATTTATTTAATGCCACTTGAAATGTCTTAAATTTGTTTCCCGGTGGATAGCCGGGTGATGCTTTCAGCTGCTCGCATGCTTGTCTTTCTACAGCTCCATCATCTGTTTACCTTTTGGTTAAACTAATAAACTGGTTTGGGACTTGGCTGGCATGTGCTGCCAGACCCAAAGGGACTGTATTTGGTTCATCAGGTGGGTTCTGGGTCCTAGATGTGTCCGTAGGCTTGTTGGAAGCCCCCTCTGGCTCGGTTGGAGGGAGCCGAGGGGAAGCCGGTGGCAGAGGCACGAGGGGATCCTCTCCACTGGTGCGTGTCACGAGCGTTTGGGGGAGGGAGTGACATCCTCAGGAAGCTGCAGTCAGATATGATGCCTTGCCAGATTGCGACTCTTAAGAGTCATGTGGTGGGGGACACTTTAAAAAAAAACACCTCGGGGCACCTGGGTGGCTCAGTCGGTTAAGCGTCCGACTTCGGCTCGGGTCATGATCTCGCGGTCCGTGAGTTCGAGCCCTGCGTCGGGCTCTGTGCTGACAGCTCGGAGCCTGGAGCCTGTTTCGAATTCTGTGTCTCCCTCTCTCTGCCCCTCCCCCGTTCATGTTCTGTCTCTCTCTGTCTTAAAAATAAATAAACGTTAAAAAAAAAAAACTAAAAAAAAAAAAAACAAACCCACCTCAACTTAGAGTTAGGATCCAAGGTAGTACTTTGCCTCCTTTCTGAGTGTCTTCCCTAGGCCGCAGTTGCTCCCAGCTGAATAATTCTTAAAACCCCATCCACGGTGCTCTGGAAGCCCGGGAGGGTCTCTATGGAGGGAGGAAGGAAGGTTTTCCCACAAGGCCATCAGAACCAGGCCAGCTTCACTCGACAGATGCACATTATGGTCATTTCATCCTGTTTCCAAAATTTTCCGCTGGATTCTTAAATAGATCCAAATTATCAAATTTTCTGGTGCTTGTGGGATTTTGGAGAGAGCCAACCAAGTGTTTTACTTTATTTATCTTTAATTTTCTTTAATGTTCATTTTTGAGAGTGAGACAAGAGTGGGGGCGGGGCAGAGAGAGAGGGAAACAGAGTCTGAAGCAGGGTTCAGGCTCCGAGCTGCCAGCACAGAGCCCGACGCGGGGCTCGAACTCACGAACCGCGAGATCATCACCCGAGCTGAAGTTGGACGCTTAACTGACCGAGCCACCCCGGCGCCCCAGTTTTAATAACTGATAATATGAGGTGGGACAGGAGGAAGAAAAGGGATTTCTGTCTCTGGCACTAGGTCACTGTTTTTTCAAGATCATTCTAGAAAACTGGTTCCCTCGTTCTACCTCTGTCTAGAAGCTGGGCTTGGTTACTTTCTGCCTGAAGGAATAGTGTCTTAAAACTCCCTTCTTCGGAGACTTTCCAAATTCATCATGCAGCACGAGACCATAAGGAGGCATACGGTGTCGCTTCATGCCCCGACACCAGTGGTATCAAGAAGGTTCGCTGAGGGGCACCTGGGTGGCTCAGTCGGTTAGGCGGCCGATTTCGGCTCAGGTCATGATCTCGCGGTCCGTGAGTTCGAGCCCCGCGTCGGGCTCTGTGCTGACAGCTCGGAGCCTGGAGCCTGTTTCAGATTCTGTGTCTCCCTCTCTCTGACCCTCCCCCGTTCATGCTCTGTCTCTCTCTGTCTCAAAAATAAATAAACGTTAAAAAAAAAAATTAAAAAAAAAAGAAGGTTCGCTGAGGCTGATCCTCTTTTTCTACAGATGCTGCTGCAGTGGCACTGATTACGACAAGTATCCCTAGGTCCACTGTGGGAAGTCCTTTCCCTCGGGTTTTGCATTGTTATTTCCCCTAGAACCTCTCTTAGCAGGAAATACCTCTGGAAGGGATGTTTTGGGCTCGATTCGGCGAGGCTGAAGTAACAAACCACGAGATCTCAGTAGCTTAAGGCGGTTTTATTTTCCATTACGTCATGGTATAATGCGAATCAGGCAGCTCTCCTTAGGGGCTTTCCCCTAACAGTGGCTCCGGGACCCAGCTTCCATCTTGCCAGCCCTGCCACCTCAAGTCACAGTGATGGTGGAGACAACTCACACTGTTCCTAACTGGCCTGACCGAGGTGACCGTGCTGCGTCCATTCAGTCCGTTGGTCAGCCCGTGGCCCTGATCTGAATGCAAGGAGGGGGGGGAATGTGGGAGAACACCTGGCGGACTTGGTGGGCATGAACCATCTCTGCCACAAAGGAGTTGTGTGTTCTTAGCAGGGTGCACGGATTTGTTCTTCTTTCCACAGTCAACAAACAAGTCTGTGTCTGGAACACATGGCGGTGAGGACTTGAGATGGGGCTGGACAGAGCAAAGGAAGGCTTGATGAAAGAGAGGTGCTCAAAGGAGAAAATACCAGAGGGTAATTTAATTTTGTCTAGAACTGGACTGAACAAAATTAATAGTTAGCTTTTAGCATGCAGTGGCCACCAATTTATATGCTTCTCGTTGTGGTCCCCACTTCGACTAAGCCAGGAGCTACTTTACAGATGCAGTTGTAGGTCCAGGTAAAAGAAAAATCCAGGAAATGTGAAGTGTTTACACACAAACCGTGAGATGAAACAGAAGCCAGGCAAATTCAATTATTTTAGACTCAGATTTTGAAAACAAGTATGTGGTGTGATTGCTCAGCATCCCTACCCAGAAGACTGTGGAAACAATTCACTTTTCCAACACGCTGAGGAATGCAGTGTATTTAACATTTCCTTAAGAGTTGAAAGGCATCTTACAGATGTAGTCAGTCCCCTCCGATTACAGATACAGGGGCTGAGGCCCAGGGCAGTCAAGTCAGTGGCCCAAAGATAGGGGCAAAGCTTTGAGTTGTCAGAGCCCCACTATGTGTGTGTCACACTGGGCTGGGCGCTGGATCCAGGAGGCTCTCCTGACATATTCCACAGCCTTACAGAGCTGAAGGCAATGCCGGGGGTCTGTTAGCTCCATCCCCAGCCTTCTGATGAAGAGAATTCACATGAGCTCTCTTGGGTAAGTGGGTGTCTGGTTGTTTCCTTAAAGTCTCCAGGGAACGTCCTGCTGCTGGTCAAACACTGCTACCTACCTTCCTGGGCATTATTCCATCTCACAGATGAGGAAGCAAGGCCAAAAGGATCAGGATTACTTAGTTAGATCCCAGCCAGGATTTGAATCCATTTCTGATCCATGAGCTCGCCATCCCCCTCAACTGGGGGTTGGGGTGGGTGCAAGGGAAGGGTCTCCAGCAAAAAGCACCAACTGGGTGAGGAGTGGATGTGACCAGGGCTTGGATGCCGTCCAAGAGCGCTAGAACCGGGCGTAGCCTCTAGTAAGCCAGTTAACAGGACCCAAGTACTTTATTTTAGGCTTCTCTGAAGCAATCATTTTTATTCCCGCCATTATTTAATCCCAAAGTAACAGTTTGTGCTACAGTCCCAATTTCTTGCACAAAGGGCACTAGTAAATCAAAATTTTTTAAAAAATGAATGATTTAAACTTTGTAGATTGCTACGACCATTAAAAAGAAATCAAGGCATCGTTTTCAAAATGGGAGAAGCATTCTAAATGAGACCGTTGTTAGCTCGCCACCAGACTATTTGTGATCCTCGTTTATACCATATCTGCCCCACAAGCCTCCAGCAAAATGTCATCAAGGAATCGGTTTGATCAGCTAATGATATATGAGATTTCAAAGCTGGGAAGTAAACATGGGTTAGTGCTGCAAGCTTCAGTGTATATTGGGCTCTGTGTGTGTGTGTGTGTGTGTGTGTGTGTGTGTGAGAGAGAGAGAGAGAGAGAGACGGAAACATTAGATATGAGCAAGAAAAGAGAGAGACAGACTTCCACCAGGAACTTTGCATGGAGCTGGAAAGAGTGGGTCCCAGGCCACTCACTACCTTTCTTAGGCAAGTCACGTAATTTAGCTGTTGCCCCATGTGAAAGCAGGGGTTGGTAATAGGTCCTAATCTTGAGGTTCACGCAGTATTAAATCACCCCGCAAGCACAGAGAAAGCACTCTTCACTGAGTCACAGACTCTGAGTTAGCTGTGGTATTGGTGGGAAGCTTCTGGCCTGAGGGAGTCGCCTCTTCCCAGAAGCCCTCCATGCTTCCCACCCCCCCCCCCCCCCGCCATGGGCACCCTGGGAAAACCTCGCTGGCCTGCCCTGGGGACAGGCTGACTCAGGCTGGAGGGCTGCCAGGGCTCCATGGCCGCAGCCCAGGAGTTCACGGAGGCGGGTAGACCCTGCAGCCATCACCCCAGCTCCCAGGCCGGCCGCAGGCTGCTCAGCCAGCGGGCTTCTGTGGGCGCACCCGGCCGCTGTGAAGTGACCCTGACTCAGTGGAGGGTCCCTCCCAGCGAACAGCGTGGCCACCACGTGGAGCCGGTGGAGATTCCCATGAGGGCCCTGACTGGATTCCCTCTGAGGTCAGCGGACAGTTTTCTCACCAGAAGGCCTGCTTCCTGCTCCTCAATCCTCCCTCCTCTGTGCTCACTCTGGGCAAGGGACTCTCTGTGCCTCTGGCCCTGGTCAGGGGCCATTTTGATACACTAGTGGAGGTGCTGCTGTCCCACGGGCACTGGGGGGCGGCCGACATCCCACCTGTTCCTCAGCAGGCCCTGCCGCCAGGCAACATGGCGGTCACTCAGCCCAGGAGCTGCCACCCTGGCTCTCAGCCTCCCCTGTAGGGTTTTCCCCTCTGGGTCCCTCCCTTCTTTTTCTGGCAGGTTCCCCAGCCCCACTTTCCCTGCTGCAGGGCCTGCATTTGTCTCTTATCCCTCTGTCCTTGCACTTCCTTGCCTGGGCTGTGTGTGCTGTGCCCTGGAAGCCACACCTCTTCTCTCCAGTCAAATCCCCTGTCCCCTCACACTCCCCGCGTGGTGTCCTCCCTGGGCCCAGCCTGAACAATAATATCTCCTTCAAGTCTTTTCAGTCAGTGTGGGAGGTTTTCAAAGCAGCCACGCCATCAACATTTAGACATCTCAATTCCAGAAGTTGGGGGCGGGGGATGGCGGGGATGGGCGGGCTGGGGGAATCTCTAAACCACCAATTCTGTTTTGGGAGAGGACACTTTGTCATTATTTTCTAAGCTCTTCTGAGGACCAGAGAGAGAGAGAGAGAGAGAGTGAGCACTGTCCACTATGTTCTGAAAGTCAAGTTAGCCCATGAGCAAGAGCTCAGATGTCTGTCCAGCCTCCCCTGGAAGGAGAAACACCGGAGGAGCCCCCTCTGAACTCACGGGGGCTGCAAAGCTGGCGCTCTACATGCCCTGGGACGTGAGATTTTATTAAAACGCCCATTCCAGAGGCATTCGTGCTGAGGAAACTACAGGGAGGGACATAAAAATAAACCCAGCAAATTAAAAATAAAGACAAACCGATACTCAGAGGCGATTCTTCACTCTTTCCACCCTTTTTGAGGGCAGATGGGAGGATGGCTTTGGGCTGGGGCAGCTCAGCTGGTGTCACCCAAGTGGCCTGAGCAAAGATCACTCCAAGTATTAATACATCTATGGGTGGAAGCAAAAACACAGGCCATTTTAAGTTGGGTAAATTCACACAGCAGAAGGAAACCGTTCTCCTGCCCAGCAGCACATTTTAATATGGAGCGCCTTGCCTTGGAATCCCACTTGGTGTTTAATAATTCTGTCAAATTCTTCCTGCATGTTCAACCTAAAGTCTTCACGCTGTGATTCAAGCCACATCCTCTTGTCCTGTGCTCGTGATAAGAGGAGGCACCATTTTCTTGTAATCTACTATAACACAACGTGCTAAAACCACCATCATTTTCTCTCTTTTCCAACCAGGCCAGAAGGACGCAGTGGCCACCACAAGTCCAGTCCGACTCTTCATCCTTGTCTCCTTGCCACTGGTTGACTCAAGGCTGCCATCAGCCTGCTCACCTGCCAAACCCTCTCCGCCTGGCCCTCCCTCCCGGCCACATTTAATCAGAATGTCCTGCGGGAGGAACGTTCTCTCTGAAATAATAAACCTCACCACAGAACATAAAACATGGGCATAATGATTATTTCCCAGGCTTCTTATTTTTCATTTCCTATGTCACTGTGACGTGGTACCTTCTTATCGAATGACCAGCCTCATTTTAATTCTCACTTTGTCGTTATTTAACTCCTCGGTGAATGGATTTCTTGTCACCAATGGATATGACTTCTGGATTATCTCTCTCCCACTCTGTTTACTTGGAGAGAACGTCTCAAAAGCACATTGTAGACGTCTCTTGGGAAGACTCACATTTACTTTACACTTTATTTCACCAAAAGGGAAAAGACCCACAAGTTTGTAACTGAATAGGAACTTCTCTTTAGACACCAACGTTTTACTGCAAACTTTTGCATTGCTGTCAGTAACCACACCTAGAATTCCCCCAGAAACAATGGCCTCTGCATTCACGACATATGATAACCGAGGAGGGAGGGCAGCTCATTTACCTTGCCATCGTGATCAGGTCTCAATCTCGTCTCCCGTCACCAACCCAATACATCCCCATCCCCCATCACATCCCAGCAGACTTCTTCCCAGCTGCACACCTTCCCAGTGCCTAGAAAGCATTGAAACCAGTGCCTAGAAACCATGTACCACACCCAACCTTCCTCCCTGTACAAATGCCCATTCAGGCTCCCAAAGCCAACACGACTGTCACCTCCCCAGCCATCTTCCCAGCAAAACTGCCCCAACAGCCTTCCTTGGCAGAACTGGGCTGAGGTCCTACAGCCCATTTCTTTCCTGTCCCTGAAATAAAGCCTTCCTGCTTCCCTGGCTGCCCCACTGGACTGCGGACCTCCCAGCAGTAGGGATCCTTCCTCATCCTCTGAGATTCCCAGCACAGGGCCTGAAACAAGGCAGTGCTCATATCTGGTTTGGGGGAAGCTTGATCAGAAATTCAAGGGGTCAGAGATACCAGCATGGATTCTCTTTCTCTTTCTTTCTTTTCTTCCTTTCCTTTCTCTTTCTTTCTTTCTTTCTTGCCCTGGGATAAAGTTCTTTGGCCTTAAACCAGCCAGTATCTTCGATGAATGGTTAGACTGACCTATAGAACAAAAATATAAGATGGACCCTCCCTTACCACTCTCCCACTGGGGACGCCTGTCTTTCTGTAGCCTAGAAAAATTTTCTGCTTGCCCACCTCTACCCAGGAGTCTAAAACAACTCCCACTGGACAGGAAGGTCAGTGACCACGTTTGCCATGGGGGCGAGCAGCAGCACTGGCTATCTCCGGCCTCCAACATCTTTGGTCCAGGGCAGACCTGGAAGTTCCAGCAGCGTTGGCCATTGGTCAGTGTTGGTGGAATGAGTGAACAATCATAGTGTTGAGCTATTTTTTTTTTTTTAATTTTTCACAAAGAGCTCTAGAAGGCAAGTAGTTTATCATCTCCCCTCCTTGAAACGACACAGCATGATAGACAGTGTAGGATGCTGGAATGCCGGCTCTTTCTTCTCTTCCAGAGTTCCTGCAGCAGGCCCCAGGGAACCCAAAGCAAGGCCCACACCATGTGTCCTCTGCAAATTGTAGGTGCTCAGTCCACACTCAGCAGCACCAGCACTGCTGGAGTCAGGGTCGTCTATCCAGGAGATCCCGCCTTGGCTTCCAAGATCCAGGGGGAGATCCACATGGGGGAATCCAGACAGGGTTTAACTTATAGAGACAAAGAACAGGTGCCATGGCCGGAGGCAAAGGTCTGTGACTGCAAAGGTCAAATATCTTGACGTAAAACTAGGGTGGAGGCAGGAATAATGAGGTCAAGGAGCCCCTGAATTGCTGAAGAGGTGACTTTTTAAAAACAAATGGCGGGGGCGGGGTTGCAGATCACAATGTTCACAACAAAAGAGCGCTGCTTGGGATCCCAGACCTGAGCAGGCAGAAGCAATGTCTGGGCTAACAGAGCCAGAACTTTATTCACAGTAGAACAGTCCTAATCTAAAATTCTAGAACTTAAGACCAATGTCTTTTAAGAATGAGAATCCATAAACCCATCAGACCAGCTGACAGTAAAAGGGAAAAAAAAATGTTCTCCATTAAAACAAAACCACACAAAAGTCAACTCAATCTTTCTCCACTCCCAATATCCCTCCCACCCTATTAAAAAATATATATCATGAAAGCCAGGCACACTTGCACACACTCAAATATGCAAACAAAATGCAAAATACCCAAGGGAACCTTAGGGATCACCTAAGGGTTTTTCACTAGCTCCCCAGATGCTCTTTCTGTTTTTCTAGGAAAAAAAAAAAAGAGAGTCAGGCTCTGACAGGTATGTCAAAGCAGTAAAGATAGAAGTCGGCTGAGATCCCCTTCCTCAGCCTCCTTGCTTACTATCAGTGTGGAAGAATACGGGCAGTAAGTCAAGAAGGAAGGCTGAGGCTGGTGTTCTTTGGCAGACAAGCTACCTCGTTCTGCAACCTGGGGGCCCTCTCCAGGAAGCACTAGGTTTGGTTCACGCAGCAGCCCTGCCCATGGGCTCTGCTCCAAAGCATGAAGCTCAGGAAGGGGGGTGTGGGGAGGGTATTTCTGGAGGCAAAGTTTCACTGCTTGCGGGGGGGACAAATGCAAACCTGAGGCAAACCATCATGAGAATCTGAGGAACACAGATTGTGCAGTTGGCAGGGAAGATGTAGCCCAACACTGCACTTTAGAGAAAATCAGTCTGTGAAGAGAGCAGAGAGGTCATCTGCCCAGGATGCTGACTACGAGAGCCTCCCTCATGGTTGGCCTAAACCAGTTGCTCAGTCCACTGTTTCTGACCAAGGTCTGTCATCTGAAACATTTGTTTCCGGGTGATGAGACCCGGGTGAAGCATTTGTTTCCGGGTGATGAGACCCTCCCACTCAACAGGCCTCCCTTGAAAACGCCAGGCTGGGAAATGCAGGAGAACCAGATGGCACACTCACTGCCCCCTAGGGTGCTCTGAGAGCTTGAAAAATCTGTTTCTCTGCCTCATCCTACACACGTTTCCCCCGCATTTTGTGGAATAAATAACTCAAAATAGAAAAACTCAGGCAAGGACAGTTGCCGGCCTGAAAATGTGCTCCGCCTCTTAACAGTGACTCATAAAACTTACACTCACAATTCATTCCCAGGCTCGGGGGCGGAGGGGAGAGTGTGACGTGCAGTGGCGGCACAGGGACCCTGGGGACAGAAGTTAGACACCAGCCCTAACCCCTTATATATTAAATTTATCTTCATAAATAGAGCATCCTAACTCAAGTGACCACAATAGAAAAGGCCAAAGTCTGAGTTCTTGTTTTCTCAAATATCTACGCAAACTTTCAAATATCTAATAAACTATACCCACATGGCAAAATCTCTGTATGAGAGCTTCAACTGCCATGATAGTCAAGGCCAAGTTCAGACAGACCCAAATACCCACCCATCCCTACTGGGTAATGAGATGAACAGCTAACTTTGGCTTATGACAGAATTCCTTTAAACCAAAGCCCAATAACTTTGATTTTAAATTATTTGATCCCCCTCCCCAATTACATACACAAGTTCTCAAGGTCATACCTGTGATATAAAATGGGCCCACAAGACCAACAGATGTGGTCAGGTGGCTTGGCTACCTTGCCCACCCACTTACGGATGTGATTACTTTTCTCTTGGATGAGTCTCTGGGCCATACTGTTGATCCTTAATGTAGGCAGCAGTATCATCTGGATAATAAGCTGAAGGGCTCGGTGTCTACACTGAAGTTCATCTCGATGGTTGCCATAAAGCCTATCTTCTAGCCATCCTAGGAAATTTGGGTTAAGTTTCCCTATTATCCTCCCCTGTCAAGAATATATTAACTTTGCTCAATTACATCAGACCACTTTGGTTAGATGACTGTGGCCACTAAAAGAAACTGGAGCAAACAGATGAATAGCCCGTTAGAAAAAAACCAAGGGTGGTGAATCCCCCATGGAACCCTCAGAGCTCGTCCCTCGAAGGCACGGCATCCAAGGAGGTTGGCGATGGCAGGGCCTCTGTGTTCTTGGCATTGCGGTGGATGTGGCCTTGCTTCCGGGACTTCCAGGAATGTGTCCTGTCCCAGTCCGTGGCCACTGTCTCATTGTCCCAGATGGTCGAGGTCTCCGTGTCACTCAGGTAGCCTGGCTGGCCCGTGTAGTGTGTGGGGTAGATGAGCAAGGGTTCTGCCGAGAAGGCTTTCAAGTCCCTGGATTCATAGTACTCCTTGTACTCAGCTCTGCAAACAACAGGAGTAGGGGTGTGTGAGGGGGTAGGACACTTAGAGAACTGGGGGAAAGAGCATAGGGGCCTTGCTGCTTATCTCTTAAAGTGTCATGGATGCCTTTGATTATTTTTAAAATTGTGTCTTTTGTGGAAAAGTTTAGTCTCCAAACACAATAAAAGTTTCTTTAAACGATTTCAGATGACCTAGACAAACACACAAAGAGAAACTTCAGTCAAGGTATTTCTGTTGTCTTTGGACGAACTCGTTTAAAAGATGGATTTCAGGTCTTGCTGTAAAAGCTAAGAGCTAAGCTCTGTTGGACCACAGTCATAGATAAATGTGATCACTGTGTGGCAAATGCTCTGTTCCTGGATTAATAAATTAGCTGAGATCTGAATGGCAGTGGTGGGATGAATGAAATGGTGTCGGTTTGCAGGCATGCCAACTTGGCTTTGCAGCCCAGCTCCCTGTGAGTGTCAAGTGTGGGAGGACTTGGCCTTCTCTCCCCTCCACCGCCCCCCCCCCCGGGCTCCTGTGCAGATATGAGGGGACATCTGCTTAGGTCCTAAATCAGTCCATGTACCATAGGTGTTAGTTTTCATTCTGTTACAGGGATGATGGTTGACCTCCATATTCCTGCTAGGATGTAGGTATAAGGTCAGTTGCATCAAAGAGGGTGAGGGGCTCCATCTTTACTGAGTACAGGAGACAGAATGAGCAAGACACGGGACAGGAATTCTCAACCACTAAAATGAAGCTCATCTAGTAAGGAGATCACCCAGCAACTGAGAGAAGGAGCTGAGGCTGGAACCTGGTCTCCTGCTCCATTAATGAATTTAGGAATCACTGATTGAGCAGCTATTGTGTGTAGAGTTTGGACTAGGTTCTAAGGACCCAGAGATGTGAGACTGTCCCTGTCTCAATGGGCTCACAGGTTACTGGGGAGACTGGACAGGTGAACCACCAATCTCCATGCCCTTTGATAAATACTAGGTCAGCTTAAGCTTCTGTGCTGTGGGAACCGTGAACATCACACTGCCTTCTTCCACAGACGCCCTGCTCAGGGGCCACCTCCACCCTCCCTGAGCCTCTAACTCATCTCTATGATTGTGGGTCTCACAATATATCACGAGGTCTGAATTTCCTATGATTGTGGGTCTCACAATACATCATGAGGACTGTTCGTGAGTCTGAATTCCCAACCAGACCGTGAGCTCTGCAAGGAGGAGGATGCCTGCCTGGCCAACAAGTACATACGATAGACTGAGAAATGAACTGACGACCTTGAGGTGCTTAGGAAGATGACCTTCACCTTCAGGTGTATGAGTTTAAGGAAATAAGATAAAAAACAAGGAGAGGACCGAGCATATTATTTCCAGTGAAACTACACACCGGGTATGACAGTGGACCCCTATGCAAAACTCACCGTTTCCACCTCATCTTCCCTATCTGTAAAAGGGGATAATCACTCAAGTCAGCCCCTCTGGGTCATGATTAGAGAAAGATCATTTAGGAAAGCAGTACATCTTTAGAAAACGTCATGCACTATTGAGAAGCTGAGTAGCAGAATATGTGAGAGGGCTGCGCCCAAGGGACAGGCAGGCAGTGTAGGGAGACTCACACGGGATGCTTGTTGTACATGATGGGCAGGAACTCATCTACTGGCAGCATCTTCCCAAAAGGATCAGCTCCGACGAGCTTCTGGGCTCCTTCCAGAGAGATGACATAGCCCAGCGTCCAATAGGAGTAGTCAGCTTCGACCAGATTTCCCACGTTGGGCACTGCTTTCTCTGGCTCTTTCACCTGCATCCTCTTTCTACCAATATAACTAAAAGGAAGTAGAAGGAGGAGAAAATCCCAGTTTGAATATTAGACACCCGTAAGAACGGGGCACAGGTTTACAGATACTTTTGAAAGCTTGAACCAGCTGTGTCTTATATTAAATGGATCATGCCACAAAGTGCATCCCATCACCAATCGTGACTGCCACCTGCCATTAATGGGGCCGTTTCCCTGGCTCCGTTTATCAACATCCCAACTGCTCTTGTCTAGCGCTGTGTTCCAGCCTGGCTGGAGCTGTAGAGAGACTACAAGATCTCACAGATCACTTCCCAAAGAGGGTTTGGGACTTCCAGCTGTGTTTACAGAGGTTGGAAATGGACAAAAAAGGCCAGATGTGGGAATCCTGAGTTTTTTGTTCTCAAGTCCCCAGAGTTTCAGCCTTCGATATTTTTCGGACAGCTCTCCAGATGCTAGCGGTAAACACAGGACAGAAGAGGCTGTGGGAAAGAAACAGTCTACAGTAAAAGACCTGGGAACCAGAGTGGCCCCGAATGGGTCCTTCCCGGGGAGAATGAATAAGAAAGCCTGCCTGGCTTCCTCCTCACACACACCCAGCTCTGCCCTCACTTTGTTCTGAGAAAAGCATCCAGGCAGGTCCTGTCCTCTTCAAACAACTTCTGCAACACAAGATATACCCCTAGCCATTCCGACTTTCCCGTCGTCTACTCACAGATCTGTGATCCGTGACTTTTGTCTGGAATCTGTTTGTTTTCCACTTGGCTGGGGCAAGTTCAGGAGGTGCCTGCTTCCTGCCTTGAGGTAAAGCCGACTTCCTCTATTTTGCCTTTAAACCATCTCTTTCATCGTGTAAAGGATTCCTCTTATCCAAACATCCGGGGGTTTGTAGAGGGAGCCTATGTCCACCTCAGTTCTTCTCAGGACATCAAATACCATATCTTTTCAGCCACTGTCCCCTCAGACTAAAGAGTCTAAATTTCTCTCATGTACCATCAAATGGAAGAGAAAGTCCCTCTGAGCTCTTGAGATGTGACCCGAGGGATGGTCTGTACTCAACTGATTCATTTTACGTAGTTTAAGTTGAGATTTTAAAATAAAATTGAAGATGTGTAAAATATTTTTTCCCTTTAACAAAATCGTTTCAGTAGGACAAGAAGGTGTTTATTGTAGCAGTTGAAAACTTAGCATCTAGATTCAGATGTTTTGTAAGCATAAAATACACCCTGGATATTAAAGATGGTAGAAAGAACAATGTAGACTATCTCATTAATAGTTTAAATACTGATAACATATTAAAGTAATAATATTTAGAGATGTTGGGTTAAATAAAATGTATTATTAATTTCACTTAATGTCTTTTTACCATTTGAATAGGATCACTAGGAAATTTTAAATCATGTATGTGGCTCAGGTTATATTACTGTTGGACAGCACTGCCTAGATCATTCCAATGGGTTAGTTTACTCTTCCCATTTCCTATTTCCTTTTTCTGGAGAAATGTCACATAGCAGCCGTGGACAGCTTATCAGATTTCATGTTTTGAGTTTCAGTAAAGTTCGTACCTTACATATTCATTTTAGAAAGAGATAGGTAAAAATATTGAAACCACCGCCATTTTTAATAGTATATAACTGACATAAATGGAATATTTTGACTTGATCAGTCTGTGAAATTTAGAAAAGATTTTTGTTTCTGTATCCCTATCATTTCCTGTATCCATATCCTTAGCCAACCACTCCGCTTTCTTGGATCTGTTGGTACTTGGTCCCAAGAAATATACCAGCTAAACTACAAGTGGACAAGGACATGTGCCCGTCATAAGCCTTGGACTCCCCAGGTTGAGTCCTCTGATTCTGAGGCTTAAGTGAAAGTCACCTTTGCGCAGGTCATGTGAGTATAAAATGGCTTCCAGGCTCCATGCCTATGAGGCGTAGTCACAGGCTGCAGAGCTATAGACTCAGAAAGGCTGAGGCATGAGGACTTCTGGAGGATTACAGGAACAAACAAGGATCCTAAGGGACAGTGCAGAATCTAATCACATGGCTGACATCTGACAGGGAGCCAGTCTCTTTTTATTACCCAGTACTGATTTCTGGGTCTATTCCCCCATGGATTAGTTCAGCCATCACTAGGTTTCTTTTAGGCTCAGAATGGTATGTTTTCTGAGAGGACAAGTATTCCAGCTGGGCCCATAGTTAAGTTTCCCTCTGAGGATGGGAGGAGTAAGGACAGCTTGCCTGTTGCCACTCCAAATGAACAGGCTTTGATTTGATGAAATTGCCTTTGACACACAGCTGGGAAGCCAACGTAATGCTTGGGAACGTTCTGCCTCATTAGAGAGAAGTAAAAAGTATCATCTGGTTTAAAAAGAAAATGAAGGGAGAGGGAGAGACAGAGAGAGAAGGGGGAGAGAGAGGGAGACAGGGAAATAGAGGAGAGAGAGAGTGAGAAAGAGAGAGACTTAATTCCCAGAGGCAGCTACCAAAGCATTGACTACATGTCAACTCAGAACCAGCATTACCCTGGTAAGCTGGTTTTCCTATGGCAGCCTCTGACCCTCCATCAAACCCAGCTCAGTGCTCTTACTGTCCGCACTGCACACTGCCCTTCCCAAGAGAGGCACTCTTAGGCTGACCGTCAGCCCCCATACTGTCAGAGGCTACAGAGGAAACCTGCTCTCAAGTGTGACACAGGACTCCTGCCCTTGAATGAATGCCTCGTCCTCTCTTTTCACACGTCTCCGTGCATCTGTTGCCTCGCTGGTGGGATTTCTGCCATGCTCCCATGTGAGCACTCAATCTGAAGACCCCTGACCTGCAGGCAGTCTCCAGGTCTCGCAAACTGTCTTCCATAGTTTCTTTCTCAGCCTGCAGAGTGTATAGATGCAGAAACCAGGGTCTGTTCTCCACTCCGTGTTTCTGGGAACATTTATGGAGAGAAAACCAGGAAAGTGGAAAGCTGTGCTGTATCTCCTATCAACTGGGGATGTGGGGACCGCTGCCCCCTGGAAAGGACTGTGTCTTCTCAGTGCTCTAGGATAAGCTTGTCTTGTCACTCACATCAGTTCCCAGTCCAGCTGAGCCTGGTCGATGTCATCCATCAGCTTCATCAGCTTCTTCTTAAACTGATGTTCAAAGCGCACGTCATCCTCAATAACAAGAGTCTTTTCCAGCTCGCGGTCAATTACCTGTAAAGGGCATCAGTGGGAAGATACCCTGTGAGAAGTCCAATATCTATTTTTTATTAGGTAAACACATATTAAAAAGTCAAGAATATAGTAGCACAGTAGGTAATAGCTCATAACTGGAATCTAAGCAAATGCCATCCGATAGCTGAATGGTTACATAAACGGGGTGTTTACTTACAACAATGAGAATGTATGATATACAATTAAACGCAATGTTACAGATGAATCTCACAAATGAAAGGATACTGCAAGGATATACCTCAATACCCTATGTAGTTCCATGCATATAAACAAAACTACAAAAGCAGACAAAACTATTCTATGCTATTAGAAGTCAAATGGTGATTATCCCTGGGGACTGTTCCCTTGAAGGACATACAGAGAGGGTGCTTCTGGGGAGCTGGCAACCTGTTTCTTGATCTGGGTACCAGTTAGCATGGCTGTATTGTTGTTCGGTTTGTGAAATTTCATTGGCCTGTATTTTACGCTCTATATAATTTTATACATATCTATTACATTTCACTTAAATTTTAAAGAAAAAAAAAGATAGCATAGACTGGGTCATTCAAAGAGAGAAGGCATTCAGAGGCCCTTCCTTTAGGGACTTTCTCTTTTCTTGTGGGAACTGACCCTTAATCAAGACCCCACACACCAATCCCTCCCTCCATCAATGTCTGTTCTCTAAGCCATGGTTTCAAGTCCTGGCTTTGCCACTTCTTGCGAAGATATTTAATTTAATATCTTTAAGTATTTAATTATTTTCTCTTGGGTAAAATGGGTCCAGGCCTCTTGATACACTTCATATGATTTCTGCGTGACGCCTCATATGAGATCATCTAATAAACAATGGCATGCTGGATACGTACAATACCAGGCATTCCTACTAAGGATAAGGATGCATCAATAGAAGCATAGCCTCCTGAAAAATGGCATCTTCCCCTGTTATCATCCCAGTGGCAATAAGGCTACCCTTGCCTATTTGTTGCTGGCCTATGTCAGAGGGAGGCAGAAGGCAACAGAAACCTCCAAGCATACTTCTAGAAGAGTTACGGGTCCACTTCATATCTGGCCCGAACTCACCTACAAAGTCCCACTCTCCTTCCTCCTCATTACAAAAATGCATATCTAAATAAAGCATCATTGTGGCACCTGGGTGGCTCAGTCAGTTGAGCATCTGACTCTTGATTTCAGCTCAGGTCTTGATCCCAGGTTCGTGGGACTGAGCTCTGCATTGAGCTCCACACTAAGCACGGAGCCTGCTTAAGACTTACTTTCTCTCTCTCTCTCTCTCTCTCTCTCTCTCTCTCCCCTGCTCATGCTTTCTCATAAATAAATAAAGCAAGCAAGCAAGCAAGCATTATTTACCTCTTTCCAGACAGAGTAGTGGCTAAGAAAGCAGCCGATTTCACCCCTGGTTAAAGGCCTGGAAGAATAGGGATCTCGATATCCAGGCAGCATTTCAATATTCAGGGCCTTCAACTGGCTTGTGTTAAGTGCCCTGCATGAGAGAGACAATGTCTGAAAATCAACAAGTTGAGATGTCCCCACCACAAAAGGCAGAAAGAGAGCGTTCCGGATGTTCCCCAGAGCCTTTCTGCACATTGAGGAAGACTTCTCAGGTTTCCCATCAATCCTCAGGAGCTCATCAGGGTTAATGTGTCATGGCAGCATTACAAGCTTTCGGGAAGACAAGAGGGTATGTTATGCATAGTGTATCCTTCACAATGAACTTCTAAGTATCACCAGGTTTTTGAGAGCTTTGAGAAAGTATTTTCCTAATGAAGGAAGGTGGCTAATGGCATTAAATACTAAAGAGGATGAAGACAGGAAGGAACTATGTACAGTATCTTTCCTTTGGACGTTTTTTATTTTATTTTTTTCCAAAAAAGGTTAAGAACAAAAATAGTGGAGATAATCTTGTGAGCAGAAAGAGAGAAGTGACTCACTACATATATAGTATTCTCAATAAGATTAACAGCTGATTCTCAGAAACCATGGAGCCCACAAGGCAGTAGGTTGACCTATTGAAAGTGCTACCTGAAAAAGCCAAAAATTCTGTATCTATTCGAACTGTCCTTCAAAAATGAAGGATAAATTAAAATATTTCCAGATTAACAAAAACTGAGGGTTCATCACTAGCAGATCTCTACCAGAAATGCCAAAGAAGTTCTCATGCCAACATGAAAGGAAATTAGAGAGTGATAAGGATCCATATAAAGAAATAATGAGCATGGGGATATGTAACTGCATAGGTAAATATGAATGACAGCGTAAGTGTTTTTCATTTATAACTCTTTCTTCTCTTACCTGATTTAAATCAAAGCTGCATATAAGTCTGTGTTAACGGGCATATAATGTAGAAAGAAGTAATTTGTTTGGCAACAATAGAACAAAGGAGGGGGAAAAGAAGGAAGCAATATAAGAAGCTAAGTTTTTGTATGCCACTGAAATTAAGTTGCTTTTTTTATCGAAATATAATTGACATATAAGTTTCCAGCATATACCATAATGACTTGGTATTTGTATATATTATGAAATGATCAACACAATGTCTACTTAGCATTCATCACCTCACATAGTTACAACTTTTTTATCTTGTGATCACGAGAACTTTGAAGATCTACTCTCTTAGCAACTGTCAAATATGCAATACAATATTGTTGTATTGTTAACTATACTCATCATGGTGTACATCTCCATGACTTGTTTATGACTTAAGGTTTGTACCTTTCCACCCCTTTTACCCATTTCATCCACCTTCCAATACTGCCTCTGGGAATCACCAATCTGTCCTCTATATGTATGAATTTGTTTTTTTTTTTTCCTCTTTAGATCCTACATATAGAGACCATATGTATGGTATTTGTCTTTTCCTGTCTGACTTATTCTACTTAGCATAATGCCTTGAAAATCCATCTATGTTGTTAAAAATGACGGCTTCCTTTTCAAATGGATGAATAAAATTTAATTGTATATATTTATATGTGCCACATCCATTCATTCACCTGTTGGACTCTTAGGTTGGCTCTTGTAAATAATGCTGCAATGAACATGGGGTGCATTTTTTTTGAGTTCATCTTTTCATTTTCTTTGGATAAATACTCAAAAGTAGAATTGCTGAATTATATGGTAGCTCTATTTTTAATTTTTTTTCAATATATGAAGTTTATTGTCAAATAGGTTTCCATACAACACCCAGTGCTCATCCCAAAAGGTGCCCTCCTCAATACCCATCACCCACCCTTCCCTCCCTTCCACCCCCCTCTATTTTTAATTTTTTGAGGAACCTCCATACTGTTTTCCACAGTGGCTGCACCAATTTACATTCCTACCAACAGCCCATCAGTGTTCCCTTTTCTCTACATCCTTGTCAACACTTGTTATTTCTTGTCTTTTTGATAATAGCCATTCTAATACGGGTGAGGTGATATCTCATTGAGGTTTTAATTTGCATTCCCCTGATAATTAGAAATGTTGAGTACCTTTAAATGTACCTGTTGACCATCTACATCTTCTTTGGAAAAATACCTACTTAGATCTCTGCCCATTCTTTAATCAAGCTGTTTGGTTGCTGTTGTTGTTGTTGTTGCTTTTGCTATTGAGTTGAATGAGTTCTTTATATATTGTAGAAAATAACTCCTTATCAGATATAGAATTTTTAATATATTGATGAATATTTTCAAATATTTCATAAGTTGATGATTTTTCAAATATTTTCTCCATTAGGTGGGTTGTTTTTTCATTTCATTGATAGTTTCTTTTGCCGTGTTGTCCCACTTGTTTATTTTTTGCTTTTGGCATCAAATCCCAAAAAAAACATTGGCATGACTGATGTCTAGGAGCATATTCCCTATGTTGTCTTCTAGGAGGTTGGTATTAATATAAACTAGATTACTATAAATCAAAATGTTAATTGCAATCTCCACGGCAATCACTGAGAAAATAACTTTAAAAAATGTTGTAAAAGAAACAACAAAGGAATTAAAATGGTAAAGTAGAAGGTATCTTTTTAATACAAAAAGGCAATAATGAAAAACAGAAGGATAAAAAGATGTAAAACATATAGAAAACAAATGGAAAATGGCAGATATAAATCCTACTTTATCAGTAATTACATTAAATATGAATGGATCAAACCCCACAATCAAAGGCAGAGCTTAGCAGAATGAGTTTTTAGGAACATGATGTCCTAAAACATGACAACTATGCTGTCTACAAGAGACAGGCTAGATTTAAAGGTATGAATAGGTTCAAAGTGAAAGGATGAAAAAAGATATACTATGTAACCAGTAACCACAAGAGAGCTGCAGGAGCTATATTAATACCTGACAAAATAAACTTTTAAACAAAAGCAATTATTAGAGATAAGGAAGAACATTTTATAATAAAAAAAAAAAATTGAGGCACCTGAGTGGCTTGGTCAATTAAGTGTCTGACTCTTGATTTTGGCTCAGGTCATGATCTCATGGTCATAAGACTGAGCCTCACGTTGGGCTCTGTGCTAGGTGTGAAGTCTGCTTGAGATTCTCTCTCCCTCTCCCTCTGCCCCCACTCCTGCTCATTCTTGTTCTCTCTCTCTCTCTTTCAAAAAAAAAATCAATCCATCAGAAAGACAAAAATTACAAATATATATGCACCTTACAACAGAGCAAAAACATAAAGCAAAAACTGAGAAGCTGAACAAAGAAAGAGACTATTCAACCATAATACAGGGAGACTTCAATCACCCACTATCAATAATGAATAGAACAACTAGGCAGGAGAACAACAAATAAAGAGAAGACTTAAAAATACTACAAACCAGCTAGACCTGACAGATATCTATAGAACATTCCACCTGACAGTAGCAAAATACACCTTCTTCTCAAGTGCACATGAAACATTCTCTAAGAAAAACCATGAAAAACATATAGATCATGAATTAAGCCTCAATACACTTCAAAGGATTGAAATCATATAAGGCATGTTCTCCAACCACAATGGAATGAATTTAAAAGTCAATAACAAAAGGAAGCTTGGAAAATTCACAGATATGTGAAATTAAACAACACACTGCTAAATAGCTAATGGGTCAAAGAAGAAATCACGAAGGAAATGAAAAAATGTTTTGAGATAAATGAAAATGAAAACACAGCATGTCAAAACTTACACGATGGGCTTGGTGTAGTATTTGGAGGGCTAGTTATAGCTATAAATGCCTACATTAAAAAAGAATACCTCAAATAATAATCTGATCTAAATAATCCATTTAGAGAAATTAGGAAAAGAATGGCAAACTAAACCCAAAGCAAGCAGAAGGAAAAAATATAGACTACAGTGGAAATAAGTGGATGGAGAATAGAAAAACAAAAGAGAAAATCAACAAAAACAAAAGTTGGTTCTTTGAAAAGATCAACAAAATTGATAAACCTTTAGCTAAGCTGATCAAGAAAAAAAAAGGTAGACTCAAATTTTTAAAATGAGGAATGAAAAAGTGGGCAACCCCCTACTGACCTTATCAAAATAAAAGGATTATAAGATAATACTATGAACAACTGTATGCCAACAACTTAGATAACCTAGATAAAATTGACAAATTGCTAGAAAGTTACAAACCACTGACTCAAAAAGGAATGGACATTCTGAATACACCTAAGAAAGTAAAGCAGCTGAGTTAGTAATAAAATTTTCCAGAAAGAAAGACTCACAATCAGCTAGCTTCTTTGGGGAATTTTGCCAAACACCTAAAGAATTTAACACCAATCTTTCACAAAATTTCCAAAAAGTTTCATAACTCTTCCAAAGAAGAGGTGGGAACAATGAAACCAGTATTATCCTGATACTAATACCAAAACCAGAAAAAGACACCACAGGAAAACTATAGGCCAATATTCCTTATAAATAGAGATCCAAAATTCTCAAGGAAATACTAGCAAACAGAATCCAGCAATGTATGAAAAGCATTGTACACCATGGCCAAGTGGGATTTATTCCAGGATTGTGAGGTTGGTTTAACATATGAAAATCAATCAATATAATGCACCTTATCAATAGACAAAAATGATCACATGACTACATGATCTCAATAGACACAGAAAAAGCATCGACAAAACCCAACTGTATATGGATTGAAAAATGGATTGACACATACATCAGCGGAATTAAATTGAGAGTCTAGAAATGAAGTCTTACATTTATGGCCACATGATTTTGACAAGGGTGATAAGACAATTCAAAGGAGGCAAGAATAATCTTTTTAACAAATGGTGCAGGGGTGCCCAAACTATGTTCAAAAGAAGGAATCTGAATCTCTACCTCACACCATATAAAAACTAACTCAAAATGGAGCAAAAATGGGATATGTAGGAAATATATCAGATAAAACTGTAAAACTTTTATAAGAAAAGATAGAAATAAGCCTTTGTGACTTTTGATTTGGCAGTGGATTCTTAGATATGACACCAAAAGCATAAGCAACAACAAAAATATTTATTGGGCTTCCTCAAAATTAAAAACTTTTGGGTTGCAATGGATGCCATTATGAACTGAAAAGATAACACACAGAATGGTAGAAAATATTTGCAAATTATATAGCTGACAAGAGATTTGTATGCCAAATACATAAAGAACTCTCACAACTCAACTAGTTAGTTTCCCCTGGTCCTTGTGGCCTATAAATAAAACTTGGGATCTTAGGTATTTGAAGCAGTGGTTCCCAAACTCTAGTGCACCAAAGAACAGGGTTGCAAGATTTAGTATGTAAAACATAGAATATCCAGTCAAATTTAAATTTCATATAAACAATAAATAATTTCTTAGTATAAGTAAGCCCAAGCAATACTTGTGACAAATTTAACTTAGTATCCTATATTTTATGTGGCAAACTTACCCAAGAATCACCTTGAGGCTTCTTACATGCGGTTTCCTAGCCCCAGTCCTGAGATCATGATTAAGCAACCCTGAGATGGGACTCAGGAAGCTCTTCTCTTAACCATCCCCTAAGGATTCTGACACAGGTATCCAGGCCACATTTTGAGAAACATTGATGAAATTCTACAGAAGTGATAAGAAACTTCACAATAGCTTCTAGCCATACTCCTTAGAGCCATTCATATGCCAAACTAACATACAACATGGAATGTAAATTTTGCAAAAATCTATGCCTTGAACTAAAGTGTCAAATAAAAGGACAAAGGAAAGCAAAATAAAACAAAATAATAAACAAAAGCAATAACAAAACTCTTGAAGGAATTCAACCAAGTTCCCATTGTGACTTTCCTGCCATACTCCTGGGAAATGTGATCAGCCCAGGCAGGCTATGGCAAGCATCTCAAGCAACAGGATATACAGATTGTTATGCATTTGTCCTCATTATTTTCTTTCGGTATGCATTATTCCTCATATTTTCTTCATGTCACCCAAGTTTGGACACTTTGCTCTAACCACATTTGCAAGGGTTCAACAAAAAACCCAACCCACTTTCCATCCACAGCCTCGACAATCTTGACCTCAATTTCCTGCTCATACAGGGTGCGTAACATCCGGTCCCGTCTGTCCTTTCTGCGCTTGAGGTTGATCATGAAAATCTAATGCAGGAAGAGAAGAAGGAAAAGAAACATAAGTCTTATCTTAGGCTGTATGGAAAGTTAAGTAAATGTAAGGACCAAAGTTTCAGGTAGAATAAGGAGTGGAGAAAATAGGGAAAACCGTGATGAAGGTTTGTTTATATTTCCTATCAAGTCAAATGATATCATCCAAACAGAGTTACGTTCAAAACTTAGCCATGTGCAGTGACTTCACCCTCTCTTTGTTTCTTTTGTGGGTGGACACGTTTGCCCTGCTTTTGAGAAAGGAAAGTTCAAAACGTTGCTCTTCTGGAGGCCAAAGGTGAATTAAACCCAAAACATATAAGACTCAGAGGTAGGAGGTAGGTAGTTTGGCAAGTGTGTTAGATTTTTCAGCAGACGTTAAGTCTATTCCCTGACGATCATTTACTAAATGTTTGCTTTGGCCTGGTCCCTATGTCTCAGTTTCCTCATCTGTAAAACTGGGGTGATTCTCCTCTTATCTCATGGGCACTAAATAATAGCTATTCTTTGAGTTTATACCCACTGTAATACATTTCAAGTCATTCAAAGAATGAGGAAAACTAATCTTAACACGTCCCTTTTATTTCCAATTATCAAGGTCTCAATTTTAGTAGCTTCTTTGCCAGAATTTTTCAGAATTGAATTGAGAATTGCCAAAACTCCCCTAGAGACACGAGAGTTTTTCTGAAAGAAGTAAAGAGAAGGGGCCCTACTCTTGGGGGTAGTAGCCCTTTGAGGAATGGAGAAATGTAAAGACATCATCTCCACATCATACTAGTCCATGAAATCCCCCAAAATATGCACTCAGATTTCTTCCCATGAGGGCTGGGTCCACCTGTAGCCTCTCACGTGAGTCCCTAAATTCCTGGTGGTTGTCCTAAACACATGCATATCATGAAGCCACTGCAGAGCGTTATGGGTAGTGAAACTGTCCTGACTATTCCCAGATTTAAGGAGCCACAGAAGTACCTAAAGACTCACGAATGCTATTACAGGTAAATATGAGTTTTCATAATGTCCTTTTGCTACAAGCAGTAATAAACTTACTTTGAACATTAAACTAGTCCTCTGAGAGTGGGAGATTTCAGCTGTCTGTAAGAAATATTGATGAGGGGGAGCCTAGGTGGCTCAGTCGGTTGAGCGTCAGACTTCAGCTCAGGTCATGGTCTCATGGTTCATGAGCTTGAGCCCCATATCGGGCTCTGCACTGGCAGCTCAGAGCCTGGAGCCTGCTTCGGATTCTGTCTCTCTCTCTCTCTGTCTCTCTCTCTGCCCCTCTCCTGCTCATGCTCTGTCTCTCTCTTTCTCTCAAAAATGAAAAAACGTTAAAAAAAAAAAAAAGAAATACTGATGAGGAGAAACCTGAAGGAATAAGTGGGATGACATTGGCTTCAGCCTGACTAGCCCACCCAAATGGCTCTGAGGAAGACATTTAATGCTTCCGGGTCCAGTTCCCTTGTTTGTAAGAAGAGGGAGTTGAACAACCTCATCTCTCAAGTACAACACCGCTTAAAATGTCTAGAATATGTGGTTTAGGTAAAGCTTGCTTTATGCTGTGTCCAGAATAAAGAAGAGACTATATCTTGTAACCAGCTGGGGTTCAGACTTTACTGGGGGCAAAGCTGTGGTTCACATAGCCCTTTAATGTAATCATCAACATGTTCTATGTTTTACTGGATCAAAAGCTACACTAACTAAACGTTCAACCTCTCCTTACAAAACATTCTCACTTCCATCCCTTTATAAAGCACTGAGCAAAGAAACTGATGGGAAAACAAGATGTCCCCTTTGAAGAAATTATCCACCTGAGTTAAGGCAAAGTGAATTGGGTGCATCGTGATTTCATTACTTCTCTTATCTACATAACTGGGTAATTATTTTTTTTAAACATCATTTCTGTGGTGACTCTAACTTGCCTTGTTACTTGGGACTTTATAACTTAATAGGTTGTGTTCTTTCACATTTCGTGTTCTTCCTGTTTAGAGGCACACCTTGACGGGCCACGTTTCATCCCATGATTTTAAAAGATACGGAAAGGAAGGGGTATTTCCTCATGTGTACACACGGAGCTACCTGAGGCCACTCCGGCAGAACAAAAATAAGCCCAAACAAAACAAAAACCGAACAGATATGCAACAAAAAGTTGCCTCAAACCAGAGACCTCTCGTCTGGGAAGACTTTAGTAAATAATAATTCAGTCCCAGTTTTCTGCCAGGACAAGTGCAATAAAAATTGTAGCCATGAAGAAAAAACACAGACGGCTTGCTCATACTTCGTGAACAGCAAACAGAGAGAGAGCTACATAGCCAAACGCAGCCCACACACCACCCCAAGGTCAGGGAGTACTGGGAGAAAGAAAAAGGTCCCTGAAAATCCCCTTTTCTACCATCTTATCTCTGTTCTAGAGCCCAGGTAATCACTTCCTGTATCTATATCACTTCCTAGAACTGGCATTTTCCAGAAGGCTTCTAGGGGTAACCCAGTCCTTATACGCACATCCAAATGGGAAGACCAGAGCTAGAAGATCCTGGTTTTGTCCCATTTGATCTCTTTTGCTTCAGTCCGCATAGGAATGTGTTGAAAATGAATATATACAAAGACACTCAGGTCCTCTCACCTAGAGAACCGAGGGCTGATGAGAGTTACAGGAAAGGACGCCTCTAGTAAGATGTAGAAGCTGGTACAGTGTGTGATGTGGACCAACTTTCCTGCAGCCTGATTGTTTTAAAGAATTCTTTGTACTTCATTCTGATTCCTCTCTACCACATTAAAGTCATCTCTTCCCATGCTGCCCTCGGTGAAAACAGCATCACAGCCGCTAAGTCTTTTCTACTTAATAATCATGAAATACTCCCTCCCATTCCTGAAGCCCAGATCCCCATCGGTTTTACAGAAGAAATACCAATTCCCATCCCAGCAGCTTGTAGATGGCTGTACTTTGGGGACATGCACTACACAGTGCAGGATGATGAACAAGGCTTTTTCTTGCCATGGAGCTGTGGCAGTGAGCACAGAGCACAAATCTTGGCCTACAACACATCCAGAATCCATGGAAAAATTCCATCTCAGTTTGTGGATTCCTGAGGCCCTGCCCTAATCTCTAGATCATCAAGCTCTCGAATACTGATCAGCAGCTACGTGACATAAGGGACCCACAAAGGATCAATGACTTGGAGGCACACTTCCGGCATTCCCAAGTAGCTGTTGTGTGCGTTACCGAGAGAGGCATCACTTTATATTCTTGCTTCCTTCTTCATGCAATCAAAACTTCATGAGAGGGGCACCTGGGTGGCTCAGTCGGTTTAACTTCCAACTCTTGAATTTGGCTCAGGTCATGATCTTGTGGTTCATGGGATCGAACCCCGCATGGGATTCTCTCTCACTCTCTCGCTCTCTCTCTCTGCTCCTCCCCCACTCATTTTCTCTCTCTCAAAAATAAATCAATTAATTAAAAAACAAACAAGCAAAAACTTTATATTAAATATGGCCCTTGGAGTGCTATTATGAAGTGCTTGCCCACGGAAAGGCAGAATTTTACTATAGGTTTCTTTCTTCTTTTTATTTTCCTCTCAACCCTACCCTCAATCTTTGTCCATGGAAGAAGAGCACAGAGAAAATAAAGCACAGACTATTCCAGAATGGTTTCCATCCACTCAGAATAAAGGTAAGGTCCTCCAATACCTAAAACATATACCCTCTTACCTTACCCTTGAATCTTGATTGAAAGGTTTATAAACTATAGCAATATCTGCTCCTAGAAAATATATAATTGCACTCAGGACTAAACAGTAACGTCTTTCTAACTCAATGATTAATTCACTTTACCATGATGCTCCTTTAAAAAACTTTTTTTTTTTAATTTGGATATAGTTGACACACAATATTACCTTAGTCCCAGGTGTGTATGATGTTCAGTTTTTAAGATAAGAAAGCTGAGCTGCAACAAAAACGGAGTCATTTTCCCAAGACCTCAACGCCTTTTCAGCAGCCAGGTCAGTCTTGCTGGCTCTCAAATGTGTCATCAGGCTTGTGCTCTAATACAAACGTGTAAGCACGCCACATACATGCACACACAGACACCTTTCCTACCTCATCAAATCCCATCTTGTCTGGATATTTAGGGACAACGGAAACAAACTGGGAGGGTTCCATTGGAGGACGGTCAACTGGAAGACACAAGAAGCACACAGAGCACTCTGTTAGCGAAAGGCTCAGAGAACAGAATTCCATCCACACATCTGATGTCTAGGAACACCACCTGGATGTCCGGGACAGGGGGTAACCACTCAGCAGTTCTCCAGGACTGAGTGGCTACACAGGAACCCTAATGGTCAGGGTTTCGAGAACACTTATTTATATGCAGACTGGAATATTCGCCCCATTTCCCTTAAGGGTAAAGATTAAGGGTGAAGGCTCTGGAGTCAGATGACCTGAATCCAAACCTTGGTCTGTGAAGGTCTGGAAGAGTTAGTTAAGTGTCCTCTCCAAGCCTGTTTCTTCATGTGTTAAATCAAGATAATAAAAGTGTATCTCTTAGGGTGTAGTAAAATTTAAATGAGATCTGTATGCAAAGCACTCATCCCAGTAAATTAGCATAGTAAAAACTCAGTAACTTTCAAGCTATTACTTTACTGTGGCTTATAATGAAAGACCTCAGAACTGGGCCAGACTTCTTCTAAATAATGCCTTCTCTGTCTATTTTAAAGGGCCAAAGTCTGGGGCTATTTTTATATCATCCAGGCAGGTTTAGCTACAGGTATGCAAAAGGTCCTTTATTTTAACACAAACTCGCCTCTGGGGGCCAAACCACATCCCCGCACTTGGTACAGGGCTCACAGGTAAATTTCCAGATGGGAGGGGCACTGCATCTTAAGTAGTAAAAGATTTATTTATTTGATACTCCAAAAAAGTTCTCTTTGCGAACTACACATTTGAAAGGTCGGAAGCAACGCTGAGTGAGGAACCTGAAAAGGTCTTGAAGAATTTTAGAATTGTAAATTCAAAGTACTCATTTCGTTTTCCTTAAAGGGATAATAGAAAGAAAACCAAGTCAGAGCTGGTAACCGAGAGGTTGGAGTAACTGTTGGCGGTGGCCTTCACTACTACTCAGCAGTACCCATCTCCTCCATTTTGGGCCTAGGAGAGGAATCACTTCCTCACCCTTGAAATTGGTCATGGCCTCGTGAACTGCTGCTTCTCAGCTCTGCAAGCCCTTCCCTCCGCCTGCCCCCCACCACCCCAGCCCCACCACAATGGCCAGAGTAGCAGATGTTGATAAAGGAGAAATCCCACATTTGAAGTAGCCTAGAATGATGTGCTAACATATGCAGGACAGCCACCCAGAAGGGCACCAGGACCACTGTAGACCTTGCGTAAGAAGAAGTAAGCCACTGCTGTATGCAGCCAGTGGAATTTTGTCACTGTTCGATATCCTAGCATGACCTCTTCACCCTTTTGACTGAGACACTGTCCATAGAGTATTGTTTGTTTAACTCATGCTTCCCTGGGACATTAAAGAGAAACCAGGACATCCAGTGTCACCTGTGATCAAATGACATGAAGTTCTAGAAGGTGGTGAGACAGGTTTCCTAAACCAAACCCAACAGTTGTTGGTCTCATGACTTCAACCCTGACCCCTATGGTCACATTTCCGTGAGTACACAGTGCATGTGTTTCTGTTTCCACCGGGAGCCTAGAATATTTTGTTCCTTTCTGCTTTACCCCGCTCCTCATTAATTTTTTTTTAAATCAACAAATATTGATCAAGGGGCCACCATGTACAGAGTTAGGCTTTTAAGAGAAAGAAACTTCACATACAAACTCTTTTTTGTTCACAATGTTGTTTGAGGAGCTGTCTGGCTCTCCCTCCTTGGGACTGGGAGTTGGGAGGGGGTTATATTTTGAGTTACCCTTTTCATGCTGTTGGTCTCTGTCTGGCACTCACATGGCTAGGTGGCTTTAACATTTCAGCCAAAGAGACTGCCATTTTGCTTCCATCAAACATGGGTAGTCACTGCATTCACAGGACAAGTGTCCCCCCAAAGCCACAAGTGGCTAGCTCCTAGAAGCCACCACTGAGCAAAAATATGAGAACTATGCCTGGGTTTTGTCACTGAAGACAGAACTAAGCCACTGGGAAAGACGGAATGATGCAAGTAAGACGTATAAAACTTACTATGCCAGGAGAAGGGATGTGTCCTTGTTTCATCAGAGTCGAAGGTAACCTGTACACCAGCTTCGGTTTGGGGTCGTTTCTGACGTCATCATTCCCAATTTATCAATCCCTCCCTGAATCCCTCCCTAGACACAGTCCCCCACTGTACCACCAATTGGGAAAATATGCTTCTTTGGCTTCTAGATAGTTTCAAGATCTAGGAATAAGCATCATAGCTATTATTGTAGAGATCCCATTACTCACTGAACTCTGGGTTACACCCTCCACACATGTAATCCCAGTTATTTTAATCTTCACAACAGGTACTATGGGATAAGTATGAGTGTCCCTATTTTTACCAATAAAGAAACAAAGGCTTAAATATAACTTGCCCAGGGTCACAGAGCTGATAGAACTGGTAGGTGAACCGAAGTCTGACTCCTGGACCCTCGTCCCCACTCTGCCTGCCCCCAAAACTGGTCCTTGGTAGCCACTGGCATCAAGGTGGCCTTAGCAACTGGACTGAGTTCACAGTGGCTCAGTTAGCTAAGTCTTTGCTCCTGGGTGACCGTTGTTTGTTGTCTTGTCTATAGTCCATACTGGGGCACACACCATCCAGTGTACAATGTACCAGCCCAGTCATGCAACCCGAAATCTCGGAGAGATTGTGCCTGCACCAAATCCTGACTAAATCATAATCATTTCATCATAATCCAAAAGTTGTCCTGAATTTCTTCAATTGCTGCAGTTACGACCTCAGCTCAGGTCCTCACTCACCATGCCTGGGCTGTTTTAATATTTTTCTAACACTCACGCACTTAGTCTTGCCTCCTTCTAACTTGTTATGCACACTATGGTCAAAATAATCTTATTCAAGCACGGTGCTGTTCGTGACCACAATAGTCACACCTGACAGTCTGCAATTGGTTAAGGGCTTTCATAGTCAACCGCACCATTTAGCTTCACTTATTTTTTTGGTCGTTTGTTTTTATAGATGAAGAAATTGAGACCCACCCGGATGTAGACTTGCCCAAGGTCAAATGGTGAATCAACTGGTGCCCAAGATCAAATAGTGAGTAATTGGTAAGGTTATTGGACCTTCTGATTTCACATGCAATAATCTTAATAACCTTTACATGACATTCCGTTGCTCCAAAATGCTGTTACTGAGAATGGGCACCTGAGATCTCCCATCACCTCATGTTCTGGCTTGCAAGACGAATCTCCTCATGCCACATATAGCCCATTTATTTCTATCACCTTTATAAGATCTAACCTCCCGCCATTCACCCCCCAATTTTCTGTACAGGAAGCACCTTCTCAAATTTTCTATATAGCTCCTAACATATGAAATGAGTAAGTACATGTGGAGCGATGCACATGGTGCTTTCAGCAAGTGTTAGCTCCTTGTTGTTACAATCTCCTACCTCCCACCCTACCCGGGTTCTTTCCCTCTGATCTCTGAAGCTCCAGTCCATAGTTCATCAGCTCTTTGACATTTTTGGTCCCTTATTTTTTCTGAATGTCTCTTCATCTTTTTATTTTAACTAAACACTTGGCGTTCCTTTAAGGACGCTGCCTGCCTGTCACCTGTGAGAGTAGAAGCTGATTTTTCTCACCTCCCCCAACTCACTCCAAACTGTTTTCCTTTCATCCCTCAAAACTCCCAGGTTCTCTGAAGTGTATCTTAGCACCCTCTCTCTCCTAGTCATGCCCCCTCAGCCACTGATAATGACAGCCTTTGGCTCACAATCTTGCTGTCCCTGCCATAATTATTAAAACCTCAGCATCCACATGGTGACCCACCCAACAGGCTGCTTCTAGGTCCTTGCATCACTCTTTCAGTGACTCACTACCACATTTGCTTTCATCACATCCTTCAGGTCCTCATGTCCATCGGTACCCAATCCAATGGGGTAGCACTCTTGCCCCACTTGTAAAGACTCTTCATTTGCTACCACTAATCTTGTTTGGCAAAATCACAATCCTGCTTGTACCTGATTACCCACTTAGCACCAAGAATACTGCAAAGAGAAACTCACACAACTGTGTTGACTGAATCACTTTAAAATTACAACCACAGATGTCAAATTGGCACTCGACATTGCCAAATGATGCAACTGTACTTCCATAGTAAATCTACTTTCCCACTCACTGAAAGATCTGTTTTATGCCTTGTCCTCCCTCCTGAAGCCTCTAGCACCTCTCTCAAGCTGATGTACTACGTACTTCATAAAGAAAATACTAAAAGTCGAAGTAGACCTACCTTTTCCTTCTACCTCCAGTGCACAAAGCCAGCCTCATCTGCACCTACACATTCTGTCTTCCCATCTGCTAGAGTGGAAGAAGCATCTCTGTTCCCACCTAGGACAACTTCTCCAAAATTGTCCTAGATGACAAGGCTTCTTATTTTCTCACGGATTTCAGCCTTACAACTAACTTCTCTTCTGCATCATCCGGTTCTCCTTATATAGTGGATCCTTCTTGTTAGCATATAAATATGCTAAAATCCTATCTCAACAAACACAAAACAAAACAACCTTGCTTTTGGTCTCTCACTCCCTTTCGGCCACCATCCTATCTCTCTCTCCCCATCTCAACAAGATTCCACTTTCCCATCTCCCCATTGTCCTCCCTTTGGCTCACTCCAATGGGCTGGTGTCCTCATCATTGCACCGCAGTGGCTCTTATGAAGGTCATCACAGATTTTTATCTTGACAGAACCAATGAGAATTGCCCTATCCTCATTTTACTGGGCTTCTCAGCAGCATCTGGCTCCTTCCCGAGACACTTCTCAGTTTTTCCTTCCAGCTTTTTGGCTGTTTGACTCCCCCCAAGGATCTGTCCTCTTCCTTCCCCTCTTCTCTTTCTATGATCTTTTACTAAACAAGTGCACACTGTTCCATGGCTTCAAATGTCCTTTTAATGCTGATGACTCTCAGATGTCTGTCTCCAGATGGAGTCTCTTCCCTGAACTCGACTCCTATCCAAATATCTCTTAACCTCTCTATTCAGATGTTAAAAAAATATCATAAGCTTACATGACCAAAACTTCCCTCTCCAAATCTTTTCCCGTTTCATTAAATGGTATGCCAGGCCACAAGCCTGGTGTCATCTGGATTCCTTGCTTTCCTTCGTGGGCTGCATCTGGTTCTCTGTAGGTCCCATTGGCTCTACCAATAAACATACCCTAAACCCACCTGCTCCTCATCACCTCCTTGCTACATCTTGCATCCCAGCCACCATCTCCTCTCACCAAGAGAGAGGTATCTCTCCTCCTATACTCGAGTATCCACACCCCAGACAGAATGATCTTTCTAAATGTATAAATAATGTCATGCCACTCCCCCCACCCCATCCCACATGGAGTCCCGTTACTCTTAGAATAAAATCTGAATTCCTTACTGTGGTCACAAGGCTCTGTATGGTCCGGACACTTCTTCCTTCATGATCTCATCTCCTTCTACTCAACTCCTCATTTTGTGTAATCTAACCACATGGGCCTTTTGCTCCCGGAGCATTACCAGCTCTCCAAACACCCTTTGCAGTTCCTTCGGCTTGGAACACTCTTTCCCCAAATATCCATGTGGCTGCTCCCTCGATACATTGTCTGCACCTCGTGTTAGAATATACATTCGCTGATGGCAGGGCTTCTGCTGATTTTACTCACTACTGTATCCCCAGCATCTTGAACAATCCATGGAACATAGTAAGTGTTTAGTACTTAAAGCCTGACTCTCCCTTCTAAAACCTTCCTTGCCTCCTTACTGCTTTCTGGATGGCGTTCTGCTTTAGTGGAGCATTCAGGGACCACGACAGTCAAGCCACCCTAACCTTCAAATTTCATTTTCCTCTATTATTTAAAGCCAAACCTCGTGTAGAGTGAGAGTGCTTTTCGAACAGTATCTTTGCTCAGTTTCCTCTGTTATAGTGCCCTCACCATATCACTTCTTCTGTGTAAACTGTGCACTTCTAGCAAAGCCCAGCTTGACAACCACCAGGACTTGAAGCTCTCAGAGAATACACCTGCCCGAACAATTTCTCACTATTCCAAATTCCAATTGCCCTTAAATCTTCTTTCACAAAGCACTATCCTGCATCATTGGGGTCTTTTTTATGTTTGTCCCGTGTCTCCAGTTAAATATATATACCCAAAACAGAGACCTGGTTGTAAAATGTTTTGAATCCCCAGTACCCTCATAGATTGTAGGAAGGCATTCAGTGTTTGTACATAAATATAATATAATTCCTGTTCTAATGCTTCAATTGGTATAGTCTATTAGCAGCTGTTTCTTTACTGTTCATTGGGTTCCAGATGCTGTGCAAAATGCATTTAACATCTGGCCCGTTTTTCCTGAGGACACTTGATGGATATGATTTCATTATTAATCCTTAATCCTACAGGGGCCTCCAGTCTATATTTCTGCATTACTATCCTCCAAGGTTTATTTTCTAATTATTTTTCTTACTCCAATTATGTTCTACCTTTTAAAATTCAGAATCTGAAATTTTAACAGAATTATAACTAACGAAGGTAAATTCAAGAATTAAACAAAATGCCACATATAAAGTGCCTAGCAATAGAGCTGGTATGCACTGGGAGATTAGAAATGGCAGCTATAAATTACAGGTTCTTCTCAGATGAATTCTACTTGTGTAGCATTGTACCATGCATATTTATAATTTATATAATTTAAAAACCTTTATCGACAATGTGTGTGCTTCTACACACAGGGAAGCTTCTGTGCTCTCCGTCCTATGGTGGAAAAAAGTCTTTGGCCTTCTCTGAGCTGGCATCTACTTGGAGTCAAGTCTGGCAGGCACGGAACAGGAGTGATGGCAGGGGTGTGTATGCGTGCGTGTGTGTGTGTGACACATTACCAAGGTCAAACTGAGTCCTAATAACAGCAACCCTTCAATATTTTATGGAGTGGGTGTACATTGTTTTGTTTTGTTTTGTTTTTGCTCCTCCCAACCCTGCAAAGTAAGTGCTATTATCCTCACTCCACAGATACAGGAACTAAAGCTCTGGGGGAGGCGGGGGGTGGAAAATTCTCCCTCCAGAAGTGACAGGGCTTGGGTTGAAATTCATTATGCTGCATTCCGGTTCAGTGCTCTTTGCAATACAGTTTTCATCCACTTCCTCATTTGTTCTTTTGCTTGTGTGGCCATACTTGGAGCAAATACTTGTTTGGTACCAACCATATGTCCTGTCCTGTGCTGGGTCCTTGGGATAAAAGGCAGTAAGATGCTGCCCTCATCTAGAACATAGACAATAGGCAGAAACAGTATGTGTTAAAGAAATTCACAAAGGAACTTCCTATGGGCTGGTTCAAGAAATACTATAACTGCACCAACTCCCTAGTCAATCCTTATTCCCCAACACCCCCCCCACCCATGAATGCTGGGGATTTTTTTCTACATTATCCCTGTTATTCTCTACATACTTAGAGAACAATAGTGTCTCTTGTTGCCTTTTTCAAACCCAGGACACTGAGATGAGGAAAGACTGGATGGCTTGCAAGCTATCATGCACATCAGCATGCAGAGGTTGTGACGGAGGAGTGCTTGCCCTCATCCCACGTATAGTCTGTGCATGTACTTTGCTCAGCACCACTGATGTGCTCCCCGTATATTGAGCAGACTGATATTTTGCAAACAGAAGCTTATATAAATACAGTAGGAGAATCTGCTATTTAAAGAAAACTTCTGATGACTCTTTTAAATTATTATTGTCTTCCTTACCCTCTGGTCCCAAACATGTTTGTTAAAAAAAATTATCTGCTTTTTTCTCTAATTCTTTGCTTCTTAATTACTTCTACAACACTTTGAGTTCTGATTCAGCCTTTTCTGAAACCATTCTTATCATGGGTATTATCTGACAAACTCCACTGGACTTTTTCTCAGTCTTTATCATACTTGAATGTCCTTCCACATCTCATGCTCCTGTGTTATTGAAATTCTGTGACATCACATTATCTTGTTATGGAATCCCTACTCAACATCTTTAGGCTTGATGGACTTATCTCTCCATCTACTCACTGGGCATGTCAACCTAAACCCATGTGTTCATTTATTCATTCACTTAGCCAACAAATCTTTACTGGGTGTCTACTAGGTGACAGGCAAAGGGCTGTGCCTTGAGATGAACATGATGGAACAGCTTCAAAAGAATAGGTGTGAACTCTTCTTTAAAAATTGGTAGAATTCCCCTGGAAAGTCATTTGGTCCTGGACGCATTTTTTTGGGAGATTTTTGATTACTAACTCGATTTCTGTACTGGTTATGGGTATGTTCAAATTTGCTATTTATTCTTGTTTCAGTTTTGGTAGTTTATATATTTCTAAGAATTTGTCCATTTCTTCCAGATTGCCCAATTTATTGGCATATAGTTGCTCACCATATTTTCTTATTATTGTTTGTATTTCTGCTGTGTTGGTTGTGATCTCTCCTTTATCATTCTTGATTTTATTTACTTGGGTCCTTTCCTTTTTCTGTTTGATCAAACTGGCTAGGGGTGTATCAATTTTGTTAATTCTTTCAAAGAATCAGCTCCTGGTTTAATTGATCTGTTCTGTTTGTTTTGGTTTCAATAGCATTGATTTCTGCTCTAATCTTTATTATTTTCTATCTTCTGCTGGTTTTGGGTTTTATTTGCCATTCTTTTTGAGATGAACATGACAAAAAAGGCATTTACTGTCTGAGGGTGGGGAGCAGGAAATAGATATTCACAGGCAACTCAATGGGTCTAAAAACGAACTCATGACTTTTCTTTGCAAATGTCTCCTTAATTCTACATGCTGTATACCCTTTAAAACTCTTACTGTTATCCCCAAACACTCAAGTCAGAACTTAGAAGTTGTTCTCTGCCTCCCTTTTGCTCAGCTACAGACTCTTGGTTAAATCCCTTCAAGACTATGTCATAAGGTTCTCTTAATCTCTTTCTTCCTCTCCATTCCCCCTGTTTCTGCCCCAGCTCAGATCCTCACCATCTTTTGCCTAGGTTACCATGTAATGTCAAAAACGACCTCTTCGCCTCTGGCCTGAGCCATCCACTGTCCTGCCCTATTCCAGCCATACTTCCCTTACCATGAGGGTGGCCTTTAGAAATCCAGATTTCAATCTGACATTTCTCTGATAAAAATCCCTTTAAGAGCTCCTCTCTTTTCAGGAAAAGTCCAAACACCACCTTATACATTAGAGGTCCTTCTGGCTGGGCTCTTGCCCACTTTCCAGCCTCAGTTCCTGCCGTGTCTCCCCAACCATCGCTACTGCTCACAGATGTACCTCCTATACTCCAGTGATGAATAACAGAATTTCTCAGATGCTGCATGAAAATGAACTGAAAATATTCCCTCCTTTGGGAAGCCATTTCCAACATCCTCCCCTAGGCAGGGTTTTGCCATTACCTTCTCCTTTAGCCACCACTGAACATTATACGTTACAATTATGATAGCGAGTGATTATTGAGCATTTACCAATTCTGACATCATTCTAGACCCAGAGGCAATAACGATGCAGTGTTTAAGGATGTGAGTTTGGCAGATAGCAAGACTGGTTAAAATCCCAATCTGTCATTTGTTTAGCAAAACAATCTAGAGCAAGTTACTTACACTCTCTCTCTACACCTCAGTTTCTTCATCTTTAATATGGGGATAATAAAAACCCTGTCATTGTTGTTGAGTTAGTGAGACAATATACAAAAAATGCTTAGCATAGTATCTGTGACAAGATAACCTATTATTAAGTTGAAGTCATAATTATTATTATTAGACTTTATTTGTATAAAGTATAGATGGATAGATACATAGATAGAATGGAGAATTTGCCCCCAAACACTAAAGCTGTATCTCCATTTCATAACTAAGGAGGTTAGATTACTTTTCCCAAGTCATATAATTAGAAAGCATAAAAGTTTTGAGTTTAAATCTACACCACAAAATACCAATACGGCCCTTCTGATATTGTACAAAATGTATTTACTGCGTACCCAGCTCTCCACCCGGATCGGAAGCTCCCTAAAGGCAGACCTTGTCGTATTCGTATGTCACAAAGGAAAAGTTTAAGAACGAATTAACAAATGAATAGCTATAGTTCAGCCAAGGCAGACGGATGACTGCGAGATCACAGTCCTGGGAGAAGGGAAAGGCGGCTGGTGTGGTCACGGTGGCAATGGAGCAAGAGCCATCGCCCGAGCTCCTGGGTCACTCACTCATTGCTTCTATCTGGACGTGGATGAGGTTCTCTATGTCTTCCTGCAGGGTCTGATGGGACTTCAAGGGGATGGGCAGGTAGCCATAGTGTTCTCTGTTGCAGAGGTACATCTGGATGCCTGAGGACCCAAGAGAGAAACAAAAGCAACCAATCAGAAAACACGGTTCTTGGTTCTCTAGAGACAACTAAGGGAAAAAAGCTCGGACTGTGGCTAAAGCTGAGTTTGGCACTGGAAATGAATAAGTAGTTGTTTCAGACACTGCCCGTAGACCTCAAAAATGCTCTTTAGTAAGAAAATTTAATGCAGCATTGGGGGCTAATAAAAACCGGGGGCCACTCTTCAGCTCAGAGGAAATTGATTTTTTTCTCTCTGAAGAAAAAGCATACCCGTGGTCTGAAATGAGCACTAAAAGCACGAAGGGATCAAAAGGAGGCAAGGAATTCCCATTCCAGAGAACAGAATGGAACACTGTAATCCGCCTACAGGAAATAACAAGAAGATGAGGAATGAAATCCACATTTGATATGAAAGCAAACAGGAAAATCCTGTGAGGCTGACAGATTATTAAAGCTAAATCTAGGCATATGGAGAACAAAAAACAGAAAACAAAAAACAAAAAACAAAAAAAAAGAAGGAAATTTAGAATTCTCCACAGTTCTCCGAGGTTTTATTTCTCTTAGCAGGCATGGATTTGGAGTCAACCAACAGACATGAAACTTGTATGATGGATTCGTAAAGGGACAAAAAGACTGCATTTCAAGTCCTGCTAAGAATCTGTCATATGACAACGCCAGAAACACGCCTCAGTCCTCCTGTATTCAGCACTGGTTCCAAGGCCCCACGTGACTGACTCCAAGAGTTGCACAGCATCTGTGTTTAACCAGAAAATTAGGAATATAGGAATCAAGATGGTCTCACAAAGATCAGACAACTGACGGTCCTGACTAATGAAAAGATTGCTTAGTTGAAAGAATGAGTCTGCCAAGCTCTGATCCGTGTGTCCAAGCTTCTGATTTGTTAATGGCCATAATCATCTATGCTTTCCAGAGACAGAATTATCTGCATAGTGACTTCTCTATGCTGTGCAGATGAAATTGCCTCCAGTCAGCTGTATCACCTGCCAGACCAGGTGATGCTGTCTCACGGCATTAGCAGAGAAGAACAGGGGAAGAAAAGAGCCTTTAGCCTCTTCCTCACTGAGTCTGGCACAAATCAGGGCTGGTCCAGCAAACGTGGTCACTTCTCTTGCTTCACCAAGTAAACTCACTAATTCTGCTGTTTGCCTACACAAATCCTTCAGGGTCGCTTCAAACGAAAATGTACCCCCTTGCAAAGTCACGATGAGTTCAGGAAGTGGGAGGAAAATGATTTCATGTTTACGTTGTCTCTCTATCCTAATTAGGTAAATCGTCTTACCGTGCAACTTTCCAAAGCTTCAGTAAAAAGGGGAGATGGGACCCAGCCAAGCTGTCCATCAAATGTGAAGGGACAAGAAAGGCATTTTCACACAGCAAGGTCATAGATATTTACTTACCATCACACTTTCTCACAAAGTGACTGGATGATGTGGAAGAAGGAGGAGGAGGAGAAGGAAGGAAAAGGAGAGGGGGTGGATTACAGGAAACAAGGAGGCCCTGAGACATAATTGACAGGAGGGTCAACGTACGGGACAAGGGAAGGGCATCCCGGGTTGAGAGCTGTGGCACCACTCAGACAACAGCAGAAGGTTCCAGAAGAGAAATCTTCACAAACATGCAAAAAGAGAACATCTGATAAATCTGACCATTCTAAGAGATGCTTTAGACAATTAGGGCTTAGTTTTAGGTTGTATTAGTCATAATCAAACTAAGGGAAAAAGGCAGTCATTCAGTTAAATATAGAAGGAAAACTAGCCATAGTCCATAAGTGGCTCAGCTTCGAATTAGGTTCACATATTATAACAACAAAAACACTGGCCATTGATCTGTCTTAAATTGCCATGGAACTCTATCGGGAGGACAGAGTGTTGGGAGGACTGTGTTTGCATTGAGGGAGCACAGGCAGGAGAGAGAGCTAACTCCCCCTCTTCTGTGGTGGACAGTCAATAGATCACATCCAAAGTAAGACCAGAGAATCAAGAGGTAGCAACACAATCATATTATTTAGAAACACAGACATTATATTATACTTCTGTCATCATCTGGAGGCTTTAGAAGTGCCGGTCTCTGGGGTGCCTGGGTGGCTCAGTCGGTTAAGTGTCTGACTCTTGATCTCAGCTCAGGTCATGATTTCATGCGTCGTGGGATCAAGTCCCGTGTCGGGCTCCACACTGAGTGTGGAATCTGCTAGGGATTCTCTCTCTCCCTCTCTCTCTGCTGCTCTCTCCCTCCCTCAAAATAAATAAATAAACTTAAAAACAAAAGTATCTGTCTTCTAGAAGAGGGAAATGATGGTACAGGGGGGTGATGTACAAGAGACTTCTAATTTTATAATAAACCTTGGGGGACTATTTGAACTCTTTCAACTATGTCCATGGATAATTTGATAAAAACGTAACAATTTTAAAAGGAAACGTGTTGATAATTAGTTAAAGCCTATGAAGGAATCTGGTACTCTCAGTGAAGGCTACTTCTGGAGAAAACAATTTTCTTTCCCTGTGAAAAAGAATGGTAAATGAAACTTCACCTCGAAGCTCTGTGCTTGTCATATGAAAATAGCAAACATTTTCTTGTACTCATTAGTACCTTTATACTTGGATTGATACGTTTATTTTTATCCTCGGTGATGAAAGATCAGATCCAGAGAGGCAAGGACTTGTCCAAGGCCATACAGTAAGTCATTAGCACAAAACCTTTGTCCCTAAAGAGCCAATGCCAAGTATCTTTCTATCTGCCCAGGGTTCTGAAGCCCAGGCTGAGAGCCAGTAATGACTCTGGTGGCCATCTTTGCACGTGGCTGGCACTTCTGATTACTACCAGTGATGTGCAGGAGGCAGGGATGCACGCCCATCACCCACATCTCCTGCCTTTTTTGACTCAACAGCAGACGTTCAGAAGATGACTGGCTGGCGCCAGAGATGGTTCCTGTGGCCATGACACAAAGCCCACATCTCTGGCCACAACGGGACGTGAACTCCTGACCCTGGCTTCACTATAGCCACAGAGACTCTTCTGCGACCCCTGTGCTCTCTTCTGGGGCCAGCTCAGCAGCTACACCTCAGGGCACCACCACACTTGGGTTGCGCCTCTCACTCATTAACCGCACATCGCAACGACTGGAGTCAGAGGTGAAAGGTTAAGGAGCAGAGGTGAAAGGTCTGTGGTAAGATGGGGCCGGCTGGGAACATGTAGAGCCTTTATTTCCTTTTGGACATTTAAAAAATGATACTTCAGAGGATGAAACACAGCTAGGGAGCTTCACAGAGTGAGAAAAAGAGAACACAAATTATCTTTCATCAAGACTCTTGCGAGGGAGAAGGGAAGCGATTTGCTTTGGATGTCAGAAAGGAAAAGCATTCATGGGCTGTGCAGGACTCCCAGGCTCATTCTTATCTCTCTTGGAAATACTTTAAGAGAAGTTCAAGTGCCACCATGGGAGCCACAGGACTATCAGGACAGCTCTTTCCTTCCCCCAAATGACAGTGATTCTTTCCTGCTTGACTCCCGGACCTGTTCACGGTTTATACCACCCATGTGACCCTCAGGTTTCCCTGTTTGACAGCTATTACTCATGCTTCCACATGTAAGGATCTTATCTCCCCAAGTAGCACAGAGCCTAACACGATCCTAGGTACAAAGGCAAAACCTAGAGTATCGATTCCCTCTCCTTTCTTTTCTACCTCCTCTCTCCCCAGCTGAATCGCCAAACAGCTTTGGGCCTCTCCACCTTCAATGTTCTGGGAAGGCCTAAGGGGAGTATGACCACTAAGAAATGAAGTCTGAGTGAACAGGCCACGCACAGGACAGAGCTGAAAAATTCCTATCCAGCCTGTGTCCCTCTTCCAGCCCCAAATACAGTTGTTGGTTGAAAAACTACATCATAATAATTTAGTGCATGGGTCACAAAACACCTTATGCAATGACTGTAAATGAGAACTCTGTTAGACAAGGACCATTATTGTACTTCTGAATAGTTCACTTTCTTGGAACACCCTTACTGCAAACTCTGAGGCCAAGGGACTGGCACACTGAAAGGAATGAGAAGGCCCTGAGTCTGCTTCCCATCCTGGAGAAGTCAGAGCAAATCACAGGCCATGTTAAAAGAGGCAGTTTCCATTAACACTGACACAAGAACCTTCATGAAAACTCTCAATCCAGATGAGGATAAGAACCCTGCTTTTGCCTTGACACGGGGATAAAGAATGCCTACACCGGGCCAAAGGGTCTAAACGGCTCTAGCAGCCAAGGGAAAATAGCTTTCCACATGTCTACCAAATATTCTCATTCCTACCAAATCTACAACTGCTGAGTGGGACACCTATGGCTTTAAAGATGGCCTGACCTGTGAGCTGTGGCTTGAATTTGTATTAACATTCTCACCTGCCAGCAAGCTGTCTCAGCTGCCTGGGGTCCTGATCTCACCCACCCTAACTTATACGGCCACATGAGTTTATTCACCATTCACCTACTTTCTAAACTCGCTTCTGCTGGCACTTAAGTAGCACATTTCTGGCTCATTGATGATGGGACCTGACTTCTCTCAGGAAGGTCTGAAATACAGCTTTGCTTCAGGAATGTCGTGGAACTTCCTGTTGAATTGCTTTTGTGAATTAAGTCCTCCCTGACTGCATGTGCAGGGTGGCACAAGAGAAAAAACTTAGCTTCCTGCTGACTTGTCTTCCTCAAAAAGCCTGTACAGGCTGACTCCTCCTAAGTCCCACCAATGGAAATGCTTCCCAGTGGTTCTTGAAAGCCTTAAGTCTGGCTCTGCCTTTCCTTCCATGAGTACTGTGGCAGAGGCTGCTAGGTGCCTCCGTAAGTCTGTCCTCTCCTCTTTTGGAGTAAGAGAACTGAGGTTCTAGACTGCATAGAGTAAAGAGCACATTCTGAGCCTCACTTACAGCTACGTGTTGACCTGTGACTAAGTTCTGGCTAACGGGATATGCATGGAAGCAATATGTCCAGCTCCTTAAATGAAAAAATGCCTTCCCTCTCTGGCTTTTACTTAATGGCTACAATGCATCCATACTGATGAGACATCTTGGATCATACAACTAAGGACGACACCTCATGGAGGATGGGGAAGCAACAGAGAAGCCTGGGTCTCTGAAAACTTTGGGGAACAGAGCCACCGTACCAGCTCAGACTTTTTAAAGAAGAAATAAACTTCTGATTTTAAAGTCTGGGGTCTTTGCCAGTGTTGTTTTGGGCCACTGTCACAGTTTCCTAATTAATAAAAAAAGTCCTTGTAGTGAACAAAATGATAGAGTAGCACCATCGAGAACCAATCACCTGCTCATGGCTCTCCCCACGGGCACCGTCTTCCCAGCACTCAAAAAGAAGAGAGTGGATTTCTGGGGAGGGGCCAGCCCTGGCTCTTGGTCATTGGTGCTCACCTGGACAACGATAAAGAGGGTGCTGGTATGGTTACCGCAAACAACTGTCTCTAATACTGCCTGGGGGGAAAAAAGCTTTATATAGGACTGTTGTATAATAAGATGCACAAAACAAAGGAGCTGGTTAGCTGCAGTGTTTCCATGGTGACGGAACAACTGAACATAAACAGTACCTGCTTGCCTGCTGGAGAAGGCAAAGACGATGATGTCATCAAAGGTCCAGGTGTAGTCCTGGTGGGGGGGATAGAACATCAGCTTGCCAGAGGCTTCCTTCCTGAGGTCAATTAGGAACGTGGAGTGAACCATGGGGACGGGGAAGCAGCCCAACCTCTTCCATTCTCTAATCTGAAGGTAGTCTGGGGTCCGTTTATAGAAGCCCTGGAAAAGAGAAATAGGTGGGCTATGTTCTCCAATCTGAGGGCTTCATCTTTCCCCGTCTTCTGCCAGGCGGACTCCTCCTAAGTCCCCACCAGTTAAGGAGAAGTCCCCGAGCAAAGTCACTGCCCCTCTTCTTATCTTGGACTAAGGATTTCCAACTGAGTTCAAGAAATGCTATTTACATATGAAATAGTACTTTAGGGTCTTGTTTTCAGAAATAATTTGGGTTTCAGCATTATCTCTGGATTTAATGATCTTATAAAAGTACATTTTCTGTTGCCATCTGATAGAATTAAGAGGTGATCAAGCAGGGGCACCTGGGTGGCTCAATTGGTTTAGCGTCCGACTTCAGCTCAGGTCATGATCTCACGGTTTGTGAATTCGAGTCCCACTTTGGGCTCTCTGCTATCAGTGGGAATCTGCTTCGGATCCTCTGTCTCCCTCTCTCTCTATCCCTCCCCTGCTCATACACACACTCTCTCTCTCTCTTCCCAAAATAAATAAAAATTAAAAAAAAAAAAAAGAACTGGTAGAGCAGAGCGGTTAAAAGCACAGGGTCCAGTGTCTAGCTGCCTGAGTTCAAATTCCACCTCAGCTACTTATCGTCTGTACGTCAGGTTACTCAACTTCGCTGTGCCTGTCTCCTCATCTGTACTACAGGAATGATGGCATTATCTGCTCCATGGGGTTGCCTCTAAAAATTAAGTATGGTAAAATCTGAAAACTGCTTAGAATACTGCCTAGCACCAAGAGAGCATCAACAAATATTGGCTAATATTAAAATCACTGTATTATATTGGCTAATGGTTTTAATTAAATATGCAAGTTACTTAAACACACAGCTAGGGGCTTCCACTGCCACTGCAGTTCCTCATTCAATATTCCAGTGAAGCTGCCACAGCTCCACACTTTTTTGGGGGGGTCTCCTTTTGAAAGTTCCTTCTGGATGAGCACACAGGACAACCAACCCCCTTACTCTGTGGTTTTGAACACACTGGCTTGGAATGACCCAACTTGTTTTCCCCAAACTTAACTGTTCATTCAAAAGTGTTCTTTCCTCTGCTGAATGCCCACTATGACTCAGGCACTGTGCTAGATGCTAGAGACGTACCAGCAAATGGGCATCCCCAGCCTTAGCCCTCACGACGTGTGAGGCCCACTGGGGCTTACACTCCAGTGGCACCAACTGTAATTTGACTATTGCCAAAGCTGAAATCTGTCCCAGAAAAGATGAAGACATATGATGTATGCGTGAAGGCGTTAAAAGTGTGTGGAAGCTTTGGGGCGCCTGGGTGGCTCAGTCGGTTAAGCATCTGACTCTTGATTTCGGCTCAGGTCATGATCTCCTGGTTCATGAGTTTGAGCCCCATGTCCTGCTCTGTGCTGTCACATAGGGATTCTCTCTCTCCTTCTCTCCCTTCCCCTCCCTCTTTGTCTCTCTCTCTCCCTGTCTCCCCCTGTCTTTGTCTCTCTCTCAGAATAAATAAACTTAAAAAAAAAAAAAAGGTATCTGGAAGCTTTGAAGGCATCTCGAAAAATGTTTTAGGCGACAGCATGCTCACAGAATGAGTGTAAGGCTTCACAAAGCCAGCACTCTAAAGGGCACCCCACTCGGTGGTTACAGAAGTTCCCACATGGTCGCCATAGTTTACGGTCATCCATTCTGTTGTGATGTCAGGACCCACACATGAGGCACTGCAGCCACTTCTACTTCTCTGACATTCCCTTCGGTGACTAGAGAAGTGTTCTAGCTGAGCCAGCCTGAGCACTGACCACGTGATAACATAGAAGGATCACAAGTTAAGAACTTAAATGATGTGTTTTAGAGTCATCTTAATCTTCCTCTAGCTGTTTGATCTCAGCCCAAGATTAACCTCTTTGAGCTGAGTTTCTTCCCTTGAAAACTGGGATAATAGTTTATTTGTCTCTCTTACAGGGTTGTAGAATGGATTGCATGTGATAAGGTCTATGAAGACACTTTGACAACTGTAATTCGTTATATGAAATATTATTATTACTACAATTTAAAAAAAAAACTTATTTTGGGGGGGAAGGGGCAGAGGGAGAAGGAGAGAGAGAAAATCCCAAGCAGGCTCCACACTGTTGGTGCAGAGCCTAACACAGGGCTTGAGCTCACGAATAGTGAGATCATGACCTGAGCCGAAATCAAGAGTCAGACGCTCAACCAACTGAGCCACCCAGGCACCCCATATTACTACAATTTTTTATTAGCCTTTAGCTTAAGGTTTACTTACATCTTTCAATTTGTGAGCATTCTTTCAAGGGATAAAGGAAACACTGGTTCTTTGAAGGACTGCTAAGGGCACGTGTGAAATACAAAGTTCTAGACTACTTAGGAACAATATTTTCAGAATGAGAATTTTGGAAAACTTATGATGATGAGTCACTGAATATCCTGAGAGTGAGGGGAAGGAAGCAGAGAAAATAAGAGAGAACGAATTAATATGCCTCCTGCAGACAGGCAGAGGTGATAGAGGTCTTTTTTGACAAAAAATGAATGTTGTTGGTAATAATTCCTGTTCTTGGCCACACAACACCAGGGTCATTTTGTGTTTAAAGCCTCTGGAAACCAAGACCTGCCTTAAGCTTATGAAGTCACTGGCTGTTTCTGTTCCCACCCTAGCAGAAGACTGACTGAGGATGGTAGAAAGCCAAAAAAAAAAAAAAAAAAAAAGGAGAAAAATTAGAATTGCCCCTAAGTTGCTCTCTATTTTACTGTGCAAAATAAGTGAGCACATTTCTCCTGTTTGCTTTTAATGATTAAAGCAAATAAGGAGATAATAAAAGCCTAGAGGCTGTAGTTACTAAAGCAATCCACCCTTGTTCCTGGTGTCAATGCATAACTCATTAAAAACAGCCCTTGAGTGACTCTACCATGGGAAACACCGCACATTATTAACTGAGAGTGTATGAATTTAGATGAACTTAATAAAACATTTTCTCCCCAAGGAACCGAATGTCTTTTATACATATGAACTTAATGTCTCCTTAAAAGAGATGTGGGTAACACGCATGCAAAATCTGTAGCAACTGCAGGAAACATTTATAACCAAAGAGGGATGCTTCACCCAGCAGTGTGCTAGAGCCACTGTGTGTTACATTTTCAGAAATTTTGCAAGCCACTTGACATTTTGGTAGCTTCAAATCTGTAAAAAAAAAAAATCATACGATTTCCCACCATTCTAAAACACCACAGACAGTGGCTTTGCATATGTTAAATAATTGTATCATCAAGTGGCTATACTGCAATGACTTCACCTTTCCCTTGCTTCAACAACATTTAGGTTGTTTGCATGGTGGGAGTCCCAACCTGGTGCAAACTGCCACATGCTGCCAATCAGGGCTTTTCCCCAGCAGAGAGGCAGTTATTAAACATTTCTCGGCACAACATTGGACTCATTCTGTATCCAAAACCAAACCAAATATAAAAGAAGGACTCAGACTTTAGCCCTTTTAACATGAGAACACATTTAACATACATTTTTTCCCCCTTAGCACATCTTTATTCCATATTGATACATACTATCTCCATTAGTTTAATTTATCTCTTTATCTAATTTATTAACTAAAGAATAAAAAAATGTAACCAGCCAGACATTCTAGACTTTGAAGATTTTACAAAGGAAAAGAGAGACGATGAAACTTTAAAATTTTGTTTTTCCTTTGAATTTTGTAAAAACAAGCCACACAGCAGTTCTGATTATTAAGATGTCTTTGGAAATATATTTGGCAACATGTATCAAAGGTCATCAACATATTTATTATTACTCTTTGACTCAGTAATTCTACTTTTAGGAAGCTGTCCTAAGGCAATAATATTAAACACAGAAAAATGTACAGTAATCATCATGGTCATTATAATAGCTGAAAGTTGTGAACAACTTAAATATTTCTGAAACTAAGAGAAAGGTTAAGTAACTTGGTGATACCGTTATTAAAAACATGTGAGCTGTTATCCATGATGTTAGAGTGGTGGGAATTCACATAATTTTTTTTTTTACCTTTTTCCATTTTGCAATTTTTCTACAGTGTTCTTACGTTACTTTTAACAACGCCAAAATCCCTAATTAAAAAAAAAAATCCCATAATCAGGGAGGCAAAAAGTACAAATACCAGTACACTTTATTGGTTAATTTAAAGCATCTAAGGCTAAGCTCGTTAGAATATTTGCTTCATAACTCATTAATACAAAATTATATATTAGTTATTATGTATTGGACATGGATTCACCTCCTTTCCTGAACATGCTTGTTCCCATAACAGTGACACACATGTTTTAAGGGAGGAAATGAGACAAGGGTGAATAGGGCGACGGTTGACAGCATGGCTGCCTTGTTAAAACTCAATGTCTTATTAACTCATTAGCCAAAGACTTGCCTGAGGTGTGATTCCGCACCAGAAATTAGAGTACAGACCCCGAGACTCCAGCATGGGTGCCACAATGGTTTTGTTTTCTGCAATCATTAGATTGAGGGTCTGTGGATTAGTTAGGAAGTTGTCAACATCGATGAACTAGGAAAAGAAGAAGAAGACGTCAGGCGAAAAAGTACTTTTTAGTAACGGGTTCAAGACAAACCCGACACTTCTGAGGGATCACAGAAACTTGCTCATGAGACACAGAACCAGTTATCTATGCTCTTCTTATTGAAACCTGTTGAAGCTGGATGGTATTCATTCAGGCACATACATTTAGACTAACTCCCTCATGTCTAGCTCTGCCTAAGGCACTAAGCGATAAATTGGGGTTACCATACTGGGTACAACAAGCACCCAGCCTACACCTTGGTTAGTGGTTATTAACCACTAACAGCTCCCAAGAGCTCTTAAAGATTCATCCCCATGCACTCATTCAGTGCCTAGCCTAGGTACAAATGAACAGACTTATTTAGGTTGTCTTAATCATGCCAAAATGGCCCCCAAACAGATCCATCAATGACATTTTAATGTTCCAAGTAGAATTTTTGCTGAAAGTACATTATATCAACCCACGAAGCTGTTTCCCACTCTCAGAAGAAGCCCATGTTAACACTGATTCATTTACAGGGATAGTTTAGCCATAGAGCTTATTATATAAAATAAATAATCTCACTGAATGTACACTTAAAAATAACTAAAATGATAGATTTTATGTTATGTATATTTTACCACACACACATACAATCAGAAGCTTTCATTCTGATGATAGTCGATCTGTTTACCAAGAAAATGTGATTCATCATTTGTGTGCTTTAACGACATTTAAACAGCTTTACAATATTAAATATCATCAACTTGAAGACTTATATGAGGGGCCCCTGGGTGGCTCAGTCGGTTGAGCGTCCGACTTCACCCCAGGTCATGATCTCGCGTTCCGTGAGTTCGAGCCCCGCGTCAGGCTCTGGGCTGATGGCTCAGAGCCTGGAGCCTGTTTCAGATTCTGTGTCTCCCTCTCTCTCTGACCCTCCCCTGTTCATGCTCTGTCTCTCTCTGTCTCAAAAATAAATAAACATTAAAAAAAAAAAAGACTTATATGAAATTATTTGTCTTGAAAGGTTGCATGTGATAAATTATTGGGATGGTTTTTGTTGTGGTTATGGGTTGGAGGTGGACCTAGGTGAAAAGTATTCCTTTTAGGAATTAGAGTTCAGTGATAGAGAGCAGATATTGACAAGTCTAATGAAACAATATTGTCTTTGCTTTTTTGGTGTTATTGCTAGTGTTGTACTGGAAAACGTTCACCAAAAGAACTAAATGGGTTTGGGGTGCTACCGATGAAGAAGTTGATTCCCATAAACTTGTGAAGAAAAAAGCCCCTGTCAATTTTCAGAAGGGAAATGGGCCTGCAGCTCCTTGCTGCCTAGGAAGCTGTCCTCTCTTCCAAGTAAGATAGGTTCCTGGAGGATAAGCACAGAATATAACATGGGTTCCTAAGCGTCAAGTCCAGTATTTTTCTGGACCACTCTAAGAAAGTTCTAAGAAAAGTGATGGAACCTTTTCATGGCGAGAAATTCTTCACGAGAACCCAGAATAAGTGGGAGCAACCCAGAAGTCAAGCAAGTGACACCATTACCCTGCCGTGCCCTGACCGCTTCTTTAACTGGGACATTTCTCAGGGTTGTTTGTGCAACTGGTAGCCTTTAGGGATGAGGTAACATATCTTCCCAGAGAAAGAGCAGGTTTGCTTACTGCTTGCTATAGAAGCAGTGGGCTCCCTGAGCTCTGGGTTCCTCAGCTGCAACACAAAACCACTGTATGCAGAACATCCATCTAAGCCCACACATCACTTGTGTGATGCCACAGGCATGCTGGTGGATGTGCTGCTTGTTGTAGGTAATAATCCTTTGTATTAAAAAAAAAAAAAAGAAGGGATTCCATTCCCCCAAATCACTCAGGAGCAAGAGTTTCCGAGCTGTTAATTTGACTCTTTTCTTTTTTATAGAATTAATTTCTTATATCTGAAAAATTTTCTACAAAGTTAAGAATCTTTAAATTTCTTTGGCTCAATTGTTTCAGAGTCCGACTTTGGCTCAGGTCATGATCTCATGGTTCGTGGTTTGAGAGTCTTGCATCAGGCTCTGTCCTGACAGCTCAGCTCCTGGGGCCTGCTTTGGATTCTGCGTCTCCCTCTCTCTCTCTCTGGCCCTCCCCTGCTCTTGCTGTGTCTGTCTCTCAAAAATGAATACACATTATAAAAAAATGTTTATATTTCTTGGGGCCCCTGGACGGCTCAGTCAGTTACGTGTCTGACTTTGGCTCAGGTCATGATCTCGGGTTTGTGAGTTCGAGCCCCCCAACGGGCTCTCTGCTGTCAGTGCAGAGCCCGCTTCAGACTCTCTGTCTCCCTCTCTACCCCTGCTCTGCCTCACATATGCTCTCTCTCTCCAAAATAAATAAACATTAAAAAAAAAAAGAAAAAGAAAGACTTCTATTTCTTTACCCAGATCATTCCCTATGAACTAAAAGGATTCAGAATTTTTAATATTTTTAATAATCCAGGAGCTTCTGTGCCTCCTCACTGAAAAAGCATGTCAGGGATGGGTCTGAGATAAAATCCAGGTACCCCAAAACTAAGTTCCCCAGGTTATCCCTTGTGCCTTTATTAAAAAGTGAGGGAGGTGGTTCCTAAACAAAAGATGGTTTTAATTCCTTCCACGGTGCTAGATTGTGAACAACTGATTTAGACACATTCTACATAACATTTGTCAAGAAATCAAACATCTGTTTTTACCAGAATGTAGTCTGACCATTGTTCCCTCGCAGTTCGAAGGGCTGCCTGCCGCAGTTTCATCACATGGGCAAACCGGGAGCCTGGCCAATGCTTTGGTCCAATTTCATCAGGGTAAGATCTAAAATAATAATAATAATAACAGCAATAATAATAGGTTATAATTATTGAGTGCCTATATATTCCAGGCTCTGTCCTAAATGTTTATATGCACTAACTCATTTCAACTTCCATCAGCTCTAGGGGGTAGATGCTATTTTTGTTATCATCTTCCTCATATTACAGATAGAGAAGGGGGGGTTAAGTAACTGGTGGCTTACTATGCACAAGAATCCTCATATGAGGGGCACCTGGGTGGCGCAGTCAGTTGGGCGTCTGACTCTTGATTTCGGCTCAGGTCATGATCCCAGGGTTGTGGGATAGAGCCCCGCGGTGAGCTCTGCACTAAGTGCGGAGCCTGCTTGGGATTTTCTCCTTCTCTTTCTCCCTCTGCCCCTCTCCCTTGCACATTCTCTCTCTCTTTCTCTCTCTCTCTCTCAAATAAAAGAAAAAAGAAAAAAAAAGAATCCTTATATGAAATATTTCAGTGGGTTCTAAGAAGAACCCACTGAATCCTTACAAGGTTAGTACCACCATTCTCTCCAATTCACAGATGAGGAAATTGGTATAGACTGGCTAAGTCATTTGTCTAACGCTACATAGTTAATAAGGGGCACCGTCAGAATTTGAATCCAGGCGTAACCGCAGAGCTCATGTTCCTAAGCACTTTTCAAATATATTCTGCCATCAAATAAATTTAAAAACCTGGCGGCATAAAATATGAGTTTCCCAGAAAAAAACAAAGGTTACATTTACTTGGTCAAGTATCAGTAAAGAATTTCATAGAGCCTAACACATTGATCTACCCCAGGTAGAGTGAGAATGTGGAGCAGATATAATGTCATTGGAATCTCTATCCACATCCACAAAACAGTCAGGCCACATCAGCAAGTGGGTTGGCACCTCCTCAAGAACACTTCTGAAGGCTTCCAACTGGTATGGGGATTGATACTGTCACAGTAGCCCCAATCTGGCCATTTCAAGTTCTTGTAGCTGTGCTAGCAGTACCTTTGTGTTAGACAATGAAAAACCACAAAAACAACGAGAACGTAATTATAGAAATAAGATTAATAAACCTATGTATGCACAGGAATGCTCTAAGATGTCTTTGCAATTATTGCTTCAGTGAAAACTGGTGGAAGTCCTGTTTTTCTCAATATATTGCCCCCAAATGCCTTCACTAATACTTTTCCCATTGACCTTGGCATACCATATATTTAGTCAAAAGCTGGGTACAGAGAAAATGACCAGGGTACAAGGTAGGTACATAGTCTTTTCAGCCATTCTAATCAGGCCAAATTCCAAAAAAGCATTCAAAATCTTTTATAGTGTTCAAATTTCATTGTTAACTTTTGCTTGATACGTGGACCATATGCTGGGATTTGAGATATATATGTGTATACATATATAGTAAAACTATTATCTCGAAAGGAACAAAACCCAAAAACTTGTTCTGGAATGACATTTATTATTATTATTATTATTATTATTATTATTATACAAATTTGGCTTTCAACAAATGACTTATCCTGGGCAAAAATTCAGGCAACTCAATTGATTCTACTTCTACAATTTCTTAAGCTAGAATTGCAGTGGCCTTGGGAACATTTACAATAGTTAGTTTTAAATACACTTATTCATGTTGTCACTCACTCATTTGTTCATCCAACAAGTATTAATTTAGTGCCTGCCAAGAACATTGCACTGGGGAAAAATATGAAGTATTTGTATACTGTAAGCTCTGCCAAAAGACCCAAAACTTACTTAGAAAAAAGTGCATAAATTACATAGTTAATTAACAAAGTTAGTTAAGCGTATTGCCGTGTCAAAAAGGATGAAGTAGAAAATAGCAACACGCGTGTTGAGAGAAAGGTAGATTTTTGTAACTGGAACAATTAGGAACAGCTAGGTGGGGTTTGGCATAAAATTTGGTTTCGAAGACAGAACGGGCCTTCCTGAAGAACAAACCTGCATGAGTAACCGCCTCAGGTTGAAAATACAAGGAACATTCTAGACAAAGCAGTTTCCTTTTTGGAAGAAGCAGGCAATATGGATGCACAGCTGTTGGTGTTAAGTTCATGGAGTCTTTAAAACATAGAAAGAAGTCTGAGAATACCTCAGTTCAAAAACTGAGAATATTCATTTCAAATACTGAACTTCGTTCTGTGGGTATTGGAGAGCCATTGGAGTCCTTTTAACAGAGAAATTAAACCATGTCATTAGGGTTTTAGTTAAATTGATTTGACAGTAAGGTATGTAGAATGACCTTGAAGGTGGAAACAACTAAGAAATTGCTATGGTTACGGGAGGAAGTAACCTAAATGTCCATCAGTAGGGGACTGACTATTCATTATCATTATGTACCTCCGTACAATGAATACTAAGAAGTCATAAAAATAATGAAGAAACCCCTTAATTATCACTATGGAATGATTATGAAAATATGATAAATTAAAAAAGCAAGGTATATATATAATTTATGCCAAATTTTCACTATGATCCCATCAAATACAAAATATTTATACATATATGTAAATAAATAATATAACTATTTTACCATGTATGCTGGGGCAATTTATTTGTGAACTAAGGAGAACCTGAACTTGGCTGGTAGCTGCAAGAGTAAAGAGGAAGAGAGAAATGTGAAGCTCTGTCAAAGGAAGAAATGGCAGGTCCTTGTAACTTACTAGTCATATGTGCCTCCAAGATTAGACCCCTGCCTGGCTGGAAAACTGCTTAAGGGAGTAGGGATAAATAGTTCACAAAATGTCTTGCTACTCACTCTGGTTCCTCCATAGGCCTCCACTCCACATAGTGATAGAACCGCTGTACATTTTTCAACCACTCCCTGAGTATTTCTGTTGTATTATCCACATTGTGATCCGTGGCCACCCTGCGTGAGAGAAAGAACGATACATCTCAGTAACCATCCAAAGAAAGAGGGGGCTAATCCCAAAGAGCCTGGGTTATTTGAAAGGTGAATGGCCAGTTCTGGGGGAAGAAATGTATATATGAAAATGATATCCCTCATGGTCCAAACGAGACAACGGATTTCTGAAGTGAGAGATACTGCTTCCAATCATTTTTGTGTCATTAGTTCCTTAAACAGGGCTCGGCCAATAGTAGAATCTGTAAGTGGTTGTACTAAAATTGTATAAGCAGAAAATGAATTAAGCCACAGTAGGCTAAGCCAGAGTAAGTTAGCCAGAGTAGGCTAACTAATCTTTTTGGAAATTTTCTTTGGCTTCATTTTTAGTTATCCAAGAAGTAAACTCTATCTTTTAACATCCCTAACAACGATCTCAATTTACACAATAATTCAGTTGCATTTTCCTCTCAAGTTTGTTTTCGGATCACAGCAAAATTGCTAATCGGTGGTACTGGCATTACATACACTCGAGAGGAAGGTGACGATAATGATTCCCAATATGAAACTGAAAATCTAAGGTATTTTTACCAATTTTGGATTAACATTACCATTACTTACACAAAAGAGAGTACCTTCAGAAGTCTTCAAATAATGTATACAAAACTTGTTTCTACCTTAAAAGTTTAACAAACCAATCTGCTTATAAAGGAATTTAACTCAGTTATTAGAACAAAACCTTTTTAAAATTGTATCACAAAAAGAATTCATGCTGTATATAAGACATCTAAAACAAAGTTATAAAGAACACCTAAAAAGGAAGAGATGTATCAGTCAATTGGAAAAGATGAAGAAAGAAAGAATTATAATCTTGACATCAAATAAGGTGGAATTCTGGCCAAAAAAAATACTAAATATGACAAAGAAGGATACTTTATAATGGTAAAGGACATAATTCACATCAAGAAAACAATAAATGTGAATTTCCATGTACCTTCATATAGTACAGGAGCTGGCAAACTTTCTTTAAGACCAAGATAGTAAATATTTTAGGCTCACAAGCCAGACACTCCTTGTTGCAAATACTTATAACTCTGCCTTTGTAGCAGAAAAGCCACCATAAGTGGTATGCAAATGAATGTTCATTGCTGTATTCCAATAAAGCTTTATTTATAAGAACAAACAATGGATCTACAGGCTGTAGTTTGTCGACCCCTGACAACAGAAACTATGGAGACTTCAAAAGAAAAACAGGAACATTAATGAGATGTTAGTATACCACTTTCTTGTTTTAAAGATCTTATTTATTATTATTATTTTTTTAATGTTTATTTTTGAGAGAGAAAGAGACAGAGCAAAAGCAGGGGAGGGGCAGAGAGAGAGGGAGAGACAGAATCCAAAGCAGGTGCCAGGCTGTGAGCCGTCAACACAGAGCCTGATGCAGGGCTTGAGCCCACGAACCGTGAGATCATGACCTGAGTCAAAGTTGGACACTTAACCAACTGAGCCACTCAGGAGCCCCAAGATTTTATTTTTTTAAGTAATCTCTGTACCCAACGTGGGACTTGAACTTACAACCCGGAGATGAAGAGTCGCATACCACACCACTTTCAGTAGAAAATGGTGCAAACGGGAGGAAGTAAATATTACAGAGAATCTATAGAACACAGTGAGACTATGCTTTCTTCTCATGCACATGTGGAACATTCACAATTGACCAACAATTACACTACACAGAAGCCTCCACAAAATTGAAAGAAGATATTCTCTGATAATAAAGTAATAAAACTAGAAAGTGGTAATAAAACAAAAAAATTCTGTTAACAACTCTCTATTAAATAATCAAGGCAGAAAGTCCAGAAGCATAAAACAGGAAAAGAGTAGAACAAATAAATTAAAATGTTTCTTTTTTAAAAAATGTTTTAGTTTTGGGGCACCTGGGTGGCTCAGTTGGTTAAGCATCTGACTTTGGCTCAGGTCATGATCTCGTGGTTTGTGAGTTTGAGCCCCTGTGTTGGGCTCTGTGTTGACAACTCAGAGCCTGGATCCTGCTTTGGATTCTGTGTTTCCATCTCTGCCCCTCTCCCACTCATGCTCTCTCTCTCTCTTTCTCAAAAACAAATAAATATTAAAAAAATTTTTTTAATGTTTTATTTTTGTAAAATTCCAGTATAATTAACAGTGTCATATTAGTTTCAGGTGTACAATATAGTGATTCAACAATGCTATACATTACTTAGTGCCTATCGTGATGTGTACTCTGAATCCTCTTTGCCTATTTCACCTATCCTCCCATCAACCTCCCCTAAAATTTTCAGGAAAATTAACAAAACAACCATTTGTTAATCTAATCAAGATAGCCCAGGAATATAAAATAATTGACAAGGATGAAGGGAATATGATTGATATGAAAGAAATTATTTTAAAAATCACAAGCAATTACTTTTCACAACCCAGAACTAAATTTAAAAACTGGATATAATGGAGGATTTCCTAGGAAGATGCATGTTAACAGAATTGACTTCAGTAGAGATGTAAAACTTAAACAGAACAATTACCAAGGAAGAAGTAAAGAAAGAGAAAAAAGAAAACATTAGGCCCAGACGGTTTCCTGGTAGAATTCTCCCAGATATCCTAATATAGTAGATATTTCCAATGCTATGTAGCTTGTTCTCCAGAGCTTAGGAGAAAAAAATGAAAATTCCAAGTTCTTTTAATAATGCAAGTTTCCATCAACTGACGAATGGATAAAGAAATTGTGGTTTATATACACAATGGAATACTATGTAGCAATGAGAAAGAATGAAATATGAAATATGGCCTTTTGTAGCAACGTGGATGGAACTGGAGAGTGTTATGCTAAGTGAAATAAGCCATACAGAGAAGGACAGATTCCATATGTTTTCACTCCTATGTGGATCCTGAGAAACTTAAAAGAAGACCATGGAGAAGGGGAAGGAAAAAAATATGGTTAGAGAGGGAGGGAGCCAAAATATAAGAGACTCCTAAAAACTGAGAACAAACTGAAGGTTTATGGGGGGTGGGAGGGAGGGGTGGGTGGGTGAGGGTATTGAGGAGGGCACCTGTTGGGATGAGCACTGGGTGTTGTGTGGAAACCAATTTGAAAATAAATTTCATATTAAAAAATAATGCAAATACGATATTAATACCTAAATCTGAGGAAGACACGCACACACACACACACACACACACACACACACAACTTCAGACCAATATCTTTTAATGAATATGCCACAAAAATCCTAAATAAAGTATTAACAAACAGAATCCAACATCCTATTAAGAAAACATTATATAGCATAGCCTAGGATTATTCATTATAAAAGGAAACCCATTAATATAATTCACTATATTAATGGACCAAGAAAAATCATATGATTACTTCTGTAAATGCTAAAAAGGTCTTTAACAAAATTCAACATCTATTCCTGATTTTTAAAAACCACACTGAATAAAACTAAAACAGTAACGAAGGGAGGAAGGAAGGAAGGAAGGAAGGAAGGAAGGAAGGAAGGAAAGAAGGGAAGAAGGCAGAAAGAGTAAACAGAAGAGTCATGGGAAGATAGAGGTGTCTGAGATTCTTCAAAGGGAGTAAAAACGCTTCGATTTTATGGGCAATTCAGCAGTCCCTCCTGGAAGGAAAAGCCATGGGCATTAGCAGCAGCAGGGGTTCCCTGGGAACATGGCCTTGATAAGAGCAAAAGAGAAGCGAACAGTGGTTACTTCTTCCATATATGGCTATTTCAGTAAATAGGGCTTTGTTAAACACAATCTATGATGGCTCTTGTTCTCCCTACCTGAGCTTTTGGAAGTCACTGCTACTCCCAAAGTAACAAAAATCTTTAAAGGAGAGAATATTCAGAAGTGCTCAAGAGAAAACAATAAATTGTTAAGCAAAGCATAGTGAAGCCCCATGTTATATAGAGAGTAAATTTCTGTAAAACACCAAGTAGCTTGAAACTATGGGACTTAAGCCATAAGGTACAGAAAAATGGGGGATCGAGGCATATGACTAATATTTGAAAATCTCACTTTACAAGATCAGATATCTGAACTAAAACTAGCCTTACCGAAAATATTATTCCAAAAAAAAAAAAAAGAAGAAAATATGGAGCTGATGCCAATGGCCAATCCAATCTCCTTTCAAGTCTTTTCAGGTTAGAATCAGCTCCTCCTTCCAGGAGAAGGTCCAGGAGAGGAGGAGACCCGCAGACACACTTGGAAATTCCACTAACCAGATGGGAAGTGAGGTGATGTGTACAGCTGTTGAGGGACATGTGCAGTGTTGTGACACCAGGTGGTCACTTTCAGATGAAAATGGGATAATAAAAGGAGGCAGGAAAGCGGGCCAGAAAGCAACATGGAAGAGGCCATGGGCCCCATCTAGCTTGCGATTGTGCTGAGAAGTGAAGAATCTCAGACTGTCGCTGACAATCATGTCCACTGTGATACATGGCCACAAGCCACCAGCCAAGTAGCCATGAAGGGCACTTTGAGAGTCAACCCATTCATCTCACTGCATGAAGCATGGGTAGAGCAATTCCTGAATTGGAGGATCAGCTCTAATGCACATTAGTCTTTGCTCAAGATACTAGAACAAGAGTAAGTTAAACCAAACAAGATAAAAAAAACATCTTGACTGCAGTGTTAGCCAAAAGTTATGGGAATTCTACATGCTTGTCCAATTACTATAAATAGTGTGGGCAAATTCACACAGCATCTACTTCTTTCCTTGGTTGCTGTTTCTTCATTACACTTTGCCCTGCCTACATCGATGCATCTCCTCATCATTTTAACAAAGTTGGTCTCATTGTATGAAAATTATTTTCCTGGTGTGCGACTAAACAACTCCAGACTCTGCCCAAGTATCCACTACTAACAAACATCCTTAGAAATGAGCTTCTTGGATGTTTGTAAAAGTAGATGTGTCTAATTAAAAACAGGGGCATGTGGGTGGCTCAGTTGGTTAAGCATCCGATTTTGGCTCAGGTTCTGATCTCACAGCCCGTGAGTTCAAGCCCTGCATTGAACTCTGTGCTGACAGCTCAGAGTCTGGAGCCTGCTTCGGATTCTGTGTCTCCCTCTCTCTCTGCCCCTCCTCTGCTCACATCTATTTCTGTCTCTCTCTCTCAAAAAAGTAAATAAAACATTAAAAAAAAAAAGACAACAGAAGCACAGATTTGAAGTACTCTCCTTCTTGAGTGCAAAGAATTTCCTGTTCAATTACTTCCCCAAACTGTTAAGATTCTTTTTGTTCTCAGGCTTCGTGGCAGATGAACAAATTCTCCAGATGTGGTCGGAGGTCCATGCACACCGGTCTTTGATCTCCTGCCCTGTTCCAGGGGAAGAGCAGCGCTGACCACACCAGCCCACTGAGGAAGACTTGCCATCCCCCCCTCAAGACAAACTGCTCTGTCCCTCCACGCCCCTGGCACAGGCGAATAAACAGAAACCCAGGGAGACACTCTAACTGCTGCCTTTTTCATCCCTCTGACCAAAAATGTGTTTCCGTTCGAATCCACAATCACGAAAGCACACGGGCGCTGGTCTACACAGAGGGCTGGGGAGAGAGATAGCAACGGCCCAGATGTGAGGTCCCGGGGGGAAACACAAGTCTCGAGTGAACAGCTCTATTTTCAGAGCCCTGGAGAACCGTGTGGTGCCTACCCTGCTGCAAGTCTCCACAAGTAACTAGACACAGGCAAGGCTGCAGCTGGGAAGGCTTTTCCCATCAAGCTAAGAAACTGAGGGGTCAAGATGTGTGATCCCCTTCAGGGGAAGCCCAGGCATGTCACCCCACAGAAAGCTCCTTCCCGTCCCATAGAAACTGAGCCTTGGGTCTGCTAGCCTTCTCCCTTCAGGCCAGGAAAGGCACCCAGCAAGGTAATAGACATCACTCAAGGGCTCCTTGAAGAAAACAAATGTGTGAAGAGACATCTGGAGAGGTGATTTGCCTACGATTTACAGTTGCTTACATCAACAGCCTGCTTCCTCTCTTCCCTGGGTCTCTCTGGCTCAGGATGAGATAGTAAGGTGAGCTCAGCTCTTGAGTCATGCCAGTCCTCACATAATTGATTTTCTTGGAAGGTCACCATGCGACAGTGGCTTCTCTTTAGCTCTAAGAAGTACCAGGACCTGCTGGCCATGAAGAGGGCTGCCTCCACCAGGAGAGCTGTGGCCCTGATTCACCTGTGGTGCTCGCAGTCAGTTGCCTCTCTGTCCATTGGTCCTTGCCGGCTTTCTTTTGAGCTAGTATTTGAAATGGAAGAGCTGATAGAAACAAGTGCAACATCCACTCGGCTTCAGAGGAAAGTCTGGGCCATTACTCACCAGAATGCTGCCTGCGCCTCTACTTTCTGATTCTGCTTCTAGTTCCTATTTCCTGTTCTCTAGCTGTGCACATCAGCAAAGGCCCACGAGTCTCAGATTCAAAGTCAAATGAGGAAAAAGAGAAACACATACTGCAAATACCATCAACACCACAGTGCAGGGCATCTCCTTGGTTAATGAATTTCCCCGGGGCCAGCAAGTGCATTGTCACTGTTACAGGGAAAAGTGAGAGTTCATGGAACAGACCAGTAAATAAACATGTCTGCAGGATGATATGATTTTACTACTCGGCTGGGCCAAAAGAAAAATATTGAGATTTCTCTGGCAATGTCTAAACACACTGACATTTCTCCTTGTTCCAGAAGGTCAGTTTTCTTTCCTCAGTCTTGGCTCTTAAACTAACAGCCAACTTGAAATAATTAGAACTGACTCATTTATTTTTACCACAAGTCCTTCTGAGGTTGTGAGGGCTAAACTCACATTGGTAAGTGCGGGGCCACTGGAGCCATATTGAGGATGCAGACTGGACCTTGCAGCAGGTGAACCACAGATGTTGAGGACGTGGTCCTCCCGATTACTTGCATCTGCACTGACCCTTAGGGAATGTTCTCAGCTTCCCTGCCACCCCAGAAAGCCCAGACTTCTAATGCTACAGAACAACAGGGCTGCAATCGGTGGGCCAGGACAAAGGCGACAGTGCACAGTGCTTGATATTTGCTACCCCAGAACCTACAAAATACAAACCCCAGAGGCTCAAGGGAATGGTGATGGAATGAACAACGAGGTTAGTCATCACCCAGACGATTCACACCATGACTAGTAAGTTGGCAAAAGTGAATTTTCCAACTTGGGACTTCAAAAACTGAACTACCCTCTGAACTTGTTTTCATCCAGCAAGGAAGACTCATGGATGTAGAAAATAAAGAGCTCACACCTAAAAATAAGATTCCACTTTTTGAAGCAGACAAATTTATTTTTGTCATCAAAGTCCCACCACCTCTTTCTCTGCTCTCAGGCGAAGCCTCACCAAGTGCTCTGCCAAGGGGAAGAGATATGCTTGGCCACTTGGCAAAATATGCTGATAGATTCCTGCTTCTTGCTTACTGTGTAGAGCTGTTTAAAGACCTAGAATCTGTCTGCTGGGTGAAAACTAGATCTGAATATGGTTAAGGAGATGGACGTGGACCAGGGGCTGGGGATTTCTCCCAACGAAAGCCTTTTCCTAGGTCCTGCCACATCAATTAGCAGCAGCTCCTCCCAAGGAACTAAGGAATCAGGAAAACTCACTTCTCACGAAACCCTCCTCACCGACAAAATAAACGTTTCTACTCCCTCCACATCCTTCCTCCAGATGTCCCATTTAATCGCAGAAACAATCACAGGCATTGCACATCTGAAGACTGGATAAGAGTGATATAAAAGACAAACAAAAACAAAACAAAACAAAACAAAACTCTGTTTCTGAGAATGCAGTCAACCAAAGAATCAATTTCATTCCTAAAGGATAGGAAAAGGAAATGGTAAAAATTGCCAACTGACCAGTGAGAAGTCAATTCAAGAGCCCAACGCCATCGTACTAAAGTGCAGATGAACTTAAACATATTACAAATGAGTTATTTCTTGACACTTTGGATTCTGAGATATAGTTTGCCTCTCTTGGTGTTAAGAACCCCTCACCTGTGGACAGGCACTAGCCCATTCTGAGCCCTATAATTACATCGCCCCATGTTACAGAAGAGAAGGCTGAGGATGAAAGGTTATGACTTGCTCAAGTCATGCAAAGGGTGGATGTCAGAGCCTGGACTTTTCCTTCGGATGCCCCATCCCAACCCTAGTGCAGACTTCCCCCACTGCACTCACCTGTCAGATCGGAAGGAATTCTATGTGTTGACAAGGACATTGATCAAGAGGACCAGAATGGTCATCTTGGAATGAAAGGTTGGTCCCCGTTTCCAGAGACCCCTTGTCATACTGGAATATGTTCGTGCCTAAAAGTCCTGCCTAAAAGTTCTTGTAGGATATAAACAGGCTTTTATCTCTAAACCCTGGATATCTGACTTCTCTGGGAACAATGGAAAACCTAACCTTTCTGGGCACACGTTCTAGCATGGCAATAGTCTGATGGAGCCCGCGTGTGTCCCTTCTCTCACACTCTTGGCTCAGACATAGTCGGTTTCACTCCTTGTCATTACAGTGTTATAATGCACAATGTTACATTGGCTTCAGGTGTACAGCATAGTGATTGGACAGCTCTACACTTATGCTGTGCTCGCCACAAGTGCAGCCACCATCTGTCACCAAGCTTTGTTGAGGTTCATTTCAGCATAATTTTCCTTGGAGTCAAAACTCTTGGAATTCTATGAAAATGGCAGCAGCAGTGTCTGAGACAAGATAAATATGTTTCTCATTTGTGTAAATACTCTTCTTCCTGTTTTTCTTCTCCTTTGCCCTTTGTTTCTTCTTCCCATTATTTTTCACCCACTCCTCATTTCCTCTTTTCTCTTCCTTGCTGGATTTTCCAGTTCTTTTAAGTTTTTCATGTGGGTGTGCCCTGAAGAAACGGAATTACTAGTGGAACATGTTCCTGCATGGTCAACTAGAGACCTGATACTAAAGAGAGGACACACAGGATCCAGGGACACATTCTCCTGGAGCCCTAAAGCTCTCTACCCCCCAAACACCTCAGGCTAGATGGGATGCCCCAAATCTGTAATTACACATCGATTCTCTGCCCACACTGCCAGGATTGCCTTGCTCCTGCATTGTGATTATCCGTTTCTCCGTCTTTCTCCATTACCAGATTCTCTTCCCTGAGGACAGGACTATGCCAGCACCTAACAGAGTTTACTGTGTAAAACAGGCACTAACCATGGGCCTGATGAATGAATGAATGAACAATTCAGGAAAACTTTTCCCAATAAAATCCAAATGCCTATGAAGGCTGAGCATAGATAACATCAAGGAGTGAAACTGACTATGTCTGAGCTAAGAGTGTGAAAGAAGGGACACATGTGGGCTCTATCAGACTGTTGCCATGCTAGAACATGTGCCCAGAAAGGCTAGATTTTCCACTGTTCCAAGAGAAGTCAGATATCCAGGTTTTAGAGATAAAAGTCTGTTTGTATCCTACAAAAAGTTTTAGGCAGAACTTTTAGGCATGAACGTGTTCCAGCATGACAAGGGACCTCTGGAAACCAGGGACCCAACACAAAGGCCACATTATTTCAGCTCTGAATAGCCACGGTCCATCCATCTGTGCACACTCAGGACACACAGTTCAGTAATTAAATATTTCAAATACGGCTGGGAGGAGAGCAATAATACCACTCCACTGCTTTCACAAACAAAGGAAGCATTTCCAATAAAAAAAAGGAAAGACAAACATGCACAGTTGGACAAGGTCTAAATATTTCTTTCAGTCTAATAGCAATAGGATCAGAAAAAAGAAAAAGCAATGATCCAGACACTATGGAGTGGGTACACTTCCCAACAAATACCATATATAACCTCTCTTTGCATAGGAAATAAGGCATACTGATTGCCCATTCAAAAAAAATGATAGCTTCATTGAGATATAATTCACATATCTAACATTCACCCATTTAAAGCATACAGTTCAGTGGTTTTAAACTATATTCATAGTTGTGCAACCACTGCCATGATCTAATTTCAGAACCTTTTCATCACCTCCAAGAGAAATCTGTACCCACTAGAAATCACTTTCCATTCTCCCCTGCCCCGGCCCTCGGTTACCACTGTTCTACTTTCCGTCTCTATGAATTTGCCTTTTCTGGACATTGCATATAAAGGAAATCATACAATTGTGGCCTTTTGTGTCTGACTTCCACTTAGTGTATTGTTTCCCCAGTTCATACTGCAGGATGTATCAATATTTCATTTATTTTTATGTCTGAATAATACTCCATGGTATGGATAGACCACATTTTGTTTATCCAATGATCAGCTAATAGACATTTGGGTTGTTTTACTTCTTATTTATTATGAATACTACTGTTATGAACATTCATGTACATTCAGGTGTGGACGTATATTTTCATTTCTCTTGGGATTGCTGCCCACATTTTAAATCTTACGGAAAATGAAGAAAATATATTTTATTTTCTTCTCTACCATTTATGGGCTGCACTATGTCCCAGGCACTAACTGGGCATTTTGCATATACAACTCTAATCTTTATGGTAATTCTCAAGGGAGGTATTACTATGCTCATTTAACAGAGGAGGAATCTGAGGCTTAGAGACTTTCTCCCAAAGCTTATGCTCTTTTCACTTATACTTCATCTTTGACATGTATTGTTCTCAATTTCTGAAATCCCCAGATTTCTGTTCCAGTGCAGTGAAGAAGGATCCCTTGCCCTGCCATATCCATGTGCAGATTTCACGTGACATGGACAGATGCAGCACAGGAGCACAGGGACAGATGCAAGTATGCAACAAGTGTCACGTCTCAGCAGAGGAGCTGAGCAGATGCCACCAATGTAAACAGTCAGTGCTCGGGCCTGGCAGGGCAATGCCCTGGCAAAACACAGAACCCATGAGCAATGAGGTCATGATGAACTGGGGCCGGTGCGACCACAGAGAGAGTCACAGCCCAAGGACTGGGCTTGCTAAATGAGGCACTAAGGAGGACCTCACCCTTGCAGCCACTCTCCATGTGGAAAGGAAAGCCTGCTGAACTGGGCTGAAAATATGAAGGCAAAGTGGTCATTCGAGTGGGGAATCAGGAGAAAGCTCAAAGAAGTGTCCATGTTCTACACGGAAAGGTTTACTTTGACTCATTTGTTTCTGTAGACTTTTAACTATACTTAAAAATGACAGTAAATACTCTAGTCACCCACTGATTCGGAGTTACTTGAGACTCACTATTATTTGACTAACCACATTCTTCATCAAATGAAAAAGTACCAAGCGGGGGGACATAGCTCTTCTGCCAACCAACTCTACAACCTTAATGAATTTACTTGAACTCTCTGTACTTTGTTTTGCCATCTGTAAAATGGACTAATAACAGCTGCCATACATACCGAGTTCAGTGAGTTATTGTGAGGCACCAACAACATGTGAAGGACCTCTCAAGAACACTTATTTTCAAAGCTGGCCCTTCCCTCGCCATCCCCAACATACACACATGCGTGCGCACATGCACACACACACACACACACACACACACACACACACACTTTCAAATAAGAAATTAGACAGCCTGTTGAGGTGGCTCTTAAGATGTATACAACAAAGCTCAACAGGTGCATTTAAGGTGAACAAACCAGAACTACCACAGTCTACCAGTTTTTCGGAAGAAAAAATAGTCATGTCCATTTAAATACGGAGAATATGAGAGAACAGTGTGGTAATGACTCCTAACTGTCTCAGTATTGGTCTTCCTCTTCTTCCTTAGTAATAGAATGTTTAGCTGCGCCTGTGACCATCCAACTTAAGGAGCACGTTGCAAGCCCCACAAGAGCAGGGATGTTTGTCTGTTCTCTTCACCACTCTATCCCTAGCACTGACAAGACTGCCTAGGACATAGTATGTGCTCAACAAATATTGATTGAATGGTTCCTTCCTCATCAAACTGTAACCCAAGAACTGTGACAACCTCTGCATGCCTCTCTCAGTTTGATAGACACCTGAGCATCTCCTGTGTGTCTCCTCTGTGCCGGGCATCGTGGCACCTCCTGGAAACAACATTTTGTCACTGGTGTCAAGACGTTCCTGGTTTCTCACAGTTTAAAAGGACATACAGGTGTATAAGTAAATAAATAATCATGATTGGGTGTGATGTTTGAAACAATGGGCACATAACAAGGTGTCCAAGTGCCAGAGAGGAGGGGTGGCTGAAAAGATGTGGAAGATCAAAGGATGAGAAGCCCAAATTGAAATTTGAAGAATGAGGGGTGCCTGGGTGGCTTAGGCGGTTAAGTGTCTAACTCTTGATCTTGGCTCAGGTCATGATCTCATGGTTTGTGGGATTGAGTCCCGCATTGGGCTCTGTGCTGACATCATGGAGCCTGCTTGGGATTCTCTTTCTCTGTCTCTGTCTCTGTCTCTCTCTTTCTCTCTGCTCCTCCTTCTCCCTCCCTCCCTCTCTCTCAACATAAATAAATAAATAAGCATTTTTAAAAATTTGCAGAATGAGCAGATATTTAAAGGGAGGTGGAAGGTAGACAGAGTATTCCAGAAGAAGGAACAATATGTGTGGAGGCAGAGAGACAGGCAAACACAGGATGATGTGTTTTCAGAGCTACCTGTATTTTGTTGGCTTACAACTTACAGGTCCAGAGATGATAGATGTCCCTTGGGAAAGGGATGAGCAATGAAGATGTGTGCCCTTTTCTGGGTGGGTCCCTGGCATCTTGCCCCACTTGAAAAAATAAATGTGTGAAAAATTCTCTGAAATAATATATTTTGCCAGATTGTGAAAGATAGATTCCATAGAATCTATTCTTTGAATTCCTCAAAGGAAATGTTCAAAATACACATGAAGCGTTGGTCCACTTCATTCCATTTACAGACACAGGTTCAGCTTCCATATATGATGGGTTTTCAGGGAAAAGTGTGATTTCGAACATTCTGACCCATTTTTTTCAAAACTTCATTTAGAGTTCTCAGTCCATGTGTCCAAATTTCTCGCTCCAAAACTGTGCCCAGTACACATTCATCATGTGCTTGTCGAATGGCTAAGCGAATAAATGCCTGCATAAACTGATGAACAATAAAAACACAGTGCCCATATTTACTAAGGGTCCACTACGTAAGCAAAATGCGCAGCAAATATAGCAGAATATTACTAAACCCATATACAGCATTTTGATTTTTTTTCAAAGTCATAAAACTCCTTTCTGCTATAGTACTTACTACCCCATTGAAAAAATTGGGTAGGAACATGAACAAAATCAGAAACTGTCCAACTTGCAAACTGGATTCAAGGCTGTTTTCCCACAGAATCACCTAGAATGAGACCTTGGCTCCAGCCGACGAAAAATCTCTGTCCAGTCCATCACTGTTACCGGATACCTGTTGTTTTGGTTCCAGTAATAACACTCTCAGCCAGCTTAGGAGGGAGAGAGAAAATGTTTGCCTTGAATTTACCTGCTTTGGAAAGTGTTAAGTCTGGCCTCCCCACATCACTTCACTTGAGGTTTCTCCAAGGGGCTGTGGGGGGCAGGGACTAGTGTTTCAGCAGGTGTTAGATCCATGTTCATATTTTATACTCACACTCATATGCAAATTGAAGAGTTCTAAGAAGTATTTTTTAGAGTTTTGAGTATTTTACTCTTATTCATGGTGTCAGAGGCAAACAGGAGACTATTCAGGTGGTATTTTTTTCCATCTCTATTATGGAAAACTACTGTCAGAGGGAAAGAACACTCTGTGCTCCTAACATCTCCAGGGTCTATGTGACTTTGTAACATGCTACTGAGGCGGGGAACGTGCACAAATACAGAGTCTACGGATGTTTCCCCACCTTCATTCCGCACCACACTTCCACGCAGTGGGGCAGTGAGAGCGAATGGGCGAGCGCACACGCCTGTCCGGCACTGACAGGGACACTCGCATTGTAACACCTCATTTAATCCTCATAAAAACCCTATGACATCGTGTTCTTAGGATCCCCATTATAAAGATGGGGACAGGTTCAGAAAGGCAACACATCGTCCTCCAAGTCTCAGAGGGCAGGAAGGGTCGGAGTCTGACTCGAAGTCCGACAGTGGGCCTCAGATGATTGCCTGGTTAACCCCTATTCTAAGAGTCTGGTTTCCAAATCCCATTTTGGAGTGAAGTTTAAAACAGAAGGAGATATTTTTAGAAAGACAAAGAATCAATTGTAATTTTGTCTTCAAAGTGCCAGATACATCAATAGGCTTTATTTATTGGCAGAACTGCCACAGCCACAGGACAGTTAACATTATTTTAGAGCCCCCGTGCGTCCCAGGCCCTCGTCTTCCTGCCTCAGGAACAAACATACCTAACCAAGCGCTCCTCATATGAGTAACGTCTTGAAGAGCAAATGGCACTTAACAATGACTGATGGATTTCTCTAATGTTTCTTAAAACTTTATGTTTCCTTGGTTATCTCCTCTCAGGCAGGTCAGTTTAAGGATCTTCTTTGCCCTTGAGGTGAATGGAGACATGGGATTTAGGGAAAGGATGACAAAGACACTCATTTTTTTTTTTAATTTTTTTTTCAACGTTTATTTATTTTTGGGACAGAGAGAGACAGAGCATGAACGGGGGAGGGGCAGAGAGAGAGGGAGACACAGAATCGGAAGCAGGCTCCAGTCTCTGAGCCATCAGCCCAGAGCCCGACGCGGGGCTCGAACTCACGGACCGCGAGATTGTGACCTGGCCGAAGTCGGACGCTCAACCGACTGCGCCACCCAGGCGCCCCAAGACACTCATTTTTTAAAAACCTACCCCTGGGGTGCCTGGGTGGCTCAGTCGGTTGAATGTCCAATTGTTGATTTCGGCTCATGTCATGATCTCACTGTCAAGGGACCAAGCCTTGCATCAGGCTCTGCATGGACAGCATGGAGCCTGCTTGGGATTCTCTGTCTCCCTTATCCTTAATCTTCCTTTTCTGATAAGGTATGTCAGCATGAAAATATGTTTGCTTGTCTCTCCACATCATTATAACTTGAAGCCCAGGACAGTGCTTGGCATCAGCACTGAGTAAAGTGTTGCTAAATGAATAACTGAACACAAGACTGCTGTCCTCACCCTCCTTTTTAATGACTAAATATTTAAAATGTGTATAATTTACCTGTAAAAATGAAGCACATAATCAGACAGTATTGGGGAAATATCTTTTGGAGTACTTCCTGTTTTATAATCCATATCTAGAAAGTTTGACTTCAAGTTGGCCCCAGACACAGGCAGCAGTTGGATGCTGTTTGGTACCGAGCTATTGTAAGGCTCTGGGGAGCCCAGTCACCTGTCTGGGAGAAAGTGGGGAATGTGAGCAATGGCTTTGAAGGAAGCACCAAGGAGACATTTGGCCAGGGTAGAGTTCAAGCAAATGTAATTGTGGTCAATGGTAAATATGGCAACAGGTGAGTCATTCTTCTTCCCGGCTTTCATTAGGGTGTGTCCTTTGAGCCAAATTAGAAACCCAGCAAAAGGACTTGGTACTCATCATTAATACAGTCCAGTTCCAGGCAATGCAGGGCAAAGACTGCAACTTCCCTTTCAGACCTAAAAGAGGGTACAATGGCTTCCCCAAGACCAAGCAAGGCCAATCATAACACTTACTGCCCATCTTTCCCCACCCTTAGGTCAGGCCATGTCTCAGGCATGCTTTGGTCTTTAGTGGCCGCCATCTTCTTCTGGAGGCACCATGGGAAGAAAGTCAACAATATCCAATGTTCAAAATTCATTTCTCCAGAATCTCCTGACCAATTTTTCAGTTTCCTCCGTAAATTATCTCATAACATGGTCACTGGTGAAATTCTCATTTTCGGTCTCACACAGCTGATGTTTACAGAGGGAATTAGGCAATACCAGGGTGTGATTCAAACTCACTGTCCCAAGTGTTTTCACTAGAGGATTGGAACATAGCCTGAGAGGAACTAAAATTTTCACCAGGACTATCTATATGAAGACATAACAGAACACCTTTAGTACAATGTAGCATTCAAGATGAGGATTTGTAAAGTGAATCACATATATTTTCTCATCTAATCCTCACCATACCCTAAAAAGTAGATATTCTTTCTATTTTATGGTTGAGGAATCAGTCACAAAGTGAGTAAGTGATAGACCCAGGACTCTAGCCCAATTAATCTGCAAATTAAAGGTGAATTTTCAAAAGCAGTGGGTGAAGAGATCTCCTTGTGGTAAAATCTACAGGACAGGATTAACAAAATACCTAGCATAAAATCAAGAATTTGATATTAGGTCAGATTTGTAAAAGATAGAAAATAAGGTCAAGTATATCTGACCACATTGTCTACAGGATTTCCTTGTATCGAGGAAGCTGTGTAACTGAGGTGACTCCTGGACTCCTTCAGCTATCTGATCCTGGATAACTTACTTAACATGTCTAAGCCTTCAGCTCCTCATCTGTACTGTTGTAAAGACTAATAAACAACAAATGGAAAGAATGAATTTAATAAAAAGAAAGAAAATGGAGAGAAATAATAACATTGATGCATAATATCAATTGTCATTTTTTTTGAACATATAACATTTCCAAACTTACATGGCAAGAAATTGTAACTATAAATAGGTTCATCAATAAAAGAAACACATACTGTAATCCCATAAAAGGCATTTGGCTCTGATTCAGTGGAAAATCTCCCAAATAATTAGAAAATCTTTAAAAATCTAATATGTTTGCAAAAATGATTTTTCTTTTTTTCTTTTTTATGAATATAATTTATTGTCAAAAATTGGCTTACGAAAAACACCCAGTGCTCATCCCAACAAGTGCCCTCCTCAATGCCCATCACCCATTTTCCTCTCTCCCCCCAAAATGATTTTTCAAACCCTAAATCTATAATGAACAGTTCCAAATATATGTAGTCATGTCTGAACACAGATGAAGAATATCTTAAATAAAACCTTAGCAAAGTAGAATACAACAAATATGTTGAATTCCCCGACCAACATCTTCAGGCCATAATTTTATAAATGGAGACCCTCAGCCTTGGGAAGCCAGACCCATGTCAAAGGCTTCTTGTATTATTATTTGTGCACTTGCTTTCAGCTGGTATGTGATTTTTTCTTTTTCCTTTTTTTTAATTGACTATTTGCTTTTCTAAGAAAATCTTTTGGTTTTTCTTCCAATTTTTTCATTTAATAATCCAATTTACTTTAAAAACTCCCAGTTACAATAGGACACTTATGTGTATTATCTTCATTTATACTCTTTTAATTGTACTTTTATGGGGTATTCTAATGTATTATCTGGCCCTAATCTCTTTAAGATTCTTACATTTTTCTTTAAAAACTATAACACTGTTTATTTTTTTTACTCCTAATCTTTTATTGCTTATTCCTTATCCTTAATCTTCAATCTCAACTCCAATAGATGTTAAGTTTTTAATATTTCAAACTTACTGATTTTTTAAACTATCTCTTACAGTTATCTCATTAAGCAAGTCTGTTTCTTTTATATTTTGAATGTTGTAATATAATTTTTCAGCCTCATCCTAACTAATTTGAAATCTCAATGCCTAACACGGTGCCAGGCCCATCACAGTCTTATGTGATCCTTTTGGGCTAACAAAAAGAAAACCTGTATGAGGAAGGGGAATGCAGAGAGTTCAAGTTGGTAACATTTAGAAGCCACTAGAAGCTGGGAAAGTCCATCCAATGATAAGGTGACTACAGGTATAGTGATTGGGTTTCTGTGTTCAATAAAGAGACCCAAAAACTCAGGACCAATGAGACCCATGAAGAGAAAACTCTATTCGGACATGATGCGGAGACCTAGCTCCAAACACGGGACCCCGAAGCTCTGTATAGGGAAAGATATTTTCTGCCAAGTTATCTCTCTGCAGACAAAAATCAATGTTATGACATATCCTGCAGGCTCTGTAAATTCTCCACCTTGCCAACAAAGGCCTGCCAGCCTGGAGGTGAAGACCTATGAGCTCCATGCTGCTTATCTGCCTTCAAACATCAGCACACTGGCTTTCTTTAAACAGAGGCGACAGTGTAGACTGGAGAAGCTTGCAGTTGTGTCTTAAATGAGAAATACCTGCTGTGAGAAAGGGAAGGATGGGGTTGGACACACAACAGGTGTTGGAGATACTGAAGAAAGAAAATACTGTGCAGGCTGAAGATGATGACTATTAGAAATGGGGTCAATATTTAGCCAGAAGCCACTGCCTCTCAGACAATCAAAATATTAACTACTTAAGCTTTTTATATTCTTGAACTTTATCCTATTGAAAGAATTTCAACAGTACAGTGCCTGAGTCAAGAAGGGGGCTAGCCATATTAAGTGAGATAATGAATGGAAGAGCAAATACATCAACAAATGAGTTCATGGCATGGGACGATGGCAGGTGACAGAAATATCTCCATAGAGCAAGAGGCTTGGAATCTGCCCCCAGACAAGGTAGTATGGAATTTCAAGCAAATACATTTACAACTCAAAATTATTTTCTGTATGATAAAACAAACTTTTGCTTAACAGACGTGCTATGAAAATAAATGTAAGATAAAAATGTTCATTGGAGGGACCCCTGGGTGGCTCAGTCAGTTAAGTGTCCAACTTCGGCTCAGGTCATGATCTCACGGTTTGTGGGTTCGAGGCCCACATCAGGCTCTGTGCTAACAGCTTGGAGCCTGGAACTTGCTTTGGATTCTGTGTCTCCTGCTCTCTCTGCTCATCCCCCCGTGCTCATTCTCTCTCTCTCTCAAAAATGAACATTAAAAAAAAACATTGAATTAAAAAATTAAAAAAATTAAATGTTCACTGGAAAGCATTATATAAAGGTAAAAAAGTATATATTTCTTACTGTAAATTATATAAGAGTGAATAAAACATATATTCAAAAGAATAGTAAATGCACCCATGTACACCCCACCTTGTGAAAGAAATAGAACATTATCAATATCTTTGAAGTCCCTGAGGTGCCTTCCCTAGTTATTTTTCCTCCCTCTCAGCCAGTAAACTCTAGTCTACATTTTTGGTTATTAATTATTTTGCTTTTCTTTGCAGTTTCACCACAAATGCATGCAATCCTAAATAAAGAACAGTTTGGACTGGTTTTGAACTTTATACAGAGTCATGCAATATGTGTTTTTTATGGTCTTCACACTGACTTTAAAATTCAGACATGTTGATGTTTTATATCTGGAGTTATTTCAATGCTTTATATGTTTTATATCTGGAGATGTTTTTATATCTGCAGATGTTTTATATCTGGAGTTATTGTCAATGCTGTAATTTAGTGATCTATTTGACGGTCCATGCACATTTAGGGTGTTTCTAGATTTATGATATTAGAATAATGTTGCTATGGCCTTTATTGTATGTATCCTCTGATGGACATAACCACAGTGTACTTAGGACCAGAATTCCCGGGCCAGAGGTCTGAGAATGGTCAAATTTACCAGTGAATGCCAAGTTGTTTTCAAAGGAGTTGCACCGATCATCAGCAGTGAGTTCTTGTTGTGCATTCCCAGCAATACCTAATATTGTTAGGCCTCAAAATTTTGGCCAACCTGGCTGGCAGGAAATGATATTTTACTGTGGTATTACCTTTATTACTGATCAGGTAGTGCAGTGTTTCACATATTTATAGTCCTTTGTGCTTTCTTTTTTGTGAATACTCGCTCATGTTTTTTTTGCCCATTTTTCTATTTGGGTTCTTCAATTATTCTTATTAACTCCTAAGTATTCTTTGTTTATTCTCAATACTATTCCTCTGTCAGTTGTAAAACAATTTCCTACTGTTTTTATGGTCTCTTTTGATTAAAATGACTGCCTCTGCCATTTATCTTTTGCTTTAGAAATGGCTTGACTATTCTTGGTCCTTTGCTCTTTCAAATAAATCTTATAATTGGCTTGTCAAGGTTCATGAAAAATCGTCTTGGGAGTTTGATTAGAACTACATTAAATCTGGGGTACCTTACTCTTGATTTTGGTTCAGGTCATGCCTTACTCTTGGTTGAGTGCCTTACTCTTGATTTTGGCTCAGGTCATGGTCCTAGGGTTGTGGGATTAAGTCCTGTGTTGGGCTCTGTGCTGAGCATGGATCCTGCTTGAGATTCTCTTTCTCTCTCCCTCTGCCCCTCTCCCCTGCTCACATACTGAAAAAAGGGGGCGCCTGGGTGGCTCACTTGGTTGAGCGCCCAACTTCAGCTCAGGTCATAATCTCACAGTTTGTGAGTTCAAGCCCTGCATCAGGCTCTGTGCTGACAGCTCAGAGCCTGGAGCCTGCTTCAGATTCTGTCTCTGTCTCTCTCTCTCTCTCTGCCCCTCTCCCACTCATGCTCTCTCTCTCTCAAAAGTAAATAAACATAAAATATTTTTTAAAAAAGAATTTCATTAAATCTATAGATCAACTGGAAGAGAATTACTAACTTTATTGAGTTCTTTTTCTTCGTGAGTCATACTGTCTTTTTTCTCTTAAGCATTTAATATTTTATCTAATTTCTCAAATTTTTAGTACAAAATTGTTTTTAGTCTTAATACTCTTTTATGTTCTTAATATTAGTTGCATCACCATTTATATATTCTCTTTTTCATTTCTTATACTTTTTGTATGATCAGTCCTACCAGATTTTGTTGAATTTCTTAATCTCTTTGGAGATTCATATATTGGATTTATTTATCCTCTTTATTGTATCTTCAGTTACAATTTGATTAATTTCTGTCTCTACATGTATTACTCTCTTCCTTCATCTCTCATTGGCTTTATCCTGTTTTGCTTTGTTTTTCCGTAGTGTTTTAAATTCACTAATTACCTTATTTAGTAGTGTTCAATCCTCAATGTTTTCTAAATTTCCATTATTTCTTCTTTAACCCATAGGTTATTTATAATTGTGATTTTTATTTTCAAAATGTATGTCAAGTTTTCAGTTATCTTTTTGTTGTTGCTATCTGTCTCGTGCTATAATCTGAAAATGTAATTTTTAATGATACCAATTCTTTTAAATTTTTTGAAGCATACTGTTTAGCATAAATGTATATAATTTTTGTCAATAGTCCATGTGTGTCTGAGAAAGAATATGTGTTCTGCAGCTGTGGTAGGTTTGTTTTTTATTTCCAATTTTGCTCTCTTGACTTATTTTAGATTGAAATATTTTCTACTCATTTCATTACTTTCCCTTCCAATAGTCGGTGGTTATATAGTTAGAAATTATAGCATAGGTATCTAACTTAACAAACTTTAAATTTAATAAACATTTTTACTCTCTGCAAACTGGTACTAAGGCCTCAGAATGATTTAACTCCAAGTCATTTCACATACCAAACTAAATGTAACTGTCACATCATATTTAAGGTCTCTCTTGAATTTCAATGCTTTAAATTAGGCATTACCATTATCATTTTATAAAGTTAATAATTTGTTAAAATTCACCCCCATGTTTAACATCATCCTTGCTTACCATTGCTTTCTGTATCTTTAGTCTTCTTTCTGGTATTATTTTCTTTCTTCTTGAGTTACAGGCATTTAGATGCCTCTTTAGTAAACGGATGCTGAGAGTAAACTCTCTTAATTTTTGTCTGAAAATGTTTCCATTGACGCTTCTTGTTCAAAGGAAGTTTTGACAGGTACAAAATCCTAGGATGGCAGTTTTATTTTAGCACCTTAAAAATGTTATTCTGGCTTTGATTTTTGCTCTTGAAAAGTCAGCTTTAGTGTGCTGTTCTTTTTCAGTGCTCTATCTTTTTACTCTGCAGTTTTTAAGGTCTTATCTTTTTTTTTTTAAATATATTTTGCAGTTTAACTATGGCATGTCAAGTTGTGCATTTCTTTTTATTTATCTTGCTTGGGATTCACTGGAATCTGAATCTGAAGATTGGTGTCTTTTACAGATTGTGGAAAATTCTCAGCCATTTTCTGTCCAAATATTGCCTCTCCCCCATTCTCTTTAAAATCTACTTCTGGAATTCCAACAAGCATATATTAAATCTTCTCATCCTTTCCACCATATGTCAAAGTCTCTCTTACATATTTTCCATCTCTCCGACTTTCTATATTGATTCAGGATAATTCTTCAAGTCTACTTTCCAGTTTATTAACTCACTCTTGTACTGTACTTAACTCTGTATTTCTAACTTAAAGCGTCATATTTTTTTTATTTCTAGAAATGACTAACGCATCCTTATTTTATATTTTATTTTTATACATGCAAAGAATCACATTTTTCCAAAGCACCCTCATTACAGGCCAATCCAATGCATATATTTTTAAAATTATTATTGAGCTTGGCATATGAGTCCTTTGTTATTAGGAAAGTCAGCTGGAATCACATAGAAATATTCTGTCTCATTTATAAAACGCCATGAAATGCCTGCTCCAGGGATTTCTTACCCCCTGAATCTCAGAGTCATTATAATCTGTTTAGGTCAAGTCAGAAGTCCAAACCCTTAGTTATAGTCAAGAATATCCTTGGGGCGCCTGGGTGGCTCAGTCGGTTGAGCGTCCGACTTCGGCTCAGGTCATGATCTCACGGTCTGTGAGTTCGAGTCCCGCATCCGGCTCTGTGCTGACAGCCTGTTTCTGATTCTACGTCTCCCTCTCTCTCTGCCCCTCCCCCGCTCGTGCTCTGTCTCTCTCTGTCAAAAATAAATAAACATTAAAAAAATTAAAAAAAAAAAGAATATCCTACAGGTGTGCAGCTTTGGGCTTTATGGTTCTCTGGCACAAAACCTCATTTCTCTATAAGGTTCTTCCAATTAGAGATTCGGAATGATGAAGTTTACGCCCTCTAGCTGTGCTACTCCATGCTCCTTTTTTCTCCTCCATCCTCTGTTTTGAAGACTATGATTTTCCCAGAGCAAACACTCATCTACCAGGAGTTTGGGATGGGAGCCCGGTGCTCACCATGTGCCCGTCTGGGGCTCCACAGGCAGCGCCCCCAGCACCAGCAGTGTCTGCGAGCCTGAGCCCGACAGCAAACAGCGGCCACTTGGCCTGCTGTGGACGGCTGTCAGGTGAGCGCCGCTGCAGGCTGCGAGTAGAAACCTGGGTTGGACTCCAGGCCTGTAAATAAACTCATGGCCATCTGCAGTCCCTCTCATGACTCAGCTGTTCTTTATGAAAGGAGTCACTGTGTGAATTCGGGCTGGGAGATCTTCTGAAAGAAGAAACAGCAGAGGAAAGCTGTGTCGATTGTGAAGTCACTGAAACCTAGGTGCAAAAGCGGCTGTTCTAGGTCATTGCTGCTTTGTAGTGGCAGGAAGAGAATTTTCCACTTAAAGAACAATCATCATGAGAGAGTTAATCTTTGTGTACATAATGCCAACACCACAAAAACAAAACAAGACTAAATCTCCTTATTGGGATGTCAGAGAAGAGCAGTAGTATTTTAGAACACCCTTACTAAATACCGAGTTTGGTATAGTATACAAAGGACTTCAGTATGAATTCTTGTCCCACACTTTCTATATTTTGGGCCATGTGCAACCTTCTCACTGCTAGGGAGCTCCATCTCCCTCCTCTGAAAAATTGGCATAAATATTAACTGTGTCTTTGGGAGAATCAAAGACGACACATAAAAAGGAATGATATAAATTGCTAGTTACCTGCTATCCACTCTCCAGTCTCCTTCTTTGCTGGTAATAAGAACTGTGATTGTATCTGGGCACATCACCACTCAGATAAAAAGAGACACTCCCCAAAATCACGCACTTATGTGTATATAAGTTTGGGCTAATGGTATATAAGAAATGTTGCACATGATTTCCAGGAAGTGATCTTAAAGGAAGGGAAGTGGGTCGCCTTTCTTCCTTCTTTAGTCCATCTTGCTGCCTAGAACTTGGAGGAGATGGCAAGCAGCCATTGAGAATTAGGAAGAAATGACACATTTATATTTGATTCAAATCAAAGTGGAGATTCCCAGTGGAGAGTTGGAAGAAGCCTGGGTTCCTAATGACACCGCAGAACCACCATACTGGTCCAGAGCTCTTTATCTCCAAATTCCTTTAGGGAGAAGAATAATTTTCTTTCTTTCTTTCTTTCTTTTTTTTTTACTATGAAATTTATTGTCAAATTGGTTTCCATATAACACCCAGTGCTCATCCCAACAGGTGCCCTCCTCAATGCCCATCACCCACCCTCCTCTTCCTCCCACCCCCCATCAACCCTCAGTTTGTTCTCAGTTTTTAAGAGTCTCTTATGTTTTGGCTCCCTCCCTCTCTAACCTTTTTTTTTCCTTCCCCTCCCCCATGGTCTTCTGTTAAGTTTCTCAGGATCCACCTAAGAGTGAAAACATATGGTATCTGTCTTTCTCTGTATGACTTATTTCACTTAGCACCACACTTTCCAGTTCCATCCACGTTGCTACAAAGGGCCATATTTCATTCTTTCTCATTGCCACGTAGTACTCCATTGTGTATATAAACCACAATTTCTTTATCCATTCATCAGTTGATGGACATTTAGGCTCTTTCCATAATTTGGCTATTGTTGAGAGTGCTGCTATAAACATTGGGGTACAAGTGCCCCTATGCTTCAGTACTCCTGTATCCCTTGGGTCAATTCCTAGCAGTGCTATTGCTGGGTCATAGGGTAGATCTATTTTTCATTTTTTGAGGAACCTCCACACTGTTTTCCAGAGCGGCTGCACCAGTTTGCATTCTCACCAACAGAGCAAGAGGGTTCCTGTTTCTCTACATCCTCGCCAGCATCTATAGTCTCCTGGTTTGTTCATTTTGGCCACTCTGACTGGCGTGAGGTGGTATCTGAGTGTGGTTTTGATTAGTATTTCCCTGATGAGGAGCGATGTTGATCATCTTTTCATGTGCCTGTTGGTCATCTGGATGTCTTCTTTCGAGAAGTGTCTATTCATGTTTTCTGCCCATTTCTTCACTGGATTATTTGTTTTTTGGGTGTGGAGTTCGGTGAGCTCTTTATAGATTTTGGATACTAGCCCTTTGTCCAGTACGTCATTTGCAAATATCTTTTCCCATTCCATTGGTTGCCTTTTAGTTTTGTTGATTGTTTCCCTTGCAGTGCAGAAGCTTTTTATCTTCATGAGATCCCAATAGTTCATTTTTGCTTTTAATTCCCTTGCCTTTGGGGATGAGTCAAGTAAGAAATTGCTGTGGCTGAGGTCAGAGAGGTTCTTTCCTGCTCTCTCCTCTAGGGTTTTGATGGGTCCCTGTCTCACATTCAGGTCCTTTATCCATTTTGAGTTTATTTTTGTGAATGGTGTAAGAAAGTGGTCTAGTTTCAATCTTCTGCATGTTGCTGTCCAGTTCTCCCAGCACCGTTAAAGAGACTGTCTTTTTCCCATTGGATATTCTTTCCTGCTTTGTCAAAGATACTAGTTGGCCATACTTTTGTGGGTCTAGTTCTGGGGTTCCTATTCTATTCCATTGGTCTATGTGTCTGTTTTTGTTCCAATACCATGGTGTCTTGATGATTACAGCTTTGTAGTAGAGGCTAAAGTCTGGGATTGTGATGCCTCCTGCTTTGGTCTTCTTCAAAATCACTTTGGCTATTCGAGGCCTTTTGTGGTTCCATATGAATTTTAGGATTGCTTGTTCTAGCTTCAAGAAGAAAGCTGGTGCAATTTTGATTGGGATTGCATTGAATGTGTAGATAGCTTTGGGCAGTATTGACATTTTAACGATATTTATTCTTCCAATCCATAAGCATGGAATGTTTTTCCATTTCTTTATATCTTCTTCAATTTCCTTCATAAGCTTTCTTCATACAGATCTTTTACATCTTTGGGTAAGTTTATTCCTAGGTATTTTATGCTTCTTGGTGCAATTGTGAATGAGATCAGTTTCTTCATTTATCTTTCTGTTGCTTCATTATTAGTGTATAAGAATGCAACTGATTTCTGTACATTGATTTTGTATCCTGTGACTTTGCTGAATTCATGTATCGGTTCTAGCAGACTTTTGGTGGAGTCTATCAGGTTTTCCACATGTAATATCATGTCATCTGCAAAAAGTGAAAGCTTAACTTCATCTTTGCCAATTTTGATGCCTTTAATATCCTTTTGTTGTCTGATTGCTGATGCTAGTGCTTCCAATACTATGTTAAACAACTGTGGTGAGAGTGGACATCCCTGTCGTGTTCCTGATCTCAGGGGGAAAGCTCTCAGTTTTTCCCCATTGAGGATGATATTAGATGTGGGCTTTTCATAAATGGCTTTTAAGATGTTTAAGAATGTTCCTTCTATCCCGACTTTCTCAAGGGTTTTTATTAAGAAACGATGCTGAATTTTGTCAAATGCTTTTTCTGCATCAATTGACAGGATCATGTGGTTCTTATCTTTTCTTTTATTAATGTGATATATCACACTGATTGATTTGCGAATGTTGAAGCAACCCTGCAGCCCAGGAATGAGTCCCACTTGATCATGGTGAATAATTCTTTTTATATGCTGTTGAATTCGATTTGCTAGTATCTTATTGAGAATTTTTGCATCCATATTCATCAGGGATATTGGCCTGTAGTTCTCTTTTTTTGCTGGGTCTCTATCTGGTTTGGGAATCAAAGTAATGCTGGCTTCATAGAATGAGTCCGGAAGTTTTCCTTCCCTCTTTATTTTTTGGAACAGCTTGAGAAGGATAGGTATTATCTCTGTTTTAAATGTCTAGTAGAATTCCCCTGGGAAGCCATCTGGTCCTGGACTCTTATTTGTTGGGAGGTTTTGATAACTGACTCAATTTCTTCACTGGTTATGGGTCTGTTCAAGTTTCTGTTTCTTCCTGTTTGAGTTTTGGAAGTGTGTGGGTGCTTAGGAATTTGTCCATTTCTTCCAGGTTGTCCAGTTTGTTGGCATATAATTTTTCATAGTATTCCCTGATAATTGCTTATATTTCTGAGGGATTCGTTGTAATAATTCCATTTTCATTCATGATTTTATCTATTTGGGTCATCTCCCTTTTCTTTTTGAGAAGCCCAGCTAGAGGTTTATCAATTTTGTTTATTTTTTCAAAAAACCAACTCTTGGTTTCATTGATCTGCTCTACAGTTTTTTTAGATTCTATATTGTTTATTTCTGCTCTGATCTTTATTATTTCTCTTCTTCTGCTGGGTTTGGGGTGTCTTTGCTGTTCTTCTATTTCCTTTAGGTGTGCTGTTAGATTTTGTATTTGGGATTTTTCTTGTTTCTTAAGATAGGCCTGGATTGCAATGTATTTTCCTCTCAGGACTGCCTTTGCTGCATCCCAAAGTGTTTGGATCATTATATTTTCAATTTCATTTGTTTCCATATATTTTTAAATTTCTTCTCTAATTGCCTTGTTGACCCATTCATTCTTTAGTAGAGTGTTCTTTAACCTCCATGCTTTTGGAGGTTTTCCAGACTTTTTCCTGTGGTTGATTTCAAGTTTCATAGCATTGTGGTCTGAAAGTATGCATGATATGATCTCAATTCTTGTATAGTTATGAAGGGCTGTTTTGTGACCCAGTATGTGATCTGTCTTGGAGAATGTTCCATGTGCACTCGAGGAGAAAGTATATTCTGTTGCTTTGGGATGCAGAGGTCTAAATATATCTGTCAAGTCCATCTGATCCAATGTATCATTCAGGGCCCTTGTTTCTTTATTGATCCTGTGTCTAGATGATCTATCCATTGTTGTAAGTGGAGTATTAAAGTCCCCTGCAATTACCACATTCTTATCAATAACGTTGCTTATGTTTGTGATTGTTTTATATATTTGGGGGCTCCCGTATTCGGCACATAGACATTTATAATTGTTAGCTCTTCCTGATGAATAGACCCTGTAATTATTATATAATACCCTTCTTCATCTCTTGTTACAGCCTTTAACTTAAAGTCTAGTTTGTCTGATGTAAGTATGGCTACTCCAGCTTTCCTTTGACTTCCAGTAGCATGATAGACAGTTCTCCATCCCCTCACTTTCAATCTGAAGGTGTCCTCAGGTCTAAATTGAGTCTCTTGTAGACAGCAAATAGATGGGTCTTGTTTTTTTATCCATTCTGATACCCTACGTCTTTTGGTTGGAGCATTTAGTCCATTTACATTCAGTGTTATAGAAAGATATGGGTTTAGAGTCATTGTAATGTCTGTAGGTTTCATGCTTGTAGTGATGTTTCTGGTACTTTGTGGTCCTTGCAACATTTCACTCACAGAATCCCCCTTAGGATCTCTTGTAGGGCTGGTTTAGTGGTGATGAATTCCTTCAGTTTTTGTTTGTTTGGGAAGACCTTTATCTCTCCTTCTATTCTGAATGACAGACTTTCTGGATAAAGGATTCTTGGCTGCATATTTTTTCTGTTCATCACATTGAAGATTTCCTGTCATTTCTTTCTGGCCTGACAAGTTTCAGTAGATAGATCTGCCACTAGTCTTATCGGTCTCCCTTTATATGTTAGAGCATGTTTATCCCTACCTGCTTTCCGAATTTTCTCTTTATCCTTGTATTTTGCCAGTTTCACTATGATATGTTGTGCAGAAGATCGATTCAAGTTACCTCTGGAGGGAGTTCTCTGTGCCTCTGGGATTTCAATGCCTTTTTCCTTCACCAGACCAGGGAAGTTCTCAGCTATGATTTGTTCAAGTACACCTTCAGCCGCTTTCTCTCTCTCTTCCTCTTCTGGAATTCCTATTATACAGATATTGTTCCATTTGATTGCATCACTTAGTTCTCTAATTCTTCCCTCATAGTCCTGGATTTTTTTATCTCTCTTTTTCTCAGCTTCCTCTTTTTCCATAATTTTATCTTCTAATTCACCTATTCTCTCCTCTGCCACTTCAATCTGTGCTATGGCTGCCTCCATTTTATTTTGCACCTCATTTATAGCATTTTTTAGTTCGACTATTTCTTAGTCCCTTGATCTCTGCTGTCCTCTATACTTTTTTCAAGCCCAACAATTAATTTTATGACTATTATTCTAAATTCTTGTTCCATTATATTGCTTAAATCATTTGTGATCAATTCATTAGTTGTTGCTACTTCCTGGAGTTTCTTTTGAGGAGAATTCTTCCATTTCATCATCTTGGGTAGTCCCCGGGGTGGTGCAGAACTGCAGGGCACTTCCCCTGTGCTCTCTGGAGTAACTTGTGTTGGTGGGCGGGGCCACAGTCAGACCTGATGTCTGTCCCCAGCCCACCGCTGGGGCCACAGTCAGACTGGTGTGTACCTTATGTTTCCCTCTCCCAGGGGCAGGCCTCATTGTGGAGTGGTGTGGCCCCTGTCCGGGCTACTTGCACCCTGCCAGGCTTGTGGTGCTGCTTTGATGGGATCTGGCGTATTAGCCGGGGTGGATCCGCAAGGTGCACAGGGGCGGGAGGGGCAAGCTCAGCTCGCTTTGCCATAGGTGGTCCCCTATAGGAGGGCCCTGCAACACCAGGAGGGAAGCAGGCAGACCCGTCAGAGGGATGGATCCAGAGAAGCACAGAGTTGGGTGTTTGTGTGGTGCAAGCAAGTTCAGTGACAGAAACTGGTTCCCTTTGGGGTTTTGGCTGGGAGATGGGAGAGGGAGATGTCGCTGGCCAGCGCCTTTGCTCCCCACCAAGATGAGCTCTGTCCTCTGGGGCTCAACAACTCTCCCTCCCGTTGTCCTCTAGCCCTCCTGCTCTCTGAGCAGAGCTGTCAACTTATAACATTCCAGATGTTAAGTCCCACTGGCTGTCAGAACTCACGCAGTCCGGCCCCTCCACTTTTGCAAGTCAGACCCGGGGGCTCTGCCTTGCAGGGGGGGCTGCCCCTCCACCACCCCGGCTCCCTCCCACCAGCCCGTGGAGTGCACACTGCCTCTCCGCCCTTCCTACCCTCTTCCGTGGCCTCTTGTCTGCACTTGGCTTCAGAGAGTCCGTTCTGCTAGTCTTCTGGCAATTTTCTGGGTTATTTAGTCAGGTGTGGGTGGAATCTAAGGGATCAATAGGATGCGGTGAGCCCAGCATCTTCCTACGCCGCCATCTTCCAAGAAGAATTTTCTTGTGTATTTAAGGCAGTTATTATTTTGAAGTGTGTGTATATGTGTGTCTGTGTTTTAATCACACTTAACCAAGCTTAACCCTGATGCAAAGAACCAAGCTTCATATCTACCAAAATTAAAATTTCACATCTTTTTGACCAAGCAATCTCACCTCTAAAAATATAAGCAACAAATGTGCTGGGACATGTGCATAAAGAAATAATCAAAAACATCTATTGCATGATTGTTTGTGAAATCCAAAGACTGGAAACAAATTAAATGTTCAACAGCAGGTGACTGGTTAAGTAAGTGATTTGAATTCAAGCATGTATGATTATGCAGCTGTTAGCCTGAGAGATCTATATGGAATAATCTCCAAATAGAATGAATTCTTCTTTGTGGGGAGAAAGATAATATACCGTGTTTCCAAAGATAGCCACAACAATATTTCCCATCTCTTGATGTCACATCCCTTCCATCAAGAGGTGGGGACTGGTTTCCTCCTCTTGAATCTGGACAGCAAAAGTGACACTGTGATTTCCAAGGCTAAGTAGGAAAGGTGAGACAGGTTTTTCCTCACTGACCAAAACACTCAAGCCCAGAGTCCAAAGTCACCATGTAAAAGGCTCCCATGCTGCCAGGAAGCCATGCCACATGGATAGGCCATGTGGAGGTGCTGTGCAGACCAGACTGTCTTCAATCCGCCCTGACAAGGGACCAGACATGGGACTCAATGAGCCTTCAGATGATTACAGCCCTCTAGCATTCGAGTTTTTTGAGCTAAGGATCCAGATATTATGGAGCAGAGGAGTCATCCCTGTGCCCTTTATGAATAGCTAAGTCATGGAATTGATGAGTACAGTAGAATGGTTGTCTTTTTATGTCATTAGTTTGGGGTGGTTTGTTGTACAAAAACAGCACAGTTTTTTATATGTATAAAAATTTTCAGGAAGACCGTTAATGGCATATAATAAAGTCATTAGCCTCAGGTCTTCCTGGAGATGAGACAGGAGATCTAGAGTGGGGAAAAGACTTAGTTTTCACTCTATGCTTTTTCATACCATTTCAATTTTTCCTCTACATATACATGTGTTATTGAGTTTCTCAAATATGTACGAAAAAAGGACTTTTGTTTGTTATGAAGATGTGTGAGACCAGAAACAAGCAGGTCTGTCAGCTCCCACTAGCAACATGATTCTAAAACCCTATATTCCATTTAGCCCATGTGCTAAAAAGTCCAGAGATGATGAAGATAATACTCCAGGCTTTCCAACTTTTAAAATCAGATGACATGTTACTGACTTTAGCAACTATAGTATTTCAACATGACGCACACATTTATCAGTATTTTCTTTTCCACAATAAATTAGTAATTAGAAAAAAATTAGCACCATCTATCCCAGTGCCTAGGATCTAAAACGACATTATTTTAATCATAGATTAGGGTGCATATAGAATACAACCTTCACTTCATATCTTCAAAACAGCAATCTAGCCACAGCCCTAAACTTCTCCAGTCATGCCAAGGGAAGCATTGGCATTCAGAAGAGAATCTCATATCTGGCGAAGGTTGTCAGTCACTCTTCCCCAATTTTTACAGGAAAGCATGCATCTTGGAATTTGTACAAGTGTCCTGAAATCTGGTAATGACAGAAAAAAGAAAATCCTTACCTATGCACTTGATAAACTGTAAAATTAATGGAGAAAGCAGGGTGCAACCAGTAACCTGGAGAATTTATTCCAAACAATACCAGGAAATATGAATAGAAATCATAAAGCAGAGCAATTTAAGTTCCTAACCGATGGATGGATGGAGCAGAGTTGTAGCAAAAAAGCTCAGCAGGTACCCATTTGCCCTCGGCTTCCTGTTAACCAGGACAGACCAATAATACAATGCAGAACAGCACAGAGTGGGGGGCTCTAGAAATATTTGTAAATGAATGCATGAATGAATGAATGAATGAACAGCAAGGAAGCCACAAACTTCTCCAGGCTTTCTTAGCCTCTGGACATAAACCTATCAGTAAGTGTCAAGTGTCCAAATCGCCCTACTTTATCCTTTACCTTCTCAGGTGGGACCTCCAGTTTCTGCTGAGGTCCCCCTCACCCCATGTGAGTTGCTTGTCTTACTCTCTCTGAGCTGGTTAGTCACTCCCCCAGCCATGACACTTCTTTGTTGGTGGTAGGATGACCGCAAGTGGGGATATTCCTGATTAGTGGGCTCCAAAGTGGGCTCCAAAGCCGTCTGCTGCAGTGTCTTAGAGAATATGGTCTCTGAGGCCCAGACAGGTGTCTGGGATCTGGGCTGCCTACCGATTTGAAAGAAGGTCACGTGGCTGTACTCAGAATTTCCACCCTGCAGCCCTTCTTGCCTGGAAAAAGTTTGATAACTTTTTTCCTAGAAGATTTCTCAGCATCCTGCACATCCTACCCCCTATGGCTCGCCACCTCCACTCCACCCAGCCCCTGCATGCCATGCAGATCTGGTCCCTCGGTGCTGATATAACTTGAATTATTTCCCACGAGACTCCTCAGCCCTGGTGCAAACTTGTCAGACCTCTGTTCTATCAGGCCTGTTGTCATGGACTGAATGTTTGTCTCCCCTCACCCCCAAATTCCTATGCTGACATTCTAACTTCCAATGTGATAGTATTAAGAGATAGGGTCCTCAGGAGATAATCAGGTATAAGGTTGGAGCCTTTTATATGGGATTAGTGACCTTATAAGAAAAGACATAAGAACTTGCTCTTGCTATCTGCTCTCCGTCATCTGAAGGTACAATGAGAAGATGGCCATCTATCTACAAGCCAGGAGGCAGGTCCTCATCAGACACAGGATCTCCTGGAGACTTCATCTTGGACTTCCAAGCTTCCAGAACGGTGAGAACTAAATATTGGTTGTTGAAGCCACCCAATCTGTGGTAATTTGTTATGGCAGCCCAAACTGACTAAGATATTTATCTCCTCAGTTCTCCAGATGAGTCCAGCCATGCCTGAATCCCCAGCAAGTGATAGTAGAAAACCACGGTCCAAGTTCAGCCTCCACTCCAACATGTTTCAGGTAAAAACTGCAAGTTTTGGATGGACGAGAAAGTTAGTATAGGAGAAAGTCAAAAGACCCAGGGGTGATTTTGATCCATTACTGCTATCAGAGAAGCTTAGGAAGGGTTTGAGGCATATAAGAAGGCAAAGGCTTTCCCATGCTGTCTGAGGAGTGCTATTGAAAAGAAACCATGCTGATGACAGTTTCTTTCCCCATCCTGCCATGTTTTCCTACCCTTCTAATATACAGTTAAACAAAATTGGGAACATACTATATGTACAGTTCTGTATCCTCTAGGGGACATTTGTTCATTTTGGTAAATATTTTCTAAAAATATTATTTTATTCCATTTCCATATGTTGAACGCTTGTTTCCAATTTTACATTTTTAAAAAATAATGATGTGATGAATTTTTGGCTCATAAATCTGCATTTCTCACTCTTTTCTTAGAATAGAGCTCAAAAAAATAAGTTTATGAGGGCAAAGGACACCAAGACAATGAAGGCTATCCTCCAGAGGGTAAAAATTTACACTACTGAGAAGAGTGTAAGAGGGTCTATGCCTGATTTCACATCCCTACCCTTTGCATGATTATTATTGTTTTAATTTTGCAAATTACTTTTTACACAAGTCGCACTTCAACATTTCAGTCAAAAAGCAGTTAAAGACCACTTGAGGAAGAAAGGTGAGTCACGGCTGTTAACATATTCTGGTAAGATCGACAGAGGCAGCATTAAAATGAGCAAGCCAAGTGTATGTGGCTTGGAAGAAAATCCCGGAACCAGATGCAGAGAATAATAGCATGTGTGAACACACAGACCGCCACAGCTCCAAGAAAAAAGTGATCCTCTCATATTTTTATTTCTCTTATATTTACTTCTCCTGTGTTTTCTGTCTTATATTTTTTCTTATATCTTTCTTTTTATATGTTCACAAGAAACAGGCCTTTATGTGTAAGTAACTCTAAAAGAGCTCTTAGAATAAGCATAACATAAAAATTTGAAGTGATAAAAATTATGAAATAGTTTAGCTTGCAGCTTTTTCTTTCTCTGCAATACCTGAAGTTACGGTATATCTTAGATTTGATGAAACACTATATTTTTTAAAGTTTATTTATTTATTTTGAGAGAGAGAGAGAAAGCACAAGCAAGGGAGGGGCAGAGAGAGAGAAAGAGAGAGAGAATCCCAAGTGGGCTCCGCACTGTCAGAGCAGAGCCTGTGGTGGGACTCAAATCCATGAACCATGAGACTATGACCTGAGCTGAAACCAAGAGTCAGACACTTAAGTGACTGAGCCACCGAGGCACCTGGAAGCACCATATTTAAAAATATCAGCATACTCAATAATAATTTTTTTTTAATTTTTTTAACGTTTATTTATTTTGAGACAGAGAGAGACAGAGCATGAATGGGGGAGGGGCAGAGAGAGAGAGGGAGACACAGAACCAGAAGCAGGCTCCAGGCTCTGAGCCATCAGCCCAGAGCGCGACGCGGGGCTCGAACTCATGGAACGTGAGATCGTGACCTGAGCTGAAGTCGGACGCTTAACCGACTGAGCCACCCAGGCGCCCGCCCCCTCAATAATAATTTTTAATGATATTTTATACTTGTGACAAATCACATCTTTTCTTACTAACATGTTGCCTGTCTTTCCTTATATGTTGTTGTTCTTTGAAGAAGAGTTAGAACAGGGGCACGTTTCTTTGGGGTTGGGGCTACTCTCTGAGATTGAAGACCTCAGTTCCATTTGGTGTGGAGTTCTGTGAAACTGGTTTCCAGTGGCCACAGACGCCCGGGTTCTTCAGGCAAAAGCTAGGGTCCTCCAACAACTAATTTGAAAAGGAGCCCATCCCGGCTCTTCTTCTTTGATCTTTCCTTTCCTAAAAGTTATCTTCTTTATCTTAAAAAAGTCTCTCACAATTACTAAAGTAGAAATATACTCTCATCTCCATTTTATCCAACAAATGTTCAGTACCCACTATTGTCAGGCCTCATGCACAGCACTGGGGACACACTGGGGAATACAGAATGGTTCCTGCTAACAAGGGATTTAAAATCTAATAAGACAACCTATTAATTTCAAAAGGAAAAATACTACTACAAGTGAAGAAATTGGAAACAGGTCAGCCACGTGATCAAAAGTAACACAGCCAGAAGGGAGCAAACAGACATCAGCCTCCAGATGGATAATGAAGACACATGACTACTGCATCTCAAAATGCATGACCAGAAGAAGCAGATCATAAGGAAACATCAGATAAACCAAATGGGGGGCATTTTGTAAATAACTGGCCTATGTATCTTTTTTTTAATTTATTTTTTAACGCTTATCTTTATTTTTGAGACAGAAAGGGGCAGAACATGAGCAGGGGAGAGGCAGAGAGAGAGGGAGACACAGAATTGGAAGCAGGCTCCAGGCTCTGAGCTGTCAGCACAGAGCCCAACACGGGGCTCGAACTTGTCAACCGCAAGATCAGACCTGAGCTGAAGTGCAATGCTCAACCGACTGAGTCACCCAGGTGACCCAGCCTATATATTTTTTATATGTCAATGACATGGAAGAAAAAGAAAGGGTGAAGTTACATATTTAGTCAGATTAAAGGGGGCTGAGAGAATGACCTAATGCAATAAATGATATGAAAGACATTAGTGAAACAATTCATGAAACTGAAATGTAGCTTGCAGATTAAAGTATTATTTAATGTTAAATTTCCTGAACTTAGTAACTAAACTGCAGTAATGTAAGAAAATATTCTTGTTCCTAGGAAAAATAAAACATTATTTTGAAGTAAATGAGATATACAATCTCAAATGGTATAAAAAATAATGATAATAATATGTATACACACAGAGAGAGAATGATCAAGCAAATAAAACAAAATGTTGGTATATGAAAGTTCTTTGTAGCATTCTTACAATTTTTCTGTAATGTTTCAAACTATTTCAAAATGAAAAGTAAGAAATAGATAATTTACATGAAATCTTCTGTCTACATTTGTAAGATTATAGTACAATTAAAGAGAACTCTCTTCTTGAACTGAGTAAAAAAACTTAATGAGAGCTATAGGCAAGTAAATTTGCAAACCCTGCTGTTAGGAGTTCCAACACATTAATCTCCAGATCTTGAGAAATGAACCTGAATTAAGAAGTCAAGATCAGAGAGGAATTTGTCAGCATTAAACATGATTTGTTAAATGAGAATTAAGAGCACCAAAATTTCCCTCCGTTTCAGCATTTTTGAAATTGGATTTTATTAAGAGATTGACATTTTCATAATCAACATAATTCCCTGCAAATCCTTTTTGGAAATAGGTGAGGTATAAGTAAATTAACCAATGTACGATCCTTATTTTGGTCTTTCTCAGACATATGCATTATATTTGGTCAATGATTCCAGAAGCTTCATAATGCTGGGTTATAAATGGCAACTCTTCAAACTACACCTACTTGCTTTATACTTTGCCCTTCATATTAATCTCTGTTCCTTCCTCTACATGTAAGTCTTTGTTGCTTCTTTTGGATTTTATATGGAGAGTTATAAGTATAACATCTTGGGGATTATATTTATATTGTTGACAAGAGACGACACTAGTTTTTTCAAATCACTGAATACCCAGAACACTGATAATGGCAACCCAAGAAGTCAACAGAGACAGAGTTAAAAACAAAAAGGATTGGGGCGCCTGGGTGGCTCAGTTGGGTGAGCATCTGACTCTTGATTTCAGCTCAGGTCATGATCTCACGGTTCATGAGTTCTAGACCCACACTGGGCTCCACGCTGACAGTGCAGAGCCTGCTTGGGATTCTCTCTCTCTCCCTCTCTCTCTCTGCCCCTCCCCTGCTCATGCTCTCTCTCTCTCTCTCTCTCTCACTCTCACTCTTGCTCTCTCTCTCAAAGTAAATAAATAAACCTAAAAAAATAAAAAATAAAAATAAAAAGGATTTTGGCTTACATTTAAAATTTGTGATTACTACGGTATTTTAAAACATGATTCCTCTCCCTACTTTTCAGACATAATTTCCATTCATTCCACTCTTACTCATGTTCTGTAGTCCATCAGAACAGTGGCTACTGTAAGGACAGAAGGGAAAATTGCAGAGCAATTCTGAGCCTACAGTTACCAAACGTCCTGCTTTTGACCAACTCCTAGAGGAAAGAGCTACAAGGTTGCTCTGGACCTGAGCCAGCCTTTGCTCCAAAAAGTACCAGCCACCTGTCACGGTCGCACCAACAGAACTCCTGGCCAGATTTCAGGCAACTGAAACCTGATCATCAGCTCCCAGGAGATGGATCACAGCCACTGAGCAGAGAGCAGACGGTGCCCTACAGCCAGCAAAAGCAAATACAACAGGCTAGTGGGAAGGAAGTTCTGTTTTTCATTTTTGATGGCACCATGCTGCAGCTCAGTGAAAGGCTGTGAGTTGGGAGAAGGCCATCACTCGACATATAATTACCTGTGGCAGCAACCTATCGCGGAAGCTACTGGAGATCCAGGAGGTGTTTGCAGCCTTTTCAAGAAACAATTCGATACCCTGCCAGGACAATAACATTCATGTTTCATCTCCCTCCTTAGTGCACGTCCCGACCTCGAGTTGAACACACAAGACAGTGTGAACACTTCTGAGTGAATGTTAGCTATGCAAGTGCCGACCACATGGTTTGTTTTGGGAACTTGTTTAATGAGAGCAGAAATCTGGACCAGCAAAGTTTTCAGTTCTGTACCCCTTCTCCAACATGGCTCTCTGACGATTTAACTGGCAAAGAGAAATTATCCAGAAAGAGACAGCGGACGGACAACCATTCTGCTACTCACAATCTCCTGTATCTTTCCAGCTCTTCTAGAGTGATCCCGTCTCCAGTAACTTTCAAAGCTGCTGAAGACCTTTTTCCTCTTTGTTTGCTACTATGTGCTACACAGAAACCCAAGCAGCCTCCATCTTGCCTACCAGGTGCCAGCCAGTATGTGCAAAACCAGTTTGTTCCAATCAGCTGCCACAATATATACCTGACATAGCATCAGGGACCAAGGCGTCACAATCTTAAACTTCCCTTTTGCCCTCAATGTAATCGTGGAGTTACGATCATTATGCAGGGCTTTACGCCATCTGTTTTGCCTCACGTTTAGAGTGTGTAAACCCTGTGTGTAAAATCTCTATGGGAGGCACAAGTGGGCAGCAGCCCAATCTATTGGTTAATATATTCCCCAACTGTTACATACCCCATAATAAATGTGACCCACATGGTTTGGCAGAAAGTGCAAATCACACAAGTTCTCCATGCTTACTCTGGCTTTTATTATAACAATGCTTTATTATAATTCAGAATACTGTTATCTCCAAGAAGAATATAAGAAACAAGACAGCAAAGCAGAGCAAGAACAATTTCTCCTTGTCCTTCCTCACGCCTGTTGAGATGCGCTTCTCATACCCCTCTTCCCCAAAAAGACGAAACAAAAATAGAATAGCAAAGAAAAGAAATGATGGAAATTTCCCAGAATCTCTGCTTAGGCCAACCCATCCGGTGTCCTAAGCAGAGATCCTATAGCATTTCTGCTATCTCCTTCTTTAGGATTGTGAGTGCAAAACGATTGTTTGTTTGTTTATAGAGTTTTACTTCTTTTTGAGAGAGAGAAAGATTGCAAGTGCGGGAGCAGAAGAGAGAGAGAGACAGAGACAGAGAGAGACAGAGACAGAGACAGAGACAGAGAGAGAATCCCAACCCGGCTCCACACTCCCAGTGCAGAGCCCCAAGCAGAGCTTGATCTCGTGAACCGTGAGATCATGACCTGAATGGAAACCAAGAGTCGGATGCTCTTGACTGAGCCACCCAGGCGCCCACAACTGATTTTTTAAATCCACTATCCTTACAAGAATTTTTGTGCAAATGTCTTTACAAATGTTTAAAAACACTGTAAATTTTTATGTGTGCACACAGACATAGAACAGAAACGTCTTCATCAGAGATTCTGGCAGTGACTAAATCTGAATGCAAACTGTGTGTGTGTGTGGTATCCTGAAGCATCTAGGATTACTGGAGGAGACAACTCTTTTCTACCAAACCAGATGAAAACACAACGATGGGTCACATTTCAAAATCCTTTTTCTTAAGAGGGAGAAAAAAGACTGAATTTAATTTTCATAATGAATGTGGTCCATTCTTTGAAACAACGAATCAGTTTGTTTTTATTGAACTTAGTATCATGATCAAGAAACTACAGGTTTTCAGTGTGGATATGGGAATCTAATCAATGTGAAATTTATCCTCACAGGGCTCTTCAAAATGCACTCTATTCCCATTATCAAATAAACAAAATAAGAGAAAGAATCCCACAGAAAAGAATTCCAATTCCCCTGCTTCTGGAAAACAAACAAACAAACAAACAAACATAAGGTCTCAGTTTGGGTCCTAACTTTGTAACCAGACAGGCCCTTGAAGAAACTGGGAGGAAACTATTAGTTGTCTTTGGGGACCTTAGTTTTATCATTAAATATAAACAAAGTGGATATTGATGTAAGAATCTATTAAAAACAACCTATGTATGCTTTCTCAAGTATTAATTTAGCCCCTTCCTACTAGGTACCTCAGTGCCAGCATCTGGAGATACATTCAGAAGTGTCAGGATAGGCCCTGCTCCCGAGAAGCTGAACTGAGGAAGTAGATACAAAAGGTATACAAGGTAATCAAAAACTGTTACAAGAATGCTCTGGGAGATGCATGAAACCACACAAATGAGGTCTCGCCCAGAGTCTCGCCCAGAGTTCAGTCCCTGGGAGGGCCTATTAAAAGAAGGTAAATTCTGTTACAAGCCTGAAAAATAGGCAAATTGAGAGTGGAGAGAGGCAGTCTGGATCTAGCAGAGGGCATTTACAAAGGCTCAGAGGCCGGAGAAAATTGTGGTCTCCTGGAAGGTAGTTCAACATGACTACAGCCTGACGCATTTGGGAGGAGTGGGGAAGAGTGGGGCTGGGGGAAGCTAGCAGAAGCCTCATATGTTGAGGGGCCTTGCGTGCCATTTCAAAACATATAGATTTTACCCTCAAAGGCTATTGAAAGCTTGGGAGTGGTGTGGCCAGATTTTATCTAAAGGAAGATCATGTTGCTTTCAGTGTAGGTAATAGATTGTCGGAAGGTTGAAACTGAGGGCAGAGCAGTGCATTAGGAAACGAGAGATGATGATGCCCTGAACTAAGGAAGTGACAGAGGGGACACAGAAAAGCAAAAAACAAAAAACAAGCAAACAAACAAAAAAAACCTCTAGAGGATAGGGAAGAAAGATGGACAGAATTTAACTGATAACCTGATGTGAATGGTGGTGGAGTGGTCCATGTTTCCCTTTTGGGAAAATGAGTGCATGGTGATGGGAACATGGGATCTGAAGCTGGCTGAGAAAGGTGATGAGAAGGCAGTGAGTTCAGTGTGAGACTTAAAAACTAGTGGAATCTATGGGCCATCTACATGAATATGTCCAGGAGGGTACTACGTCTAGAGCTCAGGAGAAACGATCAGGGATAGAATAAAGAGTTGGGAGTCATTGGCACACATATGATAACTGAAGCTACAGGAATGGATGAGACCAATGAGATTGTTCATTGAGTAGGTCACATCTAGATCCCTGGGGAACACCACTTTTTAAGAAACATGCAACAGGAGAGAAGTAAGTCAAAGAGAGGACAATAAAAAGAAAATGAAGAGACAGGAATTATGGCTCCGACTGATGACATTGTTGTAGAAATGGAAAGTGGGGTCCACATGATTGAATGCAGTGGAAAGATTGCCATAGAGAGGTTGTCAAAGTGCCACTGGGTTGGATGACTGGGATTGCTGGTGATCTCGGCAAGGAAACTGCCATTGGAATGGTGACTGTGGAAACCGCTAAAGAGGAATGAACATCAGGTGAGAATGCAAAAGTGGCCAGCATAGAGCATCCTCTCAAAAAGCTTGACCCTAAGTCCTTGAGGGCCTTGTATCCTCAAGCCTAACACATAACAAGTAATCAATAAACATCCATTGAATGAATGCAAAGCTAAAGGGAAGAAGATGAGGCAAAGTCTACTGGGAAGACAGAGTCAAGGAAGGGGATGGGATTTGGGACAGTAGTTGAGAAGTTGACATTAGACAAGATGAACTCTCTCTCCCATCAAAACAGGATTAGAGGAGGCAAGGAAATTCAAATAACTTGTCATCAAATGACTTCCCTATTCTTGATGAATTCAGAAGCAAGGTGTTCTGCTGAAAATGTCAGTGGAGATGATGAAGTAAGTAGCCCTAGAAAAGCGGAGAAGAGAGCAAGAACTAACTTGGGAAACAGAAGGATCACTGGGCAGCCGAGGGCCCACCTGAAGGCAGAGAGCTCATCCTGTGTGGCAGAATTAGCATGAATGTGTGTTGGGGACTGGGGGTGCCCAGTGCCGTAAAGTAGAGACTGCAGGAGGGCTGACCGGGGATTGGGCTTTTTCTAGATGTGTGGAATAAAAAGACAAGGGCATCTAAAGTATTTGCAATTGGTCCAGGTGACAAGGAACTGAGGACCAAAAGCGGACTGTGGTAGCAAGTAGAATGATCAGTGAGGTCTCAAGGAGGACAAAGAGCAGATTATAGGGGGCATGGCAAAGTGAGAACTAGTTATGAAAGGGGAAATTCTATGAAGATGTAAGGCAAATACACATGTAATACAGTTACTTTTCTGTATGGCCCTTACAATGAAGCCATAGCTAACCTCTCCAGCCTTGTCTCAATGCCCCTCCAAGCTCTCAGAACAGTGCCTTGCTCCTGAACCCACTATGCTTTTTAGTGATGCTGAGGGGAGAGACAGAGGTAGTATTTTACTCACTTCCTGAGAGCTCAGTTCCTGCCCACTAGAAAGATTCTCGGTACCTTTGGTGAAGGAACAAAAAAAAAAAACAAAAACAAAAACCAAATACTTCCATGTGTTTGCTTAACTTCTAAGTTGGCAAAACGCAGACTATTTGTTCACTGTCCCTGCATAGGTACATATGGAACATTCTTAGTTCTGAGATCCATGTAGCAGATCCCTGGCCCTGGGAAATCATTATATAGCAAGTTAGGACAGAAGCTGCAGAAAGAACCACGTGGCTGAGAAGAAGACATGACGCTTCAGCAGCAGGTGACACGCCCGAGTTTACAGGGCACCTGCTGGGCTGTGTGGAGGATTTGGTAAATAAAGTACAGGCTATATGCATGAAACTGTGAAGGGATCCTAAGGTCCCAGCTGTGCACATCGCAGAGGCGTGTGAAATGAAAACACATTGGGAATTCTAGCTCATTATAGTTTCTTGACAGCCAACTATTAACTCTAGGGAATATGCCTAAAAACCTTAAAATGTCAAAAGTGGTGTTATGAAAATTAATTTTTACTCCAAGCCTCATGCTGTCATGGGAGCATGATTTATAGGCACATGGTGGTTGCTGAGGCCATGCAAAGCTAATAAATTGTGACAAAGTCAGTTTTTATGGACTAGATGACCCCTAATTATTAAATTCATCTCAGAGGCAAAATGACTTATAAATTTCTACTGTGATTATAAATTATCAGTTGCTCAAATTCCTTTCTTTTTAATTTTTTTAACATTTATTTATTATTGAGAGACACAGAGAGAGCATGAGCATGGGAGGGGCAGACAGAATCTGAAGCAGGCTCCAGGCTCTGAGCTGTCGGCACAGAGCCTGACGTGGGGCTTGAACTCACAAACCATGAGATCATGAATGACCTGAGCCAAAGTCGGATGCTTAACCGACTGAGCCACCCAGGAGCCCCTCAGTCACTCAAATTTCTATCATTCACTGGATTAAACCAAAGATCCAGGAAGGAATACCGTAGCAAGCCTGAGCGGGCATGCTGTGCTAGGATTTGCTCTTCAGCATGCCAAAGCAGGTGCACAGAATGTTTTCAAAGCATTTTATTGTGGGAAGTGAGTCTGGCTGTCAAAATGCTATTTATAACTACAGATTTGGGGATGCTTTTTATGTTAAATAAGGACAAACCTCATTAATTCAGAAAGTGCTAACACGAAAGAACAGCTGGTTTGTGAGACCATCAAAAGTGAAAACAAGGTTTTAAAGGAACTGTGTACCCCCAAGTGGCAGTGTGGAGCAGGAGCTCAGGAATTGGGTTTGAAATCTAAGGACTTGGAAAGAGTTGAATCAAGGTTTTGTGGGGCCTGAAGTTTATATAACTCAGGAGAACTCATCTTAAAAAAAAAGGAAAATAGGGGCGCCTGGCTGGCTCAGTTGGTTGAGGATGGAACTCTTGATCTTGAGGTTGTGAGTTCAAGTCTCACATTGCGGGTAGAATTTACTTAAAAAAAAAAAAAAGGAATATAAAGTTCCAAATGTAAAATTAAATATTAAAGTGAATCTTCACAATGAAAAAAATATATAAATAATTATAACAAATAAATTTGTTTTAGAATTACAATTATTAAAATATAATTAAATATCATTATATCATTAGTAATTAAAATATAATTATAATTAGCTATTTATAAAAACTTTTCAAGAACGAAGAAACACCACAAACATCCAAAAGTCAGAAAAATATTTTATTAACTAGCTGACCTACTTCTATGAATTTCTTTTTTTATTTACCAAATTTTTTTGCTTTTGTAAAAATTTTTTAATGTTTATTTATTCTTGAGAGACAGAGAGAGACAGAGAGAGACAGAGCACAAGCGAGGGAGGGGCAGAGAGGGGGAGACACGGAATCCGAAGCAGATTCCAGGCTCTGAGATGTCAGCACAGAGCCTGAGGTGGGGACCGAACCCACAGACTGGGAGATCATGACCTGAGTCGAAGTTGGATGCCAACCGACTGAGCCACCCAGGCGCCCTTATAAATTTACTTCCTTAGGCTTTTCTTTGCATACTCTTTGTATGTAATTCAGACCTCTTCATGTGATAATTATTTTACCACTTCTCTTTGTATAGAGAATACAAATATAATTTAGTCTTTCCTCAACTAAAATTGATTGAAATTTGCTTTTTATTGATAGTTTAAAAAGTTTTCAAGTCACTTCACTGCATGAGTGACAGTTTTGTGTGCCCTTTCCACTGGCACCGCGAGACTTTGTCAGGCTGAGATGCATTGGATCTGCTAGAACACAACGTGAGTTAGGTGCCCTGCAGAACCCACGTATGTCCTCAGACGTGCTGCCATGGGTCTGTGCTCTTCACACACAGCAATTCTGATAAATTCTATTTCATGGGAAAAAGAAAAAAGAAGTGTCTGATAGGTTTACAATTACATTCAATTATAGTCACTGCATTATCACATATGTTTCTGATAGAAGTTTAGTTTTGACCAGCAGTTAATGAGAACTAAATCATTCATTTAAAAATGCTGTCTGGGGGCATCTGGGTGGCTCAGTCAGTTAAGCGTCTGACTCTGGATTCCGGCTCAGGTCATGATCTCACGGTTTGTGAGTTCAAGCCCCACGTCAGGCTCTGCGCTGACAGTGTGGAACCTGCATGGGATTCTCTCTCTCTCTCCCTCTCTCTACCTCTCCCCTGTCCATTCTGTCTCTCTCTCCTCTCAAAATAAATAAATAAACATAAAAAAAATGTTCAGTCTGATGACTGGAAGTGGAAGTGACTCTGAACCACATTATTGCACTAACCCCACACTAAAGATATCCCCAAGTCAGCTTTCCTGTAAGCAGATCCTAGGCCACTCCAATACCACTCAAAATAAGGGGAGGTGTTGGAGGGAAAACTGGCTAAGTGGTCTCAGCCAATTTGGCAGAATGTTTTGCATTTTGCCAAAACAGATGTGAATACATTGCAATGGGCCCCTTGCAGGGGCCTGAAGTTCAAGCTTCATTAGCTTCACAGTCAACCTGCATCTGGGCCCGGGTCAGGTCACTGCTCTGCCACCAATCATATGAGCAATCTTCATTCGTCTGGATTTCAGTTTTCCCTTTGTCAGATGAGGCTACTGATAACAATATGTGTCTATTGCGGCTTTGTGAGCCCTGAATGAACTTATTCATGACAAGTGTTATGGTAATACTGGATAACAGTAAGTGTCCAGGAAATATTAGCCCTCATTGTTAAGTGAAGAGTATTATATTGCAGAGCACTATATAATGTAATAAACTGTTTAGAAAAATAATTCATATACCAACAGTAAAGACAGTAAGCAGAACACAACTGTCATAAAAATGACTCTTGGGGCGCTTGGGTGGCTCAGTTGATTAAGCGTCCGACTTCAGCTCAGGACACGATCTCACAGTCTGTGAGTTCCAGCCCCATGTCGGGCTCTGTGCTGACAGCTCAGAGCCTGGAGCAGGCTTCAGATTCTGTGTCTCCCTCTCTCTCTCTGCCTCTCCCCTGCTCACACACACACACTCTCTCTCTCAAAAATAAACAAACATTTAAAATTTTTTTAAAAAATGACTCTCCAAGGAAAACAAATAGTATTATCCTAAATTACCCAGTGTATCTGGAAACAATGAAACTACTTTTAAAAATTATGTTTTGAGAGGTGCCTGGCTGGCTCAGTTGGGGGAGTATGTGACTCTTGGTCTTGGGGTTGTGAGTTCGAGCCCCACGTTGGGTGTAGAGATTACTTAAAAATAAAAAAAATATTAAAAAATTTACATTTTTAAGAGATTTAACTCCTACAAACTGAGCACGCCTTCTTCCCATCTTGCTATATCTGAACTGGGGGCTGGGTGGTTTGTTCCCACTATTGTACTATAGGGGGAAGAAGGATATACCTTTTCCAGTATTAATTATTATAAGTGGTGTGTTATATTTCCTTCCCTAGAAGCATATAAAGTTTCCATTTGCAGAAATCAAGGTTTGAAAACATCTTCAGAAGCAAAGTAAACAAAATGGAAAACAAATCTTAACAATGATTTCATTCATAGGAATCTTTTTATTGCTAATAAACTCAAGGAACAGTACAAACCTTTTCCAGACTACACACATTCTTTGCTGCACCTTAAAAATGTAGATATTTAATAAAATATACATACGATTACTGCACACAAAAATATTTAAGTAAGAAGGCATAAGATATTTTAGAGCCAAATTTGACCCAGAGGCCCTTACAAAAATAAATATATGATCTTTCAGTCATAAATTAGTATTCTGGAAGATGCTCCAGACAGCAGGGATCAGAATAAATTGAGAAGGAAGAAATATTTTCTGCCAGTAGCAAGCAGTAAGAATGCCAAAAGTAGGGGGGTAGAGGGAAACTTTTAAAAAATAAATAGAGATTATTGTGGAACCATATATCTACTTAAAGCAAAACAGATTATAATTATTATTTTATTAGAGATTAGATTTTGAAACATCTTGAATGTGGACAGTTAAATTTGAACAGCTAGAATCCTTTCTCCTAGTCCCTGTGAATATAACTGTCCCTTCAAACATACATGAGTCATTTCTCTGTACTCTGATTTGTGGCTTCTCAATATCAACTCACTTCCCAGTCTCACGATACGAAGTCAGAGAAAATGTCATTGACCTAGAGAATCTGAATTGTGAGGGGGTGAAAAGCAGCATTTGTGAGGGTGCAGGTATGAGACAGAAAAATCCTGGCAGTTATCTTATTTTTCATGAAGAAACCAGAGCTGAGCTTTGCCAAGCAGACAGCTATGAGCTCACTGGTCTGAAATAATTACTCACTGAGACTTTTCCCCAGGACAGAACTAATGGGTTTATGCAGGAAACATAACCTGAATATTGGTTTACTGGCCTTTTCTTTTTTAAATCAGTAATCAGTGTCTTTTGTTCTTGGGCCTGAGAACTGACAAAGTTCTCAGTTACATTAACTGACAAAGGAGGAGATGAAAAAGAAAATAAATATTCAGCCAAGCCAGATTGTTTTTAATTCACATTCTTTATGTTTGCTGATCTCATTCCTGTCTTAAGAGATAAAGCAATCAAAGCCTCCAACACTCACTTGCTTTTCAGATTTGTTGGATGGCTGTGTAGAATGTCCTCATTTATTATTGGAATTCCATGCTTTGTTTAGTTTTATTTTGTTATTTTCAAGTAAAGCACTTTAATATTTTATGGATTCTGGTCCTTTGAATCCTGTTAGTGAATGGCATTGCCACGGATGACAACGGAGCGAAAAAAAGTCTTTTGAAAACACTCCACTGTGAAATCGGGATGCAGAGGACGCTAAAGTAAGGAATTCGCTGACATTCAAATTTGCCAACCTCTGACAAAACTCAAAGGCTAATAGCACAAGTAATACTTATTTCCACTAACTAGTGGGACTTCAACTGTATAGCTAAATGGATCAATAAGAGTTAAAATAAAAGTATATTATACTTTTGTTGATGATATTGAAAACTAACCATATTTCCCCCAGGAAGAAGCTCAAAGAAGAATGGAATGCCAGTCAAAAGGCAAAACTGAGGGGTGCCTGGGTGGCTCAGTCGGTTGGGCGCCCGACTCTTGATTTCAGCTCAGGTCATGATCTCATGGTTCTTGAGATTGAGCCCCACATCGGGCTCTGCACAGACAGCGCAGAGCCTGCCTGGGATTCTCTATCTCTCAAAAATAAATAAACATTAAAAAAAAGAAGAAGGCGGGGCGCCTGGGTGGCTCAGTCCGTTGAGCATCCAACTTCAGCTCAGGTCATGATCTCACGGTTTGTGGATTCGAGCCCCGTGTCGGCTCTGTGCCTGTGGCTCAGAGCCTGGAGCCTGCTTCAGATTCTGTGTCTCCTCCTCTCTGTGCCCCTCCCATGCTCATGCTCTCTCTCTGTCTCTCAATAATAAATAAATATTTTAAAAAGTTAAAAAAAAAAAGGCAAAACTGGCACATGTCCAAAACAGAGTAATTAACTAAACCAGCCTTCTTTGCTTCCTTCCAACAAGTGAAATCTTTGCTTAGAAACCTGACTGGCTCCCCTTCTCGCCTCTATTCCTCCCCTCTCCACCATGGTGACAAGGTAGCTCCCCATCATTCAGACGTTGGCTCAAATATCATCTTCTCAAAAAGCCTTTTTCACCACCTTACGTATGAAGTACTCTCCTATCAAACTCTACACCCCAAACAATATACCTCATTACCTGGTTTTACTTTCTCCTTAACACATATCTTTTGAAATCAGCTTGTTTATTTATTTACTTGTTTATCATCACTGCCTCCCAGTACAGCATAAGCTCCATGGGAGCAGGGTCTCAATCTGCACATCCAGCACCTTACACAATGACGTTCACTGCATTCTTAGATTGTGCAGGTCAGGAGTTTATGACATTCATAGCTGGAGTCCCTCATGAGCTCCTACTTAGATGTCATCTGAAAGTCACACTGGGCTGGAAGATCCACTTCGTAGGTAGATCACTCACATGGCAGCAAGATGGTACGGCTGTTGGTTGGCTTTAGTTCCTCCTTACATGGGCTTCTCCTTGGGACTCTGTCAATGTCCTCATGGCGTGGGGAACAGCCCCTACAGCAAGCAATCCATGAGACCATGGCAGAAAATGCAATGTCTTTTATGATCAGATCTTGAAAATCACACACCATCACTGCCCCTGTGCTTTTGGTCACGTGGTTCGGGGTAATAGAAGACTACTGAAGGGTTGAACAACCAGCAGGCAAGAATCATTCGGGGCCATCGTGGAGCTTGGGTACCATACTGCTGGTTACAGTTCGCTATTAAAAACAGCAGGCCTTTATGGTAAGGCAAGAAAATATCCATGCAACTCATATTTTTACGTATGACTTCAATATTTAAAAGACATAATCACATTTTTCTACTTCTCTATGGAGCCTGAAAAAAAGTATCAAGTTCTTCTCAGTGACAGAATTAAACGAAAACAATTGTAAAATAACAACTGCTCTCCCTCTCATTTTTTCGTTTAACAGCAAGTTACTGGATTTTGCTTCGCTATCTATTTAGTTGTGGATGTGCAGCACTCAAGCTCTTTGAAACGTAAAAGCGAGGTTAAGGCCAAGTTCACACTAAGCTGGGAAGAGTTCAAACAAGTATTTGGAAGCAGGTCCCCAGACAGGATCTGCAGCCCATGTCTCTTTTGAGACAATGACATGTGCAATTCTTCTACCAAAAATGACCTCACTTGTTAACATTGATTATTCAGAGGTCTGGAAACCACAGTGTATTATTTTACCACCCAGGGTGAAATTAACTACAGACTGGAGCCATGTGTAACCTTGGTCTTTTCAGGGATCAAAGGCCAAGCAAGGCAAATAACTTTTTTCAAAGTTGCTAAAAACAAGAATTAACCTGTCTGAATTTTTTTTTTCAACGTTTATTTATTTTTGGGACAGAGAGAGACAGAGCATGAACGGGGGAGGGGCAGAGAGAGAGGGAGACACAGAATCGGAAACAGGCTCCAGGCTCCGAGCCATCAGCCCAGAGCCCGACGCGGGGCTCGAACTCACGGACCGCGAGATCGTGACCTGGCTGAAGTCGGACGCCTAACCGACTGCGCCACCCAGGCGCCCCCTGTCTGAATTTTTTAAAGTCCTAATCATTTTTTACAAGGTGATATGAAAAAAGCTTCTCCTAATTACTTCAGATAAGATACCTGAGTTTCTAGTATTGCCAATTCTACCCATAAATAAACAGAGCAATCCATCAATAAGTTAATGAAAAACTAAATAGAAAAATGCTTCTTTGGAAAAATAGAAAGGAAACAATTGAAAAAGAGAAACAAGAATGAAATCCACAATGTTAGTAAGAGTAGTAAGTAAAAGTAAAAGCAGGGAGATTTCATTAGAATGAGAACCCCCCCAAATCTACTCCAGGGGAAATGGTTTTGGAAGGTAAAACACAGACCACGGTTTATTTATCTTCTCCTCCTTTGACATCCAAAAGATTAAGTATTCCCTTCAGGGAAACTATTTGCTTTCTAGCTCAAAGCTACAGAATGTCAATGCAATTTATTTTCTAAAACTTGACAGCAGATATACAGATTAGGGGAAGCAACACCAAATCTCAGAGACCTTATTACATAGAAGAGAGGCAAAGCTTCAAAATCCACTTTACTTCACGGCAGAAACTGTTTGACCCTCTGTCCCTTGAGATCACATTTACTGTTATATCAGAAGAACAGCTTATTAGGGCCTTTTATGCTACCATGCCTGAGTCCCAGTGTGACTAAGACATCCTAGGAGAAATGTATTTAATTCAGGGACTCAAAACAACTGGTGCTAGATTGTTAGGGAACAGGCAGAGGGCTTTCAACTAAGCAGACAAAATCAGAGAGAGCTGAGAGAGGCAGCCAAAGAGCAGTGCTTTCTTTCTTGAGATAATTCTGATCCAATAAAAGGTTTTGCTTTTTTTTTTTTTTATTTTTATTTTTTTGCTGGTTACAGCTCAGAAAAGAATTTGATTTGAGACACTGAGCGCCAAGAATGTTAAGTCAAAGAATCACCAATGGAGCGCTCTTTGATAAAAAAAAAAAAAAAAAGTGGTGTTGCTTTCTGGTTTTATCTTGATTTTACATAAATTCAAAATCAGAAGACAAATTAAGCAGCGTCAGGAAAGGACACACAGTCCCACCCAGCTTCATGTTACAAGGACCTTTCACACACACTCCTGTTCCTGGCCTCAGAAGGCATCACTGCAGACCAATCTTCAGCATCTCTACCATATAATGACACCACTGTGAAGCAAAGCCTCTCCCTGGGGAACAACTATCACTTCAGTGCAATAATCTAGTAGCCTGGTGAAACTTGACCTCCAACTGCCAGGTTCTCCCAGTGTCCACATTGTGCATGCAAGCTGCTTTCCTCATATGATAGACTGAGCAAAACACGTAAGCCTGTAGGCTGGCCAGAAGGTTTTGCAAAAAATAAACATATGTTGTTTCCCATCACGATGGCAAAGGTCAAACTCCTGTTTTCACTTTTTCCAAAAACAGGGGGCCTTCTAGGGAAGACTTGCCCTTTCTTATTTTGCATGCTTGAGAAAGGCAAATTTAATGAAACACCTGCAATGTGGATACTCAGGCTGCAAATACTCCACCCCAAGCATCGCCAGCAATGATTTTCCCAGTGTTCGGTTTGGGAATGATCTCTTCTGACATAATTTTCTGGGTTCCTTTTCTTCCCATCACAGCCCTTATTTTGGCTGTTGTCATTCATAAAGAGATAAAGGTATTTTCTTTCAGATTAGAGGTCATGTTAGTTATATATATATATATGAGAGAGAGATTTTAAGGAAGTGGCTCACAATTCCTGGCAGTTGTGGAGATCGGCAAGTTCAAAGTCTGTGTAGTGGACCATCAGGCTGGAGATTCAGGGAGGAGCGACACTGCAGTTTAAGTCCAAAGTCAGTTTAATAGCACAATTCCTGCTTGGTTGAGGTGGTCAGTCTTTTATTCAACTCAAACTGTTGACTGATTGGATGAGGCCCAACCACATGATGGAAGGCAACTTGTGCTCAGAGTCCACTGATTTAAATGTAAATTTCATCTAAAAACACCCTCTTGGAAAAATCCAGAGTAATGTCTGACCACCTCTCTGGGTACCATCACCCAGCCAGGTTGACCTATAAAATTAGCCATCACAAAGGGCAAAACATTTTTTTGAATTTTATAATTTCATGTAGCAATGAACCATGAGTCTGTTCACCACGGACATGAGACACAGATACGTCAAAACTACTGAAGAAGTAAAATATAAGTATAAATAAAGAAATGAAGGGGCGCCTGGGTGGCTCAGTGGTTAAGCGTCCGGCTTAGGTTATGATCTTGCAGTTCGTGGGTTCAAGCTCCGCGTCAGGCTCTGTGCTGACGGCTCACAGCCTGGAGCCTACTTCAGATTCTGTGTCTCCCTCTCTCTCTGCCCCTCCCCTGCTTGTGCTCTGTCTCTCTCTGTCTCAACAACAAATAAAAACATTAAAAAATTTTTAAAAAACAATAGAGAAATGAAGACCCAAATGACGTCTCAAATAACATAGCAACAGAATAAGCTGCTTCATTTTACGTGGTAACAGTGGTAGAACTACGAAAACTTAGGAAAGATTTTACAGATCAGCCTACCCACAACTCATTGTATAGATGAAGAGACCAGGGCGAGGCAAAGAATTCAAGAAAATCTGAAAATGTGGCAGTGCACGGCATAGACGAGGCAAAAGAGCAAACAGCTAAGAAAGCCAGATAAAACGGGTACTGGAATGCCCTGTGTGGCATGTGGCCGAATACTTTCCAGGTTCTTTTCTGAGCGGAGATAAAAATTACTCTCTGTTGTCTAAACACACCACCCTTGGGCAGCACAGAAAGAGATAGAGAGAGACAGCTCAAGGGCAGGCTGGATGATTGTACCACACTGACCTGTTATCAAAAACTGGCCTCTGTATATCCAAACTCCAGATAATCCTATCACGGATAACTGAGAGTCCAATTGCTGTCTTTATTTTGACAAGATGCATGGGAAAATAAATGAGGGTTTGGGTTTGGCCCTTACCGTGCTGACATCGGCCAAGACTGGCCAGTGGGCCTGAGGCTTCCATGCTTCCCAGAGGGACCCTTAATACTCTGACTTTCATGGGGAGAGGGAGTTCGTCTATATGAGCAAGCTACTGCCATTTCCTTTTTAGACAAATGCCTGCACTTCTCCTTCAGTTCAGCAGTGTTTGCACAGGCCTTAGGAAAAGCTATTAAGATGCAGCACCAGGGGCTCCTGGGTGGCTCAGTCGGTTAATCGTCTGACTTCAGCTCCGGTCATGATCTCACGGTTTGTGAGTTTGAGCCCCACATTGGGCTCTGTGTGGGCAGCTTGGAGCCTGGAGCCTGCTTCAAATTCTGTCTCCCTCTCTCTCTGCCCCTCCGCCACTCACATTCTGTCTCTCTCTCTCAAAAATAAATAAACATTCCAAAAAAATTAAAAAAAAAAAAAAGATTCAGCACCATTATCAGAGGGGACTTGGCAGAATCTAATCTTTGTTGGAAGACAGAAAACTGGCCCAGAAGTGGGGCTGTAACCTTCAGTCACCTGCTGGCACTGGTGCAATCCGATGCCTAAGCAATGAGGATCCAGTGTGTCTTTGATGCCCAGACAAGGCTTTGAAGCTGAGTCAAGACCGCAGGACAAAGACAGCACTGTTTATGCAAATCTGGAAACAAAAGACGCTAAAATCCAAAGCCATTAAAAGTAACATCAGAAACCCAACACCCAGAGATGATTAGAAGCTCTGCACCAGTATGAAATAGAATGCCTGAAAGCAAGGCCGGGCAACACACCAAAACACATACTGCGGGAAGGAGTCCTGAGCGGCCGGGGCTTGGCAAGATGCGCTCAGAAGCCTTGATCTAGGCAGCTCCCTTAGCCAAGGGGAAGCATCTGTGTGCCACAGGAAGGAGGCGCTGGGCTGCCGCTGCTTCTGCACCTGGTGCACACAGTCCCTTCATGAGAAGTTCCAACACGCGCCCTGAGCTTCCACTATGGCTTGCAAAGCCAGCCGTCCTGTTGCCCTGTCCCTTGGCAGTTCGGTAGTCATGTAGCACATGCCTTCTGCGGAACACAAGGCTCTTAGTGAACACCTTTGGGCGCAGTATACAACAGGGTGAAATACAATGAGCTTCTGGGGCACCTCGGTGGCCCAGTCGGTTAAGCATCTGACTCTTGATCTTGGCTCAGGTAATGATCTCATGGCTTGTGAGTCTAAGCCCCACATCGAGCTGACAGTGCTTGGAATTTCGTCTCTCCTCTCTGCCCCTCCCCACTAGTGGTCTCTCTCTCTCTCTCTCTCTCTTTCAAAATAGAAATAAATTTAAAAAAAAAAAAGAAAGAAAGAAATATAATGAGCATCTGAAACACTTTAGATTTATTTATTTATTTATTTGCCCACTCAAAAAAGATCTAAGTTTGGGCAGATGGTCCAGAAAACACCAATCATCCAGAGTTATGATTCGTGAAAATTCTTCAGCTATGGTCACTTCCATGAAGGACATGCTACTGTCAGATTGGAAAGGGACTCCAGAGAACATCTCATCCAAAGGTTCTCAAGCCTGGTGGCACCTTGCCACCCCTTGGGAAGCTTTTAAAGTATGTCACTTGCCCTGGCCCTACCCCAGAAATTCAGACTTAAATGGCCTGGGGGGTTGGGCCCAGGCATCGGTGTCTTTGAAAACCTCATCAAATGATTCTAATCAGCGATTTGAGACCCGCAACCTTAGCGAGGAAACTGAGGCCCAGAGAGATTAAATGGCTTCCATAAAATGACAGTGTAAATAACGCCTGCAGCCCTTTCACAAGACAACTTACATAACAAAATAATGACAACTGCACACCGAGAGAAAGATGAACGACGCTGCTCTTGGCTAGAGGAAACTGTCCCAGAGACCCCCAGGCACACCAGGCCTCACCTTCCTCCCCAGGTGACTAGTATCTTTTTCGTGGGAGGCACTCGAACAGCTATAGAGCAGCTCACATCCTTGAGAAGAAAAAGGCATAAAAAAGAAAATGGATGCATAATTCGAGAACTTTCACTATGGAATTTTTGACAGACCTGTCACCAAAAGAACACAGTAAAACTAGGATGTGGAAAGCAGGACATGTAGCAACTGAGTTGTGATCTTTCCCAGAGTAAGCCGACTGTCGGTGGGGTCGTAATAACACTACTATGCCAAGTTAGAACGCACCTTTGTAAAGTAGCAACTGACTCACAACAATCCTTTGTACAGCAGATTAGAACAGTGTGAATTCCCAAAATTTGTATTTTGATTTCATATGTAATGAAGATCCCAGGCTTAGGGACTTTATAATATCATCTAATTAAGGCCGAACTGCCAACTACTAGAAGCAATTTGATAGACTATTTTTCACAAGTGAGGGGAGGAGGTCTTCATGACAAGCCAAAGAGAAAACCAAAGGTAAGAAAATTACAAGCAACAAAGGAACCAAGCTTAGGGAATATGAGGACTGAAGTGGTTTAAATGACTCCTTTTTATTTAAAGAAAATGCACTGATTGGGTTTCCCTCCACTCTATTGAGAGATGTTCATCAATAGATGTCTTTTCTTCCGTGGAACTAAATGCTTGATGAGCTCATGATGGAAATAGACTGAACAAAGAGAAGGGTTTGAAGGAGTGTCATTTCATACTGAGTCCCAGTGCAAGGTACTGTATATAGTAGGAAGCTTGGGGCACTGCTTTAAAAAACAAAACAAAACAAAACAAAACAAAACAAAACAAAACAAAACTTGTCTAAAAAGAGCCACTGTTGGAAGGAGGGAGAACACATGTGCTTGGCTCAGTAAAAAACACAAAGGATACATGCCTGGCAAGCCTCTCCTTTGTAATCCTGTACCTTACTACTTCTCTTAATGAGAAACCCCTTTAGCCTTCTTGATTGCTTAAGCATCTGAATCTTGAGTTTAGAAGATTACACAATATACCAACTTTCCAAGTTCTGAAAATCCTATGGCCTGCGCCTTAGATGGATACACAGCCTTCAGTCCTTTCATGATGGTCCTTCACTCCTCCCAGGACCTTCAGGGAGCTCAGGTCTTGTAGTTCCCAAACCCACAGGTGCATCCAAATCACTCATATACATGTTTAAGATACAGATTCCCAGGCCACTCCCACAGGCCTTCTGATCGAATGTGTCTGAAAAGGGGCCCAGAAATCCACATAACTAATAAATGCCCTAGGTGTTGCGGCCCCTGAGCTAGTATTTAGGAACCACTAGTTGAAGCCCAGCAGCCTTAAACCAAAAGGTTGGCAGAACAGTAATGAGGGCCATGTCCACTTGTCACCAATGAACTTGACTAGTGGGGGTGAGTTCACTTTTAGGCCACCTCAACTACTAATTTCAACATGATCACTTGGATTTATCCACATAGACAGTCTGTGATGGCCAAATAAATAAAAGGATGTACATAATAGTTTTTTAGTCCATTGCTTTATAAATTTGTAGTATGTCTCAATAAAGAGAATTTTCTATGGTGGAAGTTAATGTGCCCAGTTCATCTTAAGGTCTAGCAAGATTAAGGAAAGGCAGAAAGATTTATATACTTTTTGTAATTTTCAAAAATATTTTAGTATGCTAGTTGTTCCAAGCCTTCCATACCAACTCCACAAAATCCATCTGAAACCCCAGACATGATCTGATGGGCTGAATGCTCTCCCATCCCCCACCCCCATGCTTCCAGAAGAAGGACTGCAGTAACGTGGGGGCTGTGTTAGGCTTCCTGTTCAATGGTGCGGTGATGACTTGAAAAATCCTGATTCCGCTTGGCAGTAACTTTCCACTATCTTGGCGGGTCTTAACCATAATCACTGTGGTGTGTGGAGCTTGGACAGCTTATGGGGCTGGCTGGAAACCAAGAAACTAAAAAGCGGTCCAGCGGTCCAGCAAGGGACTCCGTGTGGGGAATACCACAGCCCCAAATGTCCACAACCACATTTCTCACAGATATCCCAGGAATTTAAGTTCCACTCTTAGTCTCCAGAAAATTTTGCCTTTCCCAAGACTCCAAAAAGCAGCAATTTCTCACTTAACATGATTTTTTATGGAAAATGCCAATCAATGTACATCGGTTCCATTCCCTTTTCTCAGAATCATCTCTAGTTCTACGAGAAGAGGAAGCTTTCCATAGCCTACTGTCCTCCCCACTTCCAAAATAAAGAATGGGGACTGGAAAGAAAGGGTTCTACTTCCCTCTTGTCCAAAACGGAGGCACTTTTAGCTACCTTCATGGTGTTCGTGGGTTGACCGCTGTCTTAGTCTGTCCTAACAGATGTAGGCTGCTATAAGAACATACCACAGACTGGGTGGCTTACAAACAACACTTTGGTTTGTTGTTGTTTTGTTTTGTTTTGTTTTTTTATAGCTCTGGGAGCTAAAAGTCCAAGATCAGGAAACCAGCATAGTCAGGTTCTGGTGAAGGCCCTCTCTCAGAATGCAGTGTTCTTGTGTCCTCACATAGCAGAAGGGGTGAGGATCTCCCTGGAGGCTCTTCTTCCAAGGGCACTAATCCCATTTATGAGAGTTCCACCCTCATGACTTAGGCGCCTCCCAAAGACCCCACTTCCTAATACCAGGGCTTAGGATTTCAACACATGAATCCTGAGGCAGGATGGGGGTGGGGGTGGGGTGAGGGATACAAACACTCAGACCACAGCAACAGCCAAACTGGCGAACATTTCATTTTAAGGACCTCCTCTCTCTCCTGCCTGACACATCCTTCAATAGACATTTAAGTAATTCAACCTAGAGTGTCAAGAATTCTCCCAATGCAGCCAATGTATCACTTAAACCAGGTACTCATGAGAATGCTTTAAAGGAGACCTAGCCCCACACTCAGCCTCCCACCATATTCTTAGGGCAGATGCAGCCCAGGACCATTGCTCACATTATTATTTGTATCTCTGAAATGCACATCTTCTAAGGGGTCTTGGGACATTAATCAGAAATGCTGGCTGGGGCACCTGGGTGGCGCAGTCAGTTAAGCGTCCGACTTCAGCCAGGTCACGATCTCGCGGTCCGTGAGTTCGAGCCCCGCGTCAGGCTCTGGGCTGATGGCTCGGAGCCTGGAGCCTGTTTCCGATTCTGTGTCTCCCTCTCTCTCTGCCCCTCCCCCGTTCATGCTCTGTCTCTCTCTGTCCCAAAAATAAATAAACGTTGGAAAAAAAAAAAAAAAAGAAATGCTGGGGAGTGGAAAGGGTTATTTTTCATTATGTTTGCAGAGGTAGAAATCTCATCAGCTAAACCAACAAGTCAGGGACAGTCCTCAGCTTGATGACTATGCCAAACAACCAAAATAATAACAACTGTTGCCTCAATTAAATGGGACGTGTTACAAAGTCGTAAGTTCGGCCCTGGAGGGATGTCATGAAGTTGTTATTGGAAGTCTAAATCTGAAAAGATTACTGTATAGTGCTCCTAGAGAGGAAGAGAAATGCCCTCCAGACAGATCTAAGGTTTAATTTATGCAAGAGACTTGGCTAATGCCATCAACCACAAACGCTGCATTTTCATGGAACTGAACGGCAGCATGTTCCAGTGAATTAATTACAGCCACTCTATTCATATTCTGCGTGGCTTTTCAATGATTACCTATAACAGGATTCTTTTTTACTTTTATGAACATTAACACATAGCTTTTCTACCAGAGGAATGAAGAACTGAGGGAAAAGTAATATGATCTTGATCTTTTTACCACTAGGTCATTCACTGGCAGCTTGCCATGACTGCTCCTTCTAGAAAGCTTGAGTCCTAGTGCTCCTGAAGCATCTGAGCAAGGGTCACCACCCAAATGCCTACAGGGGCCAGGCAAGTCCTGTTGAAGAGCCAGACAGCGATGGCAGGGAAGGGGCTGAGCAGGGATTGTAATCGCACGCAGGATGGGCCTGATAGGAATGTGACTTCCTGGACAAAGTCCAGGAAACCGTGGATCCTCAGCCCCAACAATCACTACCATGTACAAATGCAGGCCTGGCCAGGGAGGTGCTAGTTATGCAGGTTTGCTCAGTTTGTGAAGTTATCCAGTTATACCTTTATGATATCAGTTACTTTTTGGATATATATTGTACTTCATTTGAAAAGTGTGCGTTTTGGGGGCGCCTGGGTGGCTTAGTCCATTAAGCGCTAGAGTTCAGCTCAAGTCATGATCTCATGGTGCGTGGGTTTGAGCCCCATGTCGGGCTCTGTGCTGACAGCACAGAGCCTGGAGCCTGCTTCAGATTCTGTGTCTCCCTCTCTGTCTGCCCCTTCTTGGCGCTCTCTCTATCTCTCTCCCCCTCAAAAATAAATAAATGTTGAAAAAAAAACTGTGTGTGTGTGTGTGTGTGTGTGTGTGTGTGTGTGTGTTTTAATGGCCTTAGGGCCAGATTTTCCAGGGGTCAGGGCACAAGGACAAAGGAACAGGTATGAGTGTAATCAAGAAGGTACTCAGAGAAACTACCTGGAACAGGTGTTGTGTGAAACTGGCTTTTTCTGTGCCACCCAGGGCATGAGTATAGGTGGCTGACAGGGTTTTAAAAAGCTGGGATTAAATAGATTTTAAAACATCACACTTACGCAGAACAGGATTTATAAAACAGTCATATTTTGATTAACATTAGAAGAATACACATATATGCACAGAAAGTTTCTAGAAGAATGTATAATGATCTGTTAACATTCTTGACCCTGGAAGGTGGTATAGAATAGAAGGGAGATTTACTTTTTATCATGTTTCCATTTATACTGTTTGAATCTTTATTATCGGAGCGTATTACTCTTTCAATAGAAACGAAAAAAAAAATCAGGAGAGAAAGTTCTTAAAATCATTAAGTTACTATTAAATAAATCTACCAGGCCCCTAAAGAATTTCAGAATTTTTTAAATCAGCAATTTTTGATATGCTCACAGTGTAAGTGCAATTAAATGAACAAGTCACTCCTTTGAGAATAAAGATGTCGTGACATATACAATAGACACATTGTAATTCCTGATGAATAATAGCTCTGGTTTAAAGACATACGGTGAAACCTTTTCATAATATGGTAACTGGGGAACAAGACAAACAATCGTACTATAGGTTACTCATTTTTTTTCAGACATTAACTCCACTGTACCCGGCATTGTTACATTATTTAAAGAAATGGGCAGAAATGAGCCTTATAATAGTCTTACCCTTGTCCCTATGTGAACCTTATAATGGCCCTACTATACTGTGCCGAAGGCTTGAAGACAGTGCCACACAGTGATATGACCCATGTGTACATTTAAAAGTGTTGGAAAAAGGATCGAGGCACAACCAGCAGCCTTCATGGTTACAAAGCTTCCATTGTTCATTCCTACGACCACCAGAGATAGTCAAGGGAGATGACCACAAGAAGCCTGTTTATGTACCTGGAGCCACAAAGAAGCTCAGTGGTAGAATCACCTGGAGAAAGTTGCTGAAGACAAACCAGTAAAACCAAACACTACTTAGAATCACTGGCACGTGCCTTTAAACCATGAGTGATATTTGATATGAAATAATCAGTGTCAAAACAGCCACACAGGGGGGCGCCTGGGTGGCTCAGTCGGTTAAGCGTCCTACTTCTGCTCAGGTCATGATCTCGCAGTTTGTAAGTTCCAGCCCCGTGTCGGGCTCTGTGCTGACAGCTCAGAGCCTGGAGCCTGCCTCGGATTCTCTGTCTCCCTGAGACAGAGCAGCTGTCTCTCTCACTCTCAAAAATGAATAAATGTTAAAAAAAAAAAATTTAAAAAAACAGCCACACAGGGCTTAAAATCTAGAAATCTGTTACCTCATCCCAATACTTATTCACTGATAATATATGAGGGGAAAATCCTTTAATTGCCCTGCATTTTGGTTTCCCCCATCCATGGACATCAACTAATAAAATAGAACCAGGAGAATTGAGGGGTCCTTTTATTAGTCATTTCAGTTTTTAGTCAAAGGAAACACATAATTCTGAGGCCCAAACATGTTTTGAAATTGGAGGGTGGGGAGATGATTGATAGTTTTGTCCAACCATTTGGAAGAAGGTTGAGTTGAAGGGTCAACCAAATCTAAGACCACTAATTGGAAAGGCTGAAAAACTGATGCTCTGTTTTGCCAGTATAAACCCCAAATGCTGCAGCTCCCATGAATAGGAAAGTGTTGCCTTAGTCATTGGCCACTAACAACACTTGACAGATTTCTTTCTGTTGCTATGTGGCTGTGATCATAGCAAGTGATCTGCATATTTACCTACAATTTAGTCTCATTCTGTCCCTATGAAATCCACCAACATAAAGCCGAGGTCAGTAACTAGAAAGTGCCTAAGCTAAGTGACGAAATTATCAAGACAGCGGAAGGGAACCACTGAGTCCCTTGTGTCATTCAAGCAGAAGGGGCCATTCTTGTTTGGAAGAAACACTGGCACTCTTCTCTTCCTAAGTTGGGTCAACTGACAGAAGCAAAAACTAGAACTAATTGGTCCTTTCTTGATCTTAAACAGACCATTTGTATTCAGTCTGGGCCATTAGCTGCCTGAGTCACATCCTGGCTCTGCCATGTCCTACCCTTGTGACCTCAGGCAAGTTATTTAAATTCTCTGTGCCTCAGTGGCCTTCTGTGTAAAGGGAGGAGAGTAACAGCACCTTTTGCCCAGGGTTGTTGTCAGGAGTAAATTAGTTATCCTATCAAAATGTGTAGTTTTCATTAATAGATAAATGTTAGCTTTCGTTATGCTTATACTTTTTTTCTTGGAAAGACGATAAAGAGAGTTCCTTGTGAATGTATTGTTTTAGAAATCTTCATTTGGAAAGAGAAAGGTAAAGGAGGTGGGACCGAAAGGACAAGATGGATAGGACTAGTGTCCTATTGTCCACTTAGTAGCATTTACATCAAAGACCTTGTCCATACATTATTTCATTTACTTGTTAAAATAACTCTTGGAGGTAGATATTATTATTATTAGTTACTTCCAGATGAGGAAACAACTCTTAGAGGTTCGCTGATGTGCCCACAATCACACAGGAGATCTGAAGCCTAGCATACCTGACTGTAAGCTTGAATACTCCCTCCTCGGTACTACTAAACCACCAGGCTGGGAAAAAATAGGAAAAAGTAGGTGGGAAAGTGAGGAAAACAGACTAATGGAGAGAAGGGGACCCACACGTCATCTACCTTTTCACCCAGAAACTAAAACTTCTGTCCACAGGTATAACATAAACATTTCATGTCAAGACTCTGATGATAAAATGTGATGTTGTTCTTGCTGGTGCTGAAAACCATCATTAATAGTAGTCCGGGGGGTGCCTGGGTGACTCAGTAGTTTGAGCGTCCGACTTCGGCTCAGGTCATGATCTCACAGCTTGTGAGTTCGAGCCCCGCATCGGGCTCCGTGCTGACAGCTCAGAGCCCGGAGCCTGCTTCGGATTCTGTGTCTCCCTCTCTCTCTGCCCCTCCTGTGCTCACGCTCTGTCTCTGTCTGTCTCTCAAAAATAAATAAACATTAAAAAATTTTTACAAAACTAGTAGTTTGGAACATGTTATAAACACATGTATATTAGTGTGTCTAGTTAAACTTTCGCCAAAATGCTACTGGTTGAGCATCAAGGAGTGGAGAATAATCCAAGGTAGTCTTCCAAATACTGTACCAATAAAGTAGTGTGCAAAATGTCGGGATCAGCACCCCAGAACAAGCTGACGCTCATCAACGTTTCTGTTGATGTCAACAGAAACCCATCTCTTTATTTAGAAAGCCATGCATCGGTTCCTAACGTAGTATACTACTGTTCAAAACTTTACCAAATGAAATGCCCAAATTGTTCTGTAATTACATGGCAGTTACTGTCTTATGATTGCACAGACTGAATCCCTGCTGGTTTTCCACAGGCAACAGTCAGCTCTCCAAAAAACAAACTTAATGCATCTTTTGGGCCAAATGTTTTGCCTTATGCCCTGCTCCATTTTTCATTATCACGGTACTTGGCACTCTCCCCTTAATCATAGGTTTGAGAAGAGGGATGAAGTCAGCCTTCCCTCTGTTGCTAAGGCCACTGTCCATGGCTCCACTGAAGAGCGCCCCCATCAGTGCACACAGTTCCACACGGTTCCCTGCATCTCAGCACAGCAGGGATTCCCATGAACTCAGTGCAGGTTTTAATTAGCACACAAGGAACTTCTCGGGCACAGTTCCTTAGTTATGACATTTGAAGGAAAACAATTCGCTTGGTGGGGTCTTGAGATCAGACAGGTAAATGTGACAGGGTTTCCTTTTGCCTGGTACAAAGGATCTCTACAACATAAACTTTTCTTAATTCAGTCTCATCCGGATAAACTTCATGCCAACTGAGATAACGGCCCTCACTGTCCAACAGCAAACGTTTTCAGGGCAGTTTACTGGTACCGACTGTGAATATGGTCCAGAACTTCCAGTGAGAAAAAAATTACAGCATCGGGAAGCTTGCATGTGCTCACGTGAACCACACCTGCCACGCATACAGGAAAGAAGTCTTATCAGATGCTCCTCTGATGTTAGAGATAAGCAGATGAATGAGAAGGGTGAGTGTGCACAGAGCTCCTGATCTAACATTAAATGGAAGTTGGCAGCCTGACTCTGTGTCCCACCTGGTTCTGTTGTGTAAAGTTCAGGGTAGCTGACGCCATTTTTGGCACTGGCCATTTCTGACATCAGGGTATGCTGGCTTTGCGGAGTGGATGTTAGCTAGCCCCTTGGGCATCTCAGAGTGTTGAGTAGAGCCTGAAACTGAGAGTCTAGAAGTAAGTAATTGGCAGAAGGTCCTCGACGCTGTAGCATCCTAACCTGAGTTACTGTTTCCTCCTGGAGGCTAATGTCCCATAACCTTCACAGCCAAATACTCCTCTAGCGCCAGTCTCAAAGTTAGCAGCTCCAGTGGTACAATGCAATGAGTTTGGAGATTTGCAATCAGTAAGCCTGCCACCTGCTTTATCGCCCCTGACAAGAAATTCTGGTTAATGTTCCAGTGTCTTTTTTCCCCCATGCGGTTCCCTCTTTCTGGAACCCTCCCTACCTTCCAGGTTTTAGTGGATTCTTATTTGTCTTTCAAAACTGCGTTCCAACTAAGTGTCAATTCTCCTCAAGAAGGTTTCCATGACCACACAACTGCCCCAATCTGACTTAGAAGTCCTTTGTCACTCCCCTAAACCCTATAAATGTCATTTAGATCATCTTATGCTGCCCAGTAAAAAGAGCCATATTTGTCTGTGAGAAGCCACATTACTCAACTATTTTCAGCTAGAGCCTGGCAGAGTGCCTTGATCTCACAAAAGATGGTCATTTTGAGTGTGTGTTTGTACAACCTCTCTGTGCCTCAGTTTTCTCATCCATAAAAGGGTATAATCATAGTGCATGCCTGGTAGTGAATGTAAAGTGTTTAGAATCATTGTGAGCTCTCATTAAGCATTTGTGAAATTAATAAATAAATGTAATCTTAAGTCAGTTACTTTAGATATACTGTCTTCTTTTATGAAATGGAGATACTTGTATTTCTTTACAGAACGGTAGCAAGGATCAAATAAGATGACATAGTTAATGAAAGTATTTTGAGAGCTGTAAGCGCTTGAGTGGCTCAGTCAGGCAAGCATCTGACTTCAGCTCAGGTCATGATCTCTCAGTCAGTGAGTTCGAGCCCTGTGTTGGACTCTGTGTTGAGAGATCGGAGCCTGTAGCACGCTTCAGATTCTCTGTCTCCCTCTCTCTCTGCCCGCCCACTCACACTCTGTCTCTCAAAAATGAATAAATGTTAAAAAGGAAAAAAAAAAAAAGAGTCTCTAGTGGTTAACGCAGTGGTTGCCCAAAACCTATTCAAGCCTTGGATTTTTTCCCCTAACTTTCCAACACTGGCCATAAGGGACAAGGTACAGTTACATGGACTATTAACAAGGGTAAGGGAAAATAGGTCCCAGAAGCCAGTGCAGAAATGGAATACTAGCCATCTGAAAAGAACATCAACGTCCGCAGAATGTGTAACATCCAGAGGACTTCGGAGGCACAATCATTGCTGCTTGATTCTGATCATATCAAAAATCCATGGAATTCAAGAGCCGGAACGAACTTTTGACATCATTCATTCTAAATTCCTTCATTCTACTGATGAGGAAACGGATGTCTATGGACCCCCGGCCACTGGCCCAAAGCCACAAAACAAGTTAGTGACAAACAACTTGCCTCCTCATTCATAGCCTATAGGTGCATAAAGATTTAGTTTGTCCCAAGTTCCCACCACTATCTTTTTAGGGTGGACTTCAGGGACAATCCTGGGTTCCAATTCCAGTTTTACCATTTATTACTTCGGTGACTCTGAGTTATTGAACTGGTCGTAGTCACAGCTGCTCTGTTTGTAAAACAGGGATCCTAGGGTCTCTTTCAGAAGTTCACCCTATGATAGAAGAGGTAATGTCTGTACATCAAGCAAAGCCTGTGCCTAGTACCTGCTTCACCCTTCACTAACTTCCTATACTAACTATTGTAATGTTCTTTAAACCAAACAAATGCATAAAGACCAAGACTATCTTATAAAACATCTTCTTTGAAGAAAGCATCTAAGGACTGACAGCTGTGAAGTTTTCTTTGGTATTGAAGTGGTTAAAAAAAAAAGCCTTCTTTCTGGTTGAAAACCTGGCTGCCCCGCCGTTTCCACATAACGTGCCCTTGTCCGTGGCCGCAGTCACGTATAACGGGGTATATAGTAAAGCAGTGTATAGGGCAGTGCTGCACTCTGTGACTTGTTTGCTTTCTCACCTCTGCACCTCTCCCACCAGGTACCGCTAGGCTGCCAATTCCAGCTCCTGCTTTATCCTTCCTCCTCTCTTTCTGCCCAACCACGGCTTTAACGATGCGTCCCGTCCTAGGACAGCTCCCTTCATCAACGCAGGAGAGAAACTGCTCGGGAGTGACCTGGGCTCTGTCTTCCTCAGAAGCCCCCTTGTCCACGTACCTGGCTGCCTATCTCTCCTGGCGGGTGTCCAGTTCCTCCTCCACAGGCCTTTCAGCGGCTCCCCTGACCACCAACTCCTCGCCCTCCGGTACCTGCGTTTCTAAAAGGTGCGGGACTAGACCGAGTTCTAAAAGTTGGTGCGCGCAGCCACCTGCACTGATGCCCCGGCCCTCCCCGCAACAAACACAGCACCAGGCGCGGGGCTCTATCCTGGGACAACAAAACTTGGCCGTCTGCCTTCTCCAAGGCAGCTCCGTCCCCAGGACACCGTACCCCAGGGTGTCCCGCGCGGTCTGCATCAACGGCGAGGAATGAGCCCCAGGAGGATGCACTGGCGCGGACAGCCGCGGTGGTGGCGCGGCTGGGAAGACACGGTGTGCCCCACCTAACCTCAAACTCTGAGTCCATATCCCTTCTCCCCCCACCACTCACCCTGCCATCCCCTGGAGAACCAGGAGCCACTATTCTTGGCTCGGAGGCGGGGGCAGGAGCCGGGCACCGGGAAGCCAGGGCGGCGCACCGTTCGCCTCCCAGACATTCCGGAGCCCCCTTGCCGGCCACAGTTACGCTTCACGTCGCGTCTGGAGGACTAGGCGGCGACGAGCATCCCTATTCCCTCTCTCCAGGGCCAGAGGTATGAGGCAGGGAACGAGGTAACCTCGCGTGGTGGAAGGGGGCGCAGCTAACCCCCTTGCGGAGTTCCCCCAGGCCCCTGTCCGGGAAAGGGACGAGGCCACCGCGATCCACACCCCCGCGCACGCCCCGGAGCTCGGGGCCGGCTAGCGGTCGCCACCGACACCCCAGGCGCACACGGCCGCGTGCGTCCTTCCCCAAAGCGACCTCCGGATCGGATCCCGCCGGGAGCCGCGCGGGCGGCGGGAGGTGTGCGCCCGGCGCGTCCCGCGTGCCCCACGGTCCCGGGCCCCGGCGGCCGCGGCGTCGCGCGCTCACCAGATGGCCATCCTGCTCTTGGGGTAGTCCAGCCGCTCCAGGCAGCCGAGGAAGTGAGGCAGCGCGTGCGCAGCGTTGCGGGCGAGGACGGCCACAAGCACCGTGGGTCTCTGCACCGGCGACTCCGGGAACACCTCCGCCTCTTCTTCATCGTGCTCCGCGTCGGGCTCGGCGGCAAAGCGCGCGCGGCAGCCGCGGCGGAGCAGAGCGGCGGACAGGAGCAGCAGCGAACAGGCGAGGGTGGCGGCGCGGCGCGCAGCCATGTTCGGGGCCGCGGCGGGCGGCGGGAGACTGGCGGCCCGAGGGCGCCGAGGCCGGCTGCGAGGGCCGGGCGGGGGACGCGGCTGCCCCGGCCGGCTGGCGCGCGCGCACTGGCAGCGGGCCCTGCAGCCCGGGAGCCTCCCGCCGCCGCCGCCGCCGCCGCCGCCCAGGCCCTGACGCGAGGGCGCACCGCGGACCTGCAGGCGTCGCGCCCTCCGGGGGCTCAGGCTCGCAGACAGCCGCGTGCGGGGGGCGGAGGGGGGGTTGTGCGTCCCCAGTCCCGAGGAAAGTTCTTCTCGTCCGGGCTCAGCTTGTCCGGCTGAGGTCTGTGGCTCTCCCAGAGCTGTGAGGTGTGGCCGTCACTGCCAATGGGCGTGTGTGTGTGTGTGTGTGTGTGTGTGTGTGTGTACATAACGGTGAGACTCCGAGAAAATTTATTCTGCTTTTGCAAACCGCAGTCTAAAGTCCTTCACAGTGATGCAATGTATCCAGTTTTGCATAATGCACCTATTGACTAGACGGGTAGAGTTCTAAAATGGAAAGTCACCCAGCTATCCATTACTACGGTAAACAACTTTTTAACTTCCACCGAGGCAGAGTGTTTGCATTTCCCTATACACTCAATTTCTCTTGAAGTTCATCCTCGACTGAGTAGACCCTCGATTACACCAAATTTGAAGTCTTGGAGAAGTTTAGAGTCAGATTGAACCCTTGAGATTAAAGGGAATCAATCCCCTGGTGGGCCACCGTTGTGAAGCCCCGTTCCTCTCTCTTTCCCTCCCAGGGTCCTGAGTTTTCAGACAGGATGGCGTAAAAGAAGTTTCGCTTTAAATGGTTTTCTTTTTCCTTAATGACCCAAACGGACAAAGCGTAACAAAGACAAGGAAAATCCATCCATACGTGTTGGAGTAGAGGAGAGAGACAGAGACAGAGACAAAGAGAGAAGAAAAAGAAGAGGGCTGAAGGAAGAACACAATTAGTACATAAAATGAAATGGCTAGGATACACTGCCAAAGGATATTTACTCTTGAACATAACATAGGAAAGCTAGTAATGAAATCTGGAGTTCCTTCCTTGTGGGATTGTGGAGACTTTGCTCTATCCACGTGGGATGGGTTGGTACCACTCGCTGCACATGCATGACCTCCAACTCCAGTTCACCCTCAGCCCTGTCCCCCCCCCCCGATTTTTACTTGTGTCCCTTCTTCCCTGCAACTATTAGAAGTTTTCATCACTCTCCTCCCACCCCCTCACCTCCTCAGAAAAGTATTACTTCCTTTACAGAACTCCCTCGACAGCCCTGTCTCTAATATCCCTACCAGTACCCTCCTTACTTGAGGCGCCTGTTCCTGACAGAGCCTTTGACCGCACTCACTCCCTTCTCATCCATGACTTTGCTTTGCTCCATCATGTATATTCACTCTCTACCAAATCTTCAACTGGTCCTTCATTATCAGCTCCTCCCCCTCAAGTAGAAACTTAGTCCTTTCCTCTCCTTGAAAAAAATTGTTTTTACTCCTGTGTCTCCTTCTTGCAATACCCCCTCTCTTGGTCAAGCTTCTTGCAACGGGGGTCTACACTTGCATTTCCACTTCTTCACCTCCACCTCTCCTACCCGAGTGCTGTGTGGTTTCCCGCTTCCTTACAGAGGCTGTTCTGGCAAAGCCACAGATGACCTCAGTACTGGAAGATTCAGTGACCTCTTTACAGTTCTCACCTTCCTGGACCTCTTTGTACTTATGTTTGAGCCTTTTCACTGCATTCCCTTTCACAATGTGCTATGTCTCCTGCTCTAACCTCTTCTCTAACATTTATACTTTTATATCTAGTGGCTTACGCACATTTCCTTCTCCTCCATTCTCCATCAGAAACTGCCATTGCGATTCTGTGTGTAGGCCACAGGGACCGTTAGACGTTGTCCTTTCCCTGGGGTGAGGGGGGATAGATGGGCAGTTGCTGGTATCCCTGGAGCCTAGAATTGCAGGGTGTATTTAGTTTTCTTAATGTTCTTGCTGATTACATAAAGAACGTGCTTGGGGCGCCTGGGTGGCGCAGTCGGTTAAGCGTCCGACTTCAGCCAGGTCACGATCTCACGGTCCGTGAGTTCGAGCCCCGCGTCAGGCTCTGGGCTGATGGCTCAGAGCCTGGAGCCTGTTTCCGATTCTGTGTCTCCCTCTCTCTCTGCCCCTCCCCCGTTCATGCTCTGTCTCTCTCTGTCCCCAAAATAAATAAACGTTGAAAAAAAAATTAAAAAAAAAAAAAAAGAACGTGCTAATCAGTTATGGCCTGGCAAAGAAAATGGGATTTTCCCTGATCATGGCATATTCGTAAAATATACATTAACAGAATGTGTATTTTATTAATCATAACAACATATATAAAACATGAAAACAGTAGTTTATACATGTTAAATGTAGTGCAGATTTATTTGGTCTGCAGACAAAGCTTGGTGCAGAAGTAGATTTCACAATAGATTACATAAACTTTGCAAACCCTATTACCCATTGGGGTAACCAATAAATGAATTCAGTAAAGTTACAAGATACAAAATCAATATGCAAAAATAAGTTGCCTTTATATACAATAACAACAAATTACCTTAAAAAGAAATATGATAATCCAATTTACAGTGGCATCAACAACAATCAAATATTTAGGAATAAATTTAACCAAAGAAGTGAAAGATCATTGATGAAAGAAATTGGAGATGACAAAAATAAGTGGAAATATATCCCATTTTCATGGATTGGAAGACTTTAATATTGTCAAAATATCCATACTACTCAAAGCCATCTATAGATTCCATGCAATTCCTATCAAGCTTGCAGTGGCAACTTTAGAGAAATAGAAAAAAAAATCCTAAAATTCAAATGGAACAACAAAAGACCCTGAATAACCAAAGTAATCTTGAGAAAGAACAAAGCCAGAAACATCACACTTCCTAATTTCAAACTATATTACAAAGCTATAATAGTGAAAACAGTAAGATACTGGCACAAAAACAAACACATAGACCAATAGGACAGAATTGAGAGGTCAGAAATAAATCCATGCATATATGCTCAGTGAATATTTAACAAGGGAACCATGAATGCTCAGTGGGGAAAAGATAGCCTCTTCAATAAATGGTATTGGGAAAACTAGATATTTGCATACAAAAGAATGAAACTGGACCCTTACACCACTTGAAAAATTAACTCGAAACAGGGTTAAAGACTTAAATGTAAGATCCCACACTGTAAAATTCCCACAAGAAAGCATAGGAAAAAGCTCCTTGACATTGGTCTTGGCAATGATTTTTTTCAATATGACACCAAAGCACAGGCAACAAAAGGAAAAATAAACAAGAGGGACCACAGCAAACGAAAATGCTTCTGTAGGTTTACGGAATGGAGGAAAATGTTTCCAAACCACGTGTCTGATAAGGGGTTAATATCCAAAATGTATAAGGAACTCCTGCAACTCAATAGCACACAAATAATCCTATTTTTAAAATGGACAAAAGGCCTGAATAGACATTTGCCCAAAAAAGATATAAAACTGGCCTGCAAGTACGTGAAAAGATGCTCAGCATCACTAATCATCAGGGAAATGCAAATCAAAATCACAATAACATACCACCTCACACCTGTTAGAAGGACTATTATTGAAAAGGCAATAGATAACGAATGCTGTCAAGGATGTGGAGAAAAGGGAACAATTAGTACACTGTTGGTGAGAATGTAAGCTGAGACAGCCACTATGAAAAGAAAGCAGTACGGAGGTTTCTCAGAAAACTCATGTGATCCAGCGATTCTACTTCCGGTTTTAGACGTGAAGGAAATGAAATGACTATCTGAAAGACATATCTGCACCCACATGTTCATTGCAGCTTATCTATGGTATATACATATATATATGGTATATATATGGTCTATAGATATACCATAGATAGGGTATATCTATGATATATATCATAGCTATAAAAAAGCCACAAAAAAGAAAGGAAATCCTTTCATGTGTGACAACATGGATGAAGAGAGGAAGAAGGGAGGAAGGAAAGGAAGAGAGAGAGAGAAGGAGGCATGAATAGAGGGAGGATGGAAGGAAAGAAGGAAGGGACATTTAAAAGAAGCTAAGTATGTTGTCAGATATACTGTGACATGAATGTGTAGGGTGGATTTAGTCCTTCTCTGCTAATGGCTCCAAATACAGATTTATTCAAGTCTATTTTACTACAGGATAAAAAATATGTTGAAAATGGAAAAAGAAAGAAAAACTACTACAAATCTACTACCCCATCACAACCTCCATTAAACATTTTGGGATAATTTTAATATGGCATTTTCAATTTGGTGTTTTCATTGTGGGTTTGTACTCATCCCTCCCAATGAAATTCGACACTCATGTTGATAGCAAATGTGACTATATATCTAGAAACAACAGATGACATGTGTTTTGGACTGTAAATTGCATTTGATGCCTTCTCACATTTACAAAGCCAAGTATTACTTAAGACTGCATATATGGAGCTGTTTATATATTTTATATACAGAAATTACCAACCTATCCCTTTTACTCTAATTCTTGGAAAAAGCTTAATGTAAAATATTTAATAAACATGGAATATATACAGTATATATTTAATATGTTATATATTTAAATACTACAAATAAAATGAAAGTCCATATACCCAGCATCCACCTTGAGAAATAGAACATGAACCATCAACTTTGACATCCTGTGGGTGTCCCTTCCTGTTGCAATACTTTGCTCTACTCCCCAGAGACAAGTACCAGACTAAATTTTGTATTAATCAGTCTCTTAATTTTATTTAGAACTTTACTTCCAGTGATGGATAGTTTTATGTGTCAACTTGGCTAGGTTAAGGTACCCAGTAGTTAAGTCAAACCAATCTAGATGTTGCTGTGAGGCTTTTTTTCCCCCCATGCAATTAACAATTAAATCAGTAAATTTTGAGTAAAACAGATTATCCTTTCAAACCTGCCAGGCTGCCCTGGAAATTTTGGAATTGTGAGCCCCTACAAATGCATGAAACAGTCCCTTAATATCAATCTCTCTCTCTCTCTCTCTCTCTCTCTCTCTCTCTCTCTCTCTCTCACACACACACACACACACACACACACACACACACACACACACACACATTTAGGAGGTGTATTAGAGTTATCCAGAGAAACAGAACCAATAAGGTGTGTGTGTGTGTGTGTGTGTGTGTGTGTGTGTGAGAGAGAGAGAATTTTTTGCCACATATCCTACAATCTGCCTACTTAAAGTATGTAATCCAATGGCTTTTAATGTATTTACAGAGTTGTGCAACATCACCACAATCAATTTTAGAATATTTTCATCACCCCAAAAAGAAATCTCATATTCATTAGTGGTAAATCCCCATTTCCTAGCCCTAGGAACAGCTAACTCTAGCTCTAGGGAACAGCTCATCTATTCTGTCCCTAAAGATTCGCCTATTCTAGAATTTCATATGAATGGAATTATACAATATGTGGTCCGTTGTGACTTCTATCCCTTAGTGTAATGTTTTCAAGTCTGTCCATGTTGTAACATGTATATCAGTACTTCATTCCTTTTTGTTGCTGAATGATATTCCATTGTATGAACAAACTACATTTTACTTATACATTCATCAAATAATGGACACTTGAGTTGTTTCTACTTTTGACTATTGTGAATAACACTACTGTGAACATCTATCACAAATACAAGTTGTATTTGAACTTTATGTCAATCAAATCATATTTTATGTATTATTCTGTGACTAATATTTTTGACTCTACACATCCATGTACAAGTTGTATTTGAATTTTATGTAAACAAATAACATTTTATATATTATTCGGTGACTAATATTTTGACTGTACACTAGAATTTTTGAGATTCATTCAAGTTGTTGATTGAAGCTACAGTTCATTATTTTTGCATAGTAATAGCTTATAGGATTATATGATAATAGCATATCCATTCTACTGTTGATAGATATTTGGGTTGTTGTAGTTTATTCTGTTCCAACCCATACTTCCATAAATATTCGTGTACATGTCTCCTGGTCCACAGAGGGTAATTTTTTTTTTACCATAACCTTCAGTGAGAAATCTACTTGATATCATGCTATAGGACAAATATATAACTGAAACAAAATGTTCATAAAGCAATACTTAGGAACAGTTACTCTAACCACATGCAATGCACACTGATACTTTATTTTCTATTTTAAATAATTCAATTTTAAAAACTGAAGTTTTAAACTTTACAAGTCATTCAATTTATTTCACAAACTCTAAAGATTCTAGCCCTCCATTTGAAAAATACCACACTGGGCTACATATGAGAGAGTAGGGTCGCTGAATCATAGGATTTATGCATCTTTCCTGTGCTCTACTTTTCAGCCAACTCTTGACTTTTGTTACCAATCTCATAGGTATTTTATGATATCTTCTCTCAATTACATTTCCTCACTCTACCAATGTAGTTGAGTACCAGTTCACATTTGCTAGTCATTTATGTCTCTTTTTCCCATTTACTCCTATTTTTTTCTACAGAATGTTTTGTTTCTTTTTTTTTTCCATATTTCAAATGTTTATTTATTTTTATTTTAAGAGGGACAGAGAGAGTACAAGTGGGGGAAGGGGAGAGAGAGAGAGGGAGAGAGAGAGAATCGCAAGTTGGCCTCACACTTTCAGTGCAAAGCCTGATGTGGGGCTTGATCTCATGAACCATGAGATCATGACCTGAGCTGAAATTAAGAGTCAGATGTTCAGTCGACTAAGCCACCCAGGCACCCCAGTTTCATTTCTTAATTGATTTTTAGAAGTTCTGTATATATTCTGGATGTGAATCTTTTCTTTCAATTATGTGTTACAGATGCCTTCTGCAAGTGTATGGCTTTTTCCCTCACACTGTGTTTGTCTCAGAAATTCTTAATTGAAATATAGTGAAATTTACCAAACTTTTTTCATACGGTTGGTACTTTTTGCGTTTTGCTTAGGAAATCCTTTTCTGTCTTGGAGGGTCATAAAATCTTTATGTATTTGGATTTCACTTTAAGCCTTTAATCTATCTGGAATTGATTTTATTTATAGTGCAATTAGGAATCCAATTTCTTTTATGCAAATATACATATGTGTATATATTTGTATATATAATTGCTTTGACTCCTCCTCACATCTACAACATCATTTCTGTCCATATTTGTATGACACTGTACTTGGTTCCATTGGTTTGTTTATCTGTCACATACCTGTACCAATAGCACATACTCTTAATTACAGACCTTTATAGTAACTTCCCTCTGCTTGTTCATCTGGAGGGTCTTGGTTATTATTGGCCCTTTTATGTCCACATTTCAGAATCAGCTTATCAGATATTAGGAAAATCCCTGTTGGGGTTCTAATTAGAGTTGCTAGAATTGATAGATCAATCTGGGGAAAATTACCACCTTTGCAATACTGAATCTTTCTCTCTAGAAGCATAATAGGTCTGTCCATTTATTTAGGTCTTTTCTAATGAGCTTCAATAACATAATCTGAAAAGTGTTGCTCTTCTATATAATAGAGGTCCTCATATATGCTCATTCATATGCATGGTTAAATATCATAACATTCTGGGGCGCCTGGGTGGCGCAGTCGGTTAAGCGTCCGACTTCAGCCAGGTCACGATCTCGCCGTCTGTGAGTTCGAGCCCCGCATCGGGCTCTGGGCTGATGGCTCAGAGCCTGGAGCCTGTTTCCGATTCTGTGTCTCCCTCTCTCTCTGCCCCTCCCCCGTTCATGCTCTGTCTCTCTCTGTCCCAAAAATAAATAAACGTTGAAAAAAAACTAAAAAAATCATAACATTCTAAATATTTTACTAAAACTATAAACATCTCACCTACTTTCCTTGAAACACAGAGAATGGGAAATTGTTTCATGCACAAAAGCAGCAACAAGATATATATGAGCATTCTTACAACCAATGTATTAAAAGCTAATCCAGAATGCTAGCCTTCATTTTTCAGCTTGAGATCATTATCTTACCTAATACTGTGTAAGAAGCTTTGTTTTTAATGCTAAAAATTCACATCACAACTCAAAGTTCACTTTTTTTCCCTTGAGGCTCTAACTGAATTAATATATCTCTGTCCAGACATTGCATTTTTTTTTTTTTGGTAGGAATAAAAATGGTCTGGCTCAGATATCAAAATGGAAAATCAGGAGAGCAAGTGCCAGATTACATGGAATTTGATTACATTCAGAATACTCAAAGAGAATTTTATTTGTTGTTACTTACCTAGCTTTTTTCCTAACCACTTTGGTTCTCTAATATAGTAAGCTATTGAAGCATTTGTAAAAGGAGGTATTCTTTAGTCCATGAGAAGCTGAAACTCTAACCAGTTCTCTGGTGGATTTCACTCTAGATGGCCACCATAGTCATTTTGTGTGCTTTAAACAGTAAGTTTACAGACGTAAATTCTTTGTTTTCTGTCTTAGTCATTCCCAATTACCAAGAATTACGTATGTTTTTATTGTTTAATATGGAGGCCAAGATACAGTCCATTTTCAGTTTTCAACTCTTTGTACTGGACAATGACATTAAAAATTAGAGCATTTAGGGGCACCAGGGTGGCTCAGTTGGTTGAGTGTCCAACTCTTGATTTCTGCTCAGATCATGATCCCAGGATCATGGGATCAAGCCCTATGTTGGGCTCCACACACGTGTGGAGCCTGCTTAAGATTCTCTCTCTCTCTCTCTCTCTCTCTCTCTCTCTCTCTCTCTCTCTCTCTCTTTCTTTTTCACTCTGCTCCTCTACCTGGCTTGAGAGCTCTCTCTCTCTCTCAAAAAAAAAAAAAAAATTAAAAGCATTTAATATTCATGCTTAAATGTCATGTTTTTTTCTAAGGTATAGAACTTCTTTTTGCCAAAGGATAGCATTAGCCTGTTGCTTTTTGTCTATGGCTCTTTCTGCATCCTTATGGATTCCCTAACTCCCTTTTTTCTTAAGCTTAAGCTGAAAATCTTCCCCTGAAGATGTTTGAGCCTTGTCCACATGGTACCTAATTCCACTGGATCTCCTTACTGATTTACAAAATTTCCCCTCTACTCTTATTAGGAACAAAATGTTGTTAATGCTTCTATAAATACCATCATTGGAACTGATTGGGATCTTTAGGAGTCAGAGAGATTTACTTCTAATTACTTGAATTAGTGTCTCTGTTCAGTGCTTCAGGGAGCCTACTAATTTCAGTGTCATTTGCTTCTTTGGGGCTTAGCAGCTGCTTTGTGGAAATAAAGGTTAATGGCCTCATTCAAATGCAATACATTGCGGGGCAATTTATGAATCTGATGTGTGGTTTTCCCTCACATCAGGAATAGATGCTCTTCTTTTTCCTGTATGGAAAGCATTGCTTTCTTTTATCGTTTTCTTTTCTTCTTTCTCTCAGTTTCCCTCCCTCACTTCCTTTCCACTCCTTCCCTCCCTATCTCTCTCTCTAATGCAGTCACGCTTCTCATGTGGCTTTTAACAGTTTGATTTCAGTATGGGCTTTGCCAGGTTTATTTTACTTGTTATTCACGTAGCATCTTGTATGTGCAAATTTCTCTTTCATCAAATTTGGGGCAATTTTTTTTTTCTTTAATTGTTTCACTGCTTTATTCTCTTTCTTTTCTCCTTCTGGTATGTCCATTTACATGTATGCTGGACTGTTTGATGTCATATAGCGGGTCTCCGAGGCTCTGTTAAATTTTTTTAAATGACTTTTGCTTGTTGTTCACCTTGAATGATTTCTTAGATGATTACCTTCAAGTTCCCTTAGTTTTTCCTCTGTGATTTCTATTTGGCTGTTAAACCTACCCAGTGAAGTTTTTTATTTGTGAAATTTTGATTTTTAGAATTCCCATTTGGTTCTTTTCTCTCTTTCTGTCTCTCTCATGAGATTTTTGTCCCCCGAGATTTTATTTACTGAAAACATGTTTTGTTTTACTTTATTGAGGAGAGTAATAATAGTTACTTTAAAATCCTTATCTGTCAGTTTCAACATGTGATTCATCCCAGAGTCAGACTAAAAAATGGGATCCATTTTGACTTTGGTATGTCAGTAATTTTGAATCACCCTTTGATGAAGGATAGAATGTAGAGGGTCTGGATTCTATTATTTTTCTATGATGAATGTTACTTTCTTTGTAGGTAATTTTCTTGCATGGATTTGAACTGTAAACTCTGTCTCTTGGGAGCAGCTCTGGTCTCAGTTCAGACATTTCGTGTGTAACTGAACTGCTGTGATTCTGTTTCTGGTGGTTAAGGACCTGTCAGAGATGTGAGCAGAATTAGAGGATTCCCCCCTCTCTGGCTCATTCCGTTCCAGGATTTTTCTAGTCTTTTCATCACTGTTTCCTGGCTTCGTCCTTCTGGTTCACCAGACAAAACAAAACAAAACAAAACTGAGACGTTTTCTGCATGTACCCCTGATGCTGCTGAGCCTGACTCCTGGAATGCACTTAGCTTCAAGCTCAATGCCAAGGAAAGGGGAACTTCCTTGTATAGTTCCTCATCTGCCCTTCTCCAAGCAAACTTGCCCTTCCTACCAGAGTTAGCAAGCTTCTGTTCACATTTTAGTATATCCAGGTAGTTGCTTTTAGCACTATGTACAAGTTTTACAAATGTTTTCTGCTGGGCGATGGTCTAGTAGGGTCTTTGTCGCGTTTGAAAACAGAATTTTATCCCCTCCTGGGACTTTGAATCTTACAGAGTCACCTGTCACCTTGATTAATCCCACAGCCTCCTAACAGGTCCCTCTTTCTACTCTTGCGCCCTAAGATCTATTCTCAACACCCCAGTCACAGGAATCCTGTTCAAACGTAACAGGAACTTCCAGTGTCTCCCCATTTCACTCACAGTAAAGCCATAAATGCTCAAAATGTCCTACTCTGCCTATCTGAAACTCCTCATCCTTGGCTTCCACGTCACATACTCACTAAGCTTTGCATCTTACTTTTCTGACGGCTCATTCAACAAGTCTATGCTTCAGGCTCTGCTCCTCTAATCCTGAAAGGTGGATCCAGCCTAAAAACATGGCCCTTGGCAGTCTGGTCTTTCTTCTTTCCACTTTCTTCTACAGAGATCTCATGGACTTTCACACTTTAAACTTACATGACAGGGCAATGAATGAGGCTTCTTTTCTCAGGAGAAGGAGCCCTGGAGCCAATGCTGAAGGCAAAGAGGCCTGAAGTATTCCCCACTTTCTCAACGGGGCTGCAAATAGCTCTGCTGTAAAGAGAATTAAGAGCTTCTGGGCTAAGGGTATTCTTGAACTTTCTTCCCCCAAGCATCTGCCCAGATTTGAGTGAGCGCAGAGGGAAACTATAGAGCGCATTTGATCAGGCGCTAGCTCTGTTGGCCTGAGGGAGGGGCTGATGGAACTTTCCTCCTCTGAGGATCTGCGCCCCTCCGCCAGGAGGCAGCGCGCGCCGGGGAAGCGGAACCCAGCCGCGCGCGCCACTGCTTCCGGCCGGGCGCGGGGCGCGGTGCACCACCGGCTCGCCGCCCAGCCCGGCATGGAGGAGCGCGGCGGTGCCGAGCCCACGCCGGGCTGCAGCGGCTTGGGCCCAGGCGGCGTTCGCGGCGGCGGCGCCCACTCATGGGCCCCGGAGGACGCCTGGATGGGCACCCACCCTAAGGTCAGAAGGCGCGAGAGGAGCAGGGCGCCGGTCCGGGCCCCTACCCCAGGTGGAAGGCCGCGCCGCCCCTTCGGCCCTCGACGGCCTTGGGGGCCCTGGCGCCGAGTTTGCGCGCGAACCTCGCGGAGGGGGACCCGTGTGCACACTGCCTGTTGCAGCCAGTTGTTGTTTTTGTTGGTTTCAGTGAGTTGAACTATTGCTCTGACACCCCACACCGAGACACACACACACACACACACACACACACACCCAGCCAGAGTTGAACTATTGCTCGGACACCCCACCCCCGACACACACACACACACCCCCCAGCCTTTCCAGGGCAAGACATTAAATCCAGCGCCTCTCAAGGCAGAGCCCAGTAATAACGTAGGGCTCCTCCTGAGAACCGTCTCATTTAATCCTTGCAGTAACCCAACAACCACAGCAAAAACAGTCTGCGAGCCTTGGATGCATAAGAAGATAAAAGCTTAGGCACAGCTACGTTTGCACTTAGCATTGAGCCCAGACTGTGCCGTTGTTGATTTTGCTGAAGTGCGAATTCCTAATTTTTCTGATATCTTTTAAAATTTGAATACTTCCCCAAAGCAAAACTGCTTAACAATAAGGGTGTATTTTTTGGTAAAGCAGCAAAGAAGATAGAGCACCTTGCTTGCTTCTGTTTGGCAAATTGCTGCCTTGGACCAGTAATGTCCCAAACAATGAACGGACAGTGAATGGAGATGGGGGTTTTGTAGGAATCTCAGAGAGGGGTCTAGTAACTTTAGTACCATTGCAGTCTTCTGCTGGGGAGCAGTATGTCATAGATAATTATCTAAAAACAGTCAAGGGAAGAAACATTTTTGAAGATAGAAGTCTGAAAAGAGTTCACCCCTTTTCATGTTCTCTTTCTTGATTTTATCCTCCTCCTCTGTCCCCTTATTCCTGGTCAAGGTGAGAAAAACAAACATGGAGATGTTACTCAGTGCCCTAAAAAGAGACAGATATCATATGTTTTCACTCATATGTGGATCTTGAGAAACTTGAGTGGATCTTGATCCACTCATATGTGGATCTTGAGAACAGAAGACTGTGGGGGAAGGGAAGGAGAAGAAATATATACAGAGAGGGAGGGAGGCAAACCATAAGAAACTCTTAAATACAGAGAACAAACCGAGGGTTGGAAAGGTGGACGATAGGGGAAAATGGGTGATGGGCATTGAGAGGGCACTTGTTGGACTAAGCACCGGGTGTTGTATGTAAGTGATGAATCACGGGAATCTACCCCCAAAACCAAGAGCACACTGTATACCTTGTATGTTAGCCATTTTGACAATAAATTATATTAAAAAAAAAAGAATAATCATAACACCCTTAAGAAGCATGAACCCAGTAGTTCTCTGCCTGAGACTTTGAGTAGCTGCCGGACTCTGAAAACCTGTTATGTCACCAGCTTTGTGATTTTTTGAGGGGGGCCAGGGGAAAGTTTTCAAATCTCATTGTTCCTCAGTTTCCTCATCTGTAAAATGGGGATAGTAATAGTACTTACTTTAGAGGGTCATTACCGGATTAAATCAGTTAATGTAAAGCACTGAACATTTAGTAAGTACTATATAGTATATATAAAATATATATAGTATGCAACATCAATTTCATTATATTGGTCTCATGCTTAGAAATCCTCAGTGTTTCTTTATGGGTAAAATTCAAACTTTTGGTTTGACTCTCAAGACCCTTGCAACCTGGTCTCCAGTCACCTTTTCATTGTCATTTTCAAACACATCTGAGGTATGAGGGGGACAACTAATAAAACCCCTGTTCTCCCGGACCTGTACACACTTAGGACAAAGCTAGTCGGAGAAAGGACTGAAAGTTTATACCCATGTGGGTCTGCCGATGCCTCACCTCTACTTTAGGCCTGCTCACCCACTGAGTCACTGGGATAGTTGGAAAACCTCAGGCTTCCCTTGCAGGCATAGCCCACTGAAGAATGCTCCCCCAGCGTTGACCAGCAAGTCTGAACGGAGTGGGAGTGGTATTTTAGCAGACTTTCTTCACAGGCAAACAGAGACCATGGAAATAGTGGCTTCCACAAACATGCTGCAACAGAAATCCTATTTAAAAAATGTTTTGGGGCGCCTGCGTGGCTCAGTCGGTTCAGTGTCTGACTCTTGATTTTGACTCCCATGGTTCATGAGTTCAAGCTCCACATCAGGCTCTGCTCTAACAGAGTGGACCCTGCTTGGGATTCTGTCTCCCTCTCTCTCTGCCCCTCCTTCACTCACACTCACTCTACCTCTCTCTCTCTCTCTCTTTTTCTCAAAATAAACATTTAATGATTTTTTTTAAAGTCTCTATTCTTGGCAGATAGGTTTCTTTAGAGGCGCTTGAGTATGTGTGGCTTATTCCCACCTGTGTGTGATTATTCACACTGTTACCCTGACTTCTCTATTTCCTCAAATCATATCTGCCTTTCAGGGCCCAACTTGTATCCATCTCTGCCATGAACATTCATGAACTGATCCACCTGAGTAGAGCTCTGACTTGTGTCATGGTTTCTTTTTTATTCTACACACTGGTTTTTCATCACTTACTGTCATGAGTTCTTATTTGCCTAACAGTTGCAAGTGTGCATGTGTTTGCCTTAACAATTTCAGGGTTTTTTTTTTTTTAGAGATGGGGATCAGGTATTAATTGCCTTCTAACTTGCACTATACCTAGAAGAAAGTCTTCTACTTTTTTGTATATGTGTAATGAGTAATTGATCAAGTGAAAGAAAATATTAAGACATTCTCGCCTCTCTGACAAATACATTTTCATTTCCAGTATTTAGAAATGATGGAATTAGATATAGGAGATGCCAGCCAAGTTTACATAGCATTCTTGGTTTACCTGGACCTCATGGAGAGTAAGTTATTTGTTTTATTGTTTTGTTGTTGGGCCTGTGGTGGGGGGGCTGGAGGGTTGGGTTGGGCTATGGCATTTCTTCATTCATATACTTTGGGAATTACTGGGTAACAGAAAATACTAGAAAGTGAAGAGAAGATAATATTATGGGTGATGTTTGCTCAGCAGAGTATTAGGTGGAAGTTTAGAATTTTATCTTTTATTTTTGATTAACATTATTGTCCATTCAATGATGTACTTTCAGGTAAAAGTTGGCATGAAGTAAATTGTGTGGGCTTACCAGATCTACAGCTCATCTGCCTTGTCGGTACTGAGATAGAAGGAGAAGGATTACAGACTGTGGTGCCTACACCCATCAGTGCTTCCCTCAGCCATAACAGGTAGGCGGGTGATTTTGGTCTTTATCAGGTTGTTTCCTTTCCACCAGGAATCATTAAATTCACAATAGTAAATATTTTTAAAGGAATATAGGGTACAGGGATCATAGCTTTACTCTGGGCTATTTGAGGACTGAGTTAAATATGAACATTTAACAAGTATTTAGCACTTATTGTATGGTCAGTACTTTTTCAGAGAAGGAATATATATGTTAGAAATACTGTCCTTAAGGAAACAGAAAATGTCTTCATTCTTTTTTTTTTTAAATGTCTTTAGCATTTATTTTTATTTATTTATTTTTTTGTATATATGAAATTTATTGACAAATTGGTTTCCATACAACATCCAGTGCTCATCCCAAAAGGTGCCCTCCTCAATACTCATCACCCACCCTCTCCTCCCTCCCACCCCCCATCAACCCTCAGTTTGTTCTCAGTTTTTAACAGTCTCTTATGCTTTGGTTCTCTCCCACTCTAACCTCTTTTTTTTTTTTTTTTCCTTCCCCTCCCCCATGGGTTCCTGTTAAGTTTCTCAGGATCCACATAAGAGTGAAACCATATGGTATCTGTCTTTCTCTGTATGGCTTATTTCACTTAGCATCACACTCTCCAGTTCCATCCACGTTGCTACAAAAGTCAGAGTGGCCAAAATGTCTTCATTCTTATAAGGAGGCAAGACCTTACAGTTGAAACACAGATATTTTAAGATATACCATAATAATTGGTATGGGTAATATTTGCTTTAGATGTTGGGGAAGAGTGTGATTAACCTGCAAGTTGAAATCAAAGAAAGTGTCATGCATTTCTGGAACCTTTTTAAAAAATCTTAGTTACACATAGTTGGAAAACATATCTTTATTTCATGACACATTCTCCAAATCAACCTCCCAAAACAAAACTAGATTCTTGGCAGTAACTTAGAGCTAACTTTGTGGGTCTCCTCCTTCTCTGTTTCCCAGAAAAAGGCATATATATATGCCTTATATAAAGGGCATGTAATCTTTTGAGGCTGACTTTATGCACTCTATATTATACTGCTGAAATTCACCCATTGTTCTGTATGTGTATTATATTCCATCGTGTGATGGTACCATAGTTTTCACATCCACCCTCCTGATGATGGAGTGTTGTAATGTTCAACTTTAAGGGATAATTTCAAACTGTTTTCCAAAGTGGCTGCCTCACTTCACTTTCTGCCTGCAATGTAAACAAGATATTTTGGAGTAGTATTGTCTCTGACATTTAATATTGTCAGATTTTAAGATTTTTGCCAGTTGAATGAGTTATCTCATGGTAGTGTTCATTTGCATTTTTCTGATCTCTGATAATGAACATTTATTTATATATTTATTTTTTCCTTTCTTGAGAAATTCCTGTTCATATCCTTTGCCTATTGGATTATTTGTAGTTTTCTCATTGACTTGTAGGAGTTCTTTATATATTCTTGATAATAATCATTTTGGTTGTTTCCCGGTTTTTAAATCTGTTTTCAGGTATTTTTTTGATGAATAACAGTTCTTAATTTGAATATAATCATATTATATATTTTTAATAATCAATGTCTTTGTGTCTGGGTTAAGAAATATTTCCTTTCTAGACAAATATCATATGACTTCACTCATATGAGGAATTTAAGAGACAAAACAGATGAACATAAGGGGGAAGGGAAACAAAAATAATATAAAAACAGGGAGGGGGACAAAACATAAGAGACTCTTAAATATGGAGAACAAACAGAGGGTTACTGGAGGAACTTTATTTTCATGTGGATAATCATTTTTTTCTACTTCCATTTGCTGAATAGTCCCTTCTTTCCGCATTACCTGACATATCACCTCTGTCATTTTCCAAAGCTCCATCTGTACATTGGCTTGTTTCTGGGCTCTCTTTATATTCCATTTGTCAATATACCTATGCTTGTGCCAGTGCCACATTTTCGTAATTTCTGCTTCAGAAGTCCTGGTATCTGGTTATCAAGTTTCCCCTTCCTGCTTTTTTCCTTTAGAAGCTGTAGCAGGCACCTTCTAACCTGGCTTCCTGTACTCCGGTAGTCACACCCTTGTGTAATTCCCTGTCCTTGAGTGTGGTCTGTGCTTATTGACTTGCTTGTAACAAATAAAATGAGACAGAAACAACGGGATGTTACTTCTAAGATGACATTACAAATGACCATGGCTTCTATCTTGGGCACTCTGTCTCTCTTTCCTGTTCTGAGGGAAGCCAGCTGTCCTGTGAACTGTCATTCAGAAAGGCTGAAAATAGAAGAGTAAAAAAATTATTGATAGAGTAAAATTCTTTAAAAAAAATTTTTTTTTAATGTTTATTTTTGAGAGAGAGAGACAGAGTGTGAAATGGGGAGGGGCCGAGAGAGGGAGACACAAATTCAAAACAGACTTCAGCCTCTGAGCTGTTAGCATAGAGCCCATTGCGGGGATGGAATCCATGAACTGTGAGATCATGACCTTAAGTCGGACACTTAAGCGACTGAGCCACCCAGGCACCCATCATGGAGCAAGATTCTTGACAGATGGGAAGGGATGGATTCAAGGAAATAGTTGAGATCAATATTGAACTAAAGGAGGAGGGTCCTAGCTTCTGAGCTTGTGAGTCAGGAAGAAAGGACAAATAAAAACATAGCTATATTTGGGTAGGTGTATTAAGCGTGGAAGATGGCATAGCACCTTAAATTCCAACATGAAGGACTTTGATAAATACCTGTTTTTTCTAGTTCACTATGATCGAGGTAAAAAGAGCACTGGACTAAAACCTTAAGACCTGGGTTCTGTCTTGGCACTGACACTTAATATTTTGTTTGATGGTTGGTGACATACCTAATTTCTCTGGGTTTCAGTTTCTTTGTCCTTTATTGAGGGGTCTAGATTATCCATAGATAATATGTAAGATCCCTTCTAAATCAAAGCTATTATAATTGGTTATTTTTATTGTTATATTCCATGAAACTGTACTACACTAATTTTTAGATTTCTATTAGTATTTTTGTATGGCTTTGTATAATTCATTATGAGAATTGTGTTTTGATATATCAGGCTATTCACACCTTTCTCTTAGAGGCCCTTTATTGTGAGATTTTTGTGTGTGTTTGGATCACAAATAGTTGATAGAGTTGACATCAAATTTGATCACTGATACTTGGTATTTTTCACTAGCATGATTTCCAAACCTTTCTATATCTAAAAGACTTAATAATTCATTCCTTAAAACTCCCCCTCTGTGTCTTTTAGTTATTGCAACAAATACTATGTTATCTAGTATTATTGTTATATTATTTGTTTGGACAAGGAACTACCATTTTTAATTAACCTGAACTTAATCCTAAAAAATAAAATCAGTAGTCTATTTGAATCAAAATGATTTCATAAGTCTAGAGGTACAAATTTGAGTCCTATTAATTTCTAGTTCTTGCCAACTGATGATTATTGATTTTCCAGCTTTATTGCATAAAGCTTGTTTTCTTCTTAAATAGAATTAGTTGAAAGGATAACTTAGTAAGCCATTCTTACACTCTTGCATTTAATAACCCAGAGGGCTTAAGTCTTTGTATATTGGTTTTTATATAAATATTCATAGTTATATTATGCAGTAGAATAATAATATAGAAAACAGCATAAATGAGGCTCAGCACCTATTAGATTTATTATGCCTTTTATGGCATAAAATTTTCTCAACTCAAAGTATGCAAATAACTTTTTAACAAATAAAGATTTGTGTGTGTGAATGAGAGAATGTGTGTTTGGTATGGTTCCTCGGTCTTTAGCAGGAATGATATTTTAGGTAGTAGGCATACTTTTATCTGTTTTTACTTCCATGAATGCTTTATATATAAAATGTTATGTATCTAACAGTAATGCTGTAATTTCCGACATTTGTGGTTAATGTAGGAATTTTCCTTCATTAGTAACATAGAGGAGAAAATTGTTGGCTTTAAATCTTTGGCAGCCTCGCATAGGTAAGAAATTCATTGAGATATGTCCAAAAAGTATTTGGGTAGGGCCTTGTGAGGGTAGCTCACCATAAAAATATATATAAGAGAGCTAACAGCTCTTACTTTTCTCAATAATAAATCACTGTGTTTATTTTTAAACATCATTATTTGTCATATAATATTGCTGAGGCTTTTTAGTCTTTACTTACCAAATATTTATTGAGTGTTATGTGTCAGGCAGTGATCTAATTACTGGGGATACCATGTTAATCAAGACAACTCCCTTTTTTGGTATAAGTGACATACAACATCATATTAGCTTTCAGAAGTACAATATAATGATTTGGTATTTGTATATATTGTGAAATGATCACAATAAGCCTAGTCAAGATCTGTCACCCTATGTAGTTTACAGAATTTGTTTTCTTGTAATGAGAACTTTTGTGATCTACTCTCTTAGCCATTTTCAAATATGCAACATAGTAGTATAAACTGTGGTTGCCGTGCTATACATTATATCCCCATAATTTATTTATTTTATCGGAACCCTGTACCTTTTGACTCCCTCAACCCATTTTGTCTACTGCCTACCCCCTGCCTCTGACAACCACCAATCTGTTCTCTGTATCTAGGGACTTTTTTTTTTTTTTTTTAAGATTCCACATGTAAATGAGATCAGATGGTACTTAAGACATCTCCTTAAAAATAGTGTTCTAGCGCTAAATGTTGGCGTGGAAAATAAGTTTTATTTCATTTTTTGGTAATTGTTTGATGGAATCTAATAAAAACAATTCTCCTTTGTTCTGAGATTTCATTAAATGTGTAATTTGGGACTGTTTCAACTTACTTTATTGTTACGTAATTGAATAACAAGGATAATGGAGTACGAGTACGGAAGAGTACTTTATAGAAGGTTGTAGCAGGATCCAGAGGAAGGACAGGAAAAACCTCTTGAAGGTGGTAAGAGGCCATGTTTTAGCAGGACAACTGCAAGTAATTAAGCATGATTGCCTGGCTGTATGCGTGGTGTCTGGTTCAGAGTAGATGCTTAATAATGTTGGATAAGGTAGCTGATGAAGAAATGAGTAAATAGAACTCATGAGAAAATAGGGAAGTATGGGAAATGAGGCGGAAAAGGTTACCTAGATTATGAAAGCCATCACTGATTTCAATTTTTTGCTATCAAAGGTTGTACTGTAATAAAGAGCCTCATAAGTATATCTTTGTTGTCGTGTATGAGAGTTTCTCTGGTGAAAGTCTAGAGGTAGAATGGCTGGGACTTCTAGCATTTACACCTTCCCTTTTACTGGTTGTTAGTAAATTGCTCCTGCATACGCTGTATGTTAGCCAACTTGACAATAAATAATATTAAAAAAAAATAAAGTTCAAAACTACAAAAAAAGGCTATTGGTTTATAGTCTCATAATATGTAAGTTTTCATGAGTAGGAGAAGACATTTACTGACACATAACTGACAAATTCATAGTATATGAATAACTTATGTGACTCCAGGAAAAACAACCCAACAAAAAACATGGACAGAAACAGATAAGTCACAGAAAAGGAACTCAAATGGCTCAACTCCATTTGTAGCCAGGGAAAGAGAAACCTAAGATGTGCTCATTGGAGGTTTGTCTTAACTATGCAGAAGCTTTTCAGACAGTGCACATTGTTACTGTTTGACAAAAAAGAAGGTATTAACTTATGGGGGAGTCTTTGAATAGGGCTACACCTAGCTCAGAGAGTGCCTTTGAATTAGAGATACTCCTCCTGGACTGACAAAAGTCTCTTCACCAGGACTTAAGGCTTGGCAAGCAGCATAAGCCGGATTTCAGACCTGGTTGCATCAGGCATTCTTGTGCAAGGCACAATTTGTGCAATGTACATGAGTCCCTGACCCTGAAGCATGTCTGTTGAGTCCTAGGTTCCACAAAGAACACTGTAAAACTTGCTGCCAGATGGATGGTGTCACTGAAGGGCTTTAAGCAGGGGGAGTGATACTGTAGATTATAACTTGTGGTTGTTAGAGTATTTTGCATTGTAGACATTACAATATTTCAAAGTATATTCCTAAGTATACTCTCATTTCATCAGTATTAAAATTCTAAATAGTATATAGAGAACGTATTTTATCCCAATTTCACATATAAAAAGCTGAGGTTAAAAACGTATCTTTATTTATACTCTGCTGTTTCCAAAAGATAATGAAGGATTAAGTGAGTTGAACCAAGGTTTCATAGTAGGCAGCGAAGTCTCATAGCTATTAGAGTTCTTTCTATTTTATTGGTGTTTTTTTTTATTGAAGTATAGTACATATAGTATTATGTTAGTATAACGTAGTGATTTGACAGTTATATACATTATAAGATGTTCACCACGGTAAATGTAGTTACCATGTGTCACCATACAAAGTTATATAATTATTGACTGTATTCTTGATGTTATACTTTTCATCCTCATGGCTTATTTATTTTATTACTGGAAGTTTGCAATCCCTTTCACCTATTTTGCCTACCCTCCACCCATTTCTCTCTGGCAACCACCGGTTTGTTCTCTACTTATGAGTCTATTTCGGGGTTTATGTCTGTTTGTTGTTTTGTTTTTTAGATTCTACATTTAAGTGAATTCATGTGGTTTTTATCTTTTTCTGACTTGCTTCATTTAGCATAATATCTTCTGGGTTCATCCATGTTGTTGTGAATGCCAATATTTCATTCTTTTTTTATGGCTGAGTAATGTTCCATCATTTATATTACATATATATGATGTATGTATACACACACACACACACACACACACACACACACACATCTTTACCCATTCAGCTATTGATGGACACTTGGGTTACCCCATATCTTGGCTATTGTAAATAATGCTGCAGTAAACCTAGGGGTGCATATATCTTTTTGAATTAGTATTTTCATTTTCTTTGGGTAAATACCCAGTAGTGGAATTACTGGGTCATATGGTATTTATTTTTAATTTTTTGAGGAACCTCCATACTGTCTTCCATACTGTTTGCACCAGTTTACATTCCCACCAACAGTGCACAAGTGTTCCCTTTCCTCCATATCCCTGCCAACACATTGTTTCTTGTCTTAAATCTTTGTTGTAAAATAAAACCAGATACAGAAAACTGCACAATAAAAATGTATAGATTGAGTTATATAGCAAACATCTTGAATCCTTGTAACTACCATCAAGCAAAGAAATAGAACTCTTTTCAGCTATCCCCAAACCCCTTCCATGTGCTTTGTTCCAAGCATAACCCTCTCCTTCCCACAAAAGTAGCTGTTATTCATAGTTTTATAGTAATAATTTCCTTGTGTTTCCCTGTAGTATAGTTGTGCCTTTTTTAAAGTCAATCTTACTGAGGTAAAATTTATATATTGTAAAAATCACTCATTTTAGGGAAATAGACCTGTGAGTTTTTAATGAATGTATAGTCATGTAACCAATACACAATTCTCCCCAAACTTCCCTCATGTTCCTCTGTCATCAATCCCTACGGTTTTGTCTTTTCCAGAATGTCATATCAATGGAATCATAACCTTTGTGTCATGCTTCCGTCCCTTAGCATAATGCTTTGGAGATTCTTCCATGCTGTTGTCTAAAGTAGTGTGCCCCTTTTTATTGCTGAGTAGTGTTCCATTCTGTGGATGCACCACCATTTGTTTATCCAGGTGCCAGTTGTTGGGCATTTGGATTGTTTCTAGTTTGGGGCTTTTATGGATGAAAACACTGTACATATTCTCATATAGGTCTTTGTGTAGACATATGCTTTCAGTTTTCTGGAGTAAACATTTAGGCATTGAATTACTAACTAGTTCATATGGTAAATATATTTTTAATTTTATGAGAAACTGCCAAACTATTTTCCAAAGTGACTGTGTTACTTTCTATACTCACCAGCAAAGTATAAAAGTTCCAGTTGGGTGATCATTTTGGATGATCAGTTTATTTAGTTTTAACCATTTGGATGATCAGTTTATTTAACTTTAGCCATTCAATTAAGTAGTGATATCTCATTGTGGCTTTAAATTTGTATTTCCCTAATGACTAATGATGCTGAGCATCTTTTCATGTACATATTTGCCACCCATACCTCTTCTTTGTCAAGTATCAGCTTAAATCTATTGCTTAAATTTTAAAGGTTGTATTGTGTTCTTCATAAATTGTAAGAGTTCTTTATGTGTTCTAGATGCAATTCTTTTATCAAATATTTGTTTTGAAAATATTTTCTTTTAGTCTATGACTTTTACTAATTTCTTTACAGGAACAGAGGTTTTAATTTTGATTGATGTTCAATTTAATCTTTTTATTTTCTTTTACAGTTTGTCATTTTTGGGTTCTGTGTAAGAAGTGTGTGCTTATTAACCCACAGTCATAAAATTTTCAATTATGTTTTCTTTTGAAATTTTACAGTTTTAGTTTTTACTTTTAGGTCCGTGGTTAATTTTGAGTTGAATTTTATATGTGGTGTGAGCTAAGAGTCAAGATTCTTTTTTTCTTTTTTTGTTTTTGCAAATGCATGTCCTGTTGTTCAGTGTGATTTAATTACTGTGACACCTGTGTTGAAACTCAGTTGACCGTGTGTGTGCTTCTCTTTCTGGACTCTCTAGTCTGTGCTATGCTCTGTGTGTCTGTCCTTATGTCAGTGTCACACTGTCTTGATTACTGTAGCTTTATAGAAAGACTTGAAATCACGTAGTGTAAGTCTTTCAACTTTGTTCTTTTTCAAAGTTTTTTTTTTTTTTGCTATACTAGTCCTTTTATTTTCCATATAAAATTTAAAATCAACTTTATCTCTGCAAATAAATTTGTAGAGTTCTTTGTGTCTCATGAATTTTGCCCATTAAATTTTTTTTGTATCTTATAAATCTCCATTAATCTGCAGCAGAGATTGGCACACTTTTTCCATAAAGCTCTGGATGGCAAAGGCTGTTAGTTTCACAGGCTCTTTTGTCTCTGTCACAACTCATCAGCTCTGCCATGTTAGTGTGAAAGCAGCCACGGACAATACATAAACAAGTTGGGGGCGCCTGGGTGGCGCAGTCGGTTAAGCGTCCGACTTCAGCCAGGTCACGATCTCGCGGTCCGTGAGTTCGAGCCCCGCGTCAGGCTCTGGGCTGATGGCTCGGAGCCTGGAACCTGTTTCCGATTCTGTGTCCCCCTCTCTCTCTGCCCCTCCCCCGTTCATGCTCTGTCTCTCTCTGTCCTAAAAATAAATAAACGTTGAAAAAAAAATTTAAAAAAATACATAAACAAGTGGGTGTGGCCGTGTTCTTATATAACTTTATTTACAAAAACAGAAGTTCAGATTTGGCTCACAGACCAGTAGCTTACTAGCCCTGATGTATTGGTTCTGCCTCTATCCCTTTCTTTTCTTAGCAATTTTCCTGTTAAAGAATAGTCTGGGTTTGCTAATTGCTCACTCATGGTGCATTGCAACATGTTTCCCTGTCCTCTGTGTTTGCTGCAGAGTGGCAGCTGCAACCAGAGGGTTTATAGATTTAATTTGATCACATTAGTAAGACTATAGCTGGTGGTCTGTTCTTTCATTGGTAGGCATATAATGTCTGGTTACGTCTCTGTGTGATCTTAGTAACTATCGATACTTAGTGCTTAGCTTTTGCTGGTGGTTTTAACCTTTGTTATTATAGTTGTTTCGACTCACTATTCCAGTTCACTTTTGTTGGATTGCTGCATAGACACATAGTATGAGTATTATAGGCTTTGGTCCTGTATTGTTCCCAGGACTTCTTGATGCTGACTTCTCTCTTTGACTCTCACTTAGGAAAGCATGGTGGAATGTAAATGGATGAGAATGATGATTATTTAATTTTATATTGAATCATAACCTGCCAACTTTGGTACTTTATTGTTAGAAACAAATTACTTGTCACACATTGCACAATCAACCTGAGCACACCCAATTGTAAATCACTATCCTAAACTATGCTGCTTAGCTGCTTGATTGATGGTATGCATGCATGTGTGTGTATGTGTGTATGCTCTGTATCCCTCAAAAACATTAAATCACATTTTTATTAGTAGGGAATCTGGGTAGTATACAAAGCATGAGAGCCAGAGGAGTTAGTAATTTGCTGGAGGTGTAAGCCCATGCTGTCTACAAATGACATATAGCGTAGAAGGCATGATAAGCTGTCTCCTTTATTTACATCCTAAATTTTGGAGTCTGTTGTTTGTAAAACTGGCCCAAAGTCTATCATTTACATAGGTAACGACAACTTAGTTATAAAGCCTTTCCCCAGTGATGATAATGAACAATCTCACTGTATCTCTTAAAATCACTTCAGTAGGTACTTTGCTCCCTAACCACTGAGTGCAGAGTAGCATGGGTATTTGCATAGCTTATTCTTTCCATTATTTATTTTTGGTGTATATATATATTTACTGACACCTTAAAAGTTAACAGCTCTAGTCAATATCTAATGTTTTATCTGTGTGAATTTATAAGAATGCCTGAACAGTTTTTTTTTATCCATTTCCTAATTGTTTTCCCAGGCTTTGGACATGATTTAATTTACACAGTTTCTTGCAAGAGTGAATGTGTATTTGAGTGGAAGTGGGTAAATGCATTACTTTGAGCAAAAGTACACTTTGCGACCTGTAATTTCTGTAAAGCAGTTATGTATGATATATGTCTATAGTTAAAACACTTTGATGTATATTTCAAGTCTCAGAAGGTCTTGTGTATAATAGTCCCTTGTGAAAATATTGATTCAATACTAATTGCTGATCTCCAGTGGGGAAGTAGAATTGGTAAAGTGCCCGCATCCGACTACGTAGTGGGAAAATTATGCTGATGGAGTAGGAGGTTGTTTGTGTCTCTTTCAGGAAAGGATACATCTCCTTTTTCTCTCATCTAAAAATACCTCTTAAAGCTACTGTAGAATGGTTTTTAGCTTACATTTTAAAATACTATATTAAGTTATATATTTGGATGGTATATGCAGATGGGAAGTACTCCACGTTATTTCTTACTAAAGTGAATCTAGGAATCCATGTAGCAAGATTGGTAAATGACAGCAAATGTTCTGAGTAGAGTTTCCACAGACTCAGCAATGGTATAAAATCATATTAATGAATTCACTGAGGTCAAAGAGATCTGATGAATTTAAAGATGAGGTAACCAGAGGAATCCTAATGAAAGCCAGAGACCTTTTTCAGTGCTACGGTAGCAAATGAAGTCGAATAGTTTGATTAGCTTCTCTTTGGCCACTGATATTTGTTGAATGTTCCTAAATGGGAGAAGTATATTATAACAAAGTTAGGACAATGGTGTGACAGGTTTCTGTAGTAGTATTATAGGTAGCTGTAAATGTGAAACTAGCTTTTCTTTTTTAAATGTTTATTTATTTTTGAGCAAGAGAGACAGAGCACGAGCAGAGGAGGGGCAGAGAGAGAGGGAGACACAGAATCCAAAACTGGCTCCAGGCTCTGAGCTGTCAGCACAGAGCCCGGCGCAGGGCTCGAACCCATGAACTCTGGGATCATGACCTGAGCCAAAGTCAGACACTTAACCGACTAAACCACCCAGGTGCCCCAGTGTGAAAGTATCTTGATTAATTTACACCAGGACACATAGCAAATTATGAGGAAAAGTTTTTTTTCAAGTTTTTTTTTTTTTTTTTTTTTAAAGTAAGCTCCATATCCAGTGTGGGGCTTGAACTCACAACCCCACATGCTCTACTGACTGAGCCAGCCAGGTGCCTGTTTTTTTGTTTTTGAACTATGAGTTTTCTTTTCTGAGAGAGCCTGTGTCATCTCCCAATTTCAATGTCAATTTAGTTTCTTCAGTAAAATATGAGAGATGTGCTGAAAACTGAAACCACAGTTGCCATATTTTATGCTTATCTGTGTTTATGGATATTATAAGTTTAAAAAAAAGCTGAGTGAAGTATTTTGTGCAATTATGAAAACCAAGGATAGTTAAGATACTGTTTTTTGAAACGATCTGTAGATTTCTTATATTACAAAGAATTGTAATTCCTTGCTTAGTAATATGAATTAATCATTCATCCTTTTGAAACCTGACTAAATTATAAACGGTCCTCTCCTCTTGGTCCAGAGGATAGTGGATAGCTCGTGTGAGGATAGATTTTCCAGCGGCCATTTCATCCCTCCACTCCCACAAATTAGTGGCATTTATTTTGATTTATGGTGATTGATAACCTCTCTAAAATGGGTACCGTCAGCCATTTTATCTGAGAGAAAATGTTTCTGAATGTTCTCTTTCTTAGTACCTTCCAATCTGAATATTACTCTAGAAACTTAGAAAAAGGTTCAGCATTCCGTATACCAAATTGGGCATCTGCTAGTTCAGCAGCTGTAAGGCTAACAGTCTAAGAACTGTAGTCATTTGGTTTCATCAACACTCTTCCGTCAAGATCCTTGATCCTGGTACAGTTAAGGGAATTTATGTGGTAAGAGAGGTGAAAACAATTCATTACACATAGAAATGAGTGTCAGAGCCAAAATTAGGATTTGTAGTCTGTGATTTTTTTAAATTTGATGCTCAGCTTATTAAGCCCTATCAACCTGTTTAGTACAACATTATTTTCTTTTTAAAAATATTTTTTAAAAAATCTTTATTTTTGAGAGAGAGAGAAAGAGAGAGAGAGAGATTGTGAGAGGGAGAGGGCAGAGAGAGAGAGGGAGACACAGAATCTGAAGCAGGCGCCAGGCTTGAGCTGTGAGCACAGAGCCCAATGCGGGGCTCGAACTCATGAGCCATGAGATCATGACCTGAGCCAAAGTCGGACCCTCAACCGGCTGAGCCACCCAGGGGCCCCTACATTGTTTTCAAAAGAATGCACTCACCTTTCTTCCAACATTGAATCAAAAAAGCTGCAGTTCTTTTTTCTCTGTTAGAATTAATACAGCTTTTAAATAATTCTGTTTAAAAACTATTGATAGTAATTTTCCCTTTTTAAAGAACATGATTACTTTAGAAATATTAGCTGTTTATGTGTTTTCACAGCAGTAACCCAGATAATAAAAATGGACCAAACATTTATCTTTAAATATGTTATGTCAGTGTTTTTATTGGGAGAAGAAAAAGAACCCATATTTTAAAACACTGAGATGTGTAGGGAAAAATTAATATTTTATTTATTGTTCTTATACCAAAATAATGTACATTTTAGTAAAAATGTTAAAAATGTATATAATTATAGTTTTATTTAACATTAAGTATAATGAACATAAATGTAATTATAGACTAGAGCAAAGTAGAAGCAGGTTTTGCCTTTAGAGGTACTTAAAAAGGCAGTATTTTCTAGGTTTTCTATTCATTTACCGGGTGCCTGTTATGTACTGGACGTAAGGGGTACAAAATATCACAGACCTTGCCCTCATGATGCTCACAGTCTAGAGCTGAGACGGACAGGCGTTTATATCCAGTGTGAGAGATGTAATGAGAGGTGTGTACACGGCACTGAGGAAGACTGCAGAGGGAGAAGATCCAGCCTCGGCTGAGGGTGTGGGAGGTGGGGGAGTCTGAGAACGTTCTTGCAAGACCAGTTGTTTGAAATATGTGTAGGCGTGTCATATGGAATGGGGATAGGAAGGCAAGTTCCTGGCAGAAGTAACATCATGAGCCAGGTATTGAAGACCGAGAGCCTGAAAATTGCAAATGGTTTATTATGACAGAGTATTAGTAACGGCAGAAGGAGTACCTGTCTGCAACTGGTGGGAAAGCCCTAGAACAAGGGCGTGCGTGCGTGTGTATTTGTGTATGTGTGTGATGTGAGAGATATGAGGGTTGGAAGAATGAGGAAGAAGTGGGGGGGAAGGAGAGACAGACAGAATATGAGAAAAGTAACCACCCTCCAGGTAAGCAGTAGTAGATCAAGAGAGGCAGAATGGAATCCAAAGACAAGAGAAAGTTAGAGCAGGGGTTTTGCCTCTTTGAGGCCTTTGAGAGACACAGGTATATCCTGACACAAAGGTGGGAAATTATTTGAATGAGAATATTAGGAATTGTAATGTTTGTTTCCATTCTCTCTAAAGACTCCAATTAAAATACACACATCTGAAGAGATAGGAAATGATAGGCTATTAGTGCAGAATATAACTTGGGGATTTGAAGAGGTTAATAACTCTCCATCACTTGCCATTTCTTTGCCTCCTGTGCTGAACTTTTTCAGGTTTCTGGCCTCTACATGTTAAAATGCTCTAAGGCTTAGATCTCTGAGCTTTTCTCTTCCTCATACTCACTCCCTAGAAAACCTCATCTGGTTCCAGTTTTAAATATCATTGATATACTGAGGACCCCCAAATTTATGTCTCCAATTCAAACTCTCCATGTTTGACTGCCTTTTTGATATCACCACTGAGATCTAAAAGGTACCTCAAATAACATGTCCAGAAAGAACTCAATTTGTCACCTGGACTGGTCCTTCTGCAGTTTTCCCCAAGTCTGTCAGTGGCAACTCTATTCATTCTGAAGCTCAGGCCAAAACCCTTGGAGCTGTTCTCTGTATAGATAGACTTTAGTTTTGAGAATAATTTTAGATTTACAGAACAATTGAACAGATAGTACAGAGGTTTCCCATATAAGCCCCAGCCCAATGCAGTGTTTATTAGTGTTATTTTTAACATCTTGCATTAGTGTGGTGCATTTGTTATAATTAATGAACCCATATTGATACATTATTTTAACTAAATCCCATGGTTTACATTAGGGTTTACTCTTTATTGAACATTTCTTTTGATTTTGACACATTCATAATGCCATGTGTCCACCATTACATACAGAGTAGTTTCACCACCCTAAAAATCCCCTATGTTCCATGTATTCATCCCTTACCCTACCCTGAACCCCTGGCAGCCCCTGAACTTTTAATTTCTCTATAGTTTTGCCTTTCCCAGGATGCTGTATAGGTGAAATTACACAGTATGTAGCCTTTTCCTATTGGCTTCTTTCACTTAGCAATATGCATCCTTGCCACCATGGCATTTTTTGTGTTTTGAGTTTTAGCTATGCTCATAGGTGCATAAGTAGTATCTTGTGTTTTTAAATTTGCAGTTTCCCAATGACATATGATATTGAGCATCTTTCATATGTTTATGTGCCACCTGTGTATCTTTTTTGGTGAAATGCCTGTTTAGATCTTTTGCCCACCTTTTTTTTTTTTATTTGGTCTGGTTGTTTTTCTTTTTGTTGAGTTTTAAGGGTTTATGTATTTTGGATACGAGTCCTTTTGTCAAACACGTGTTTTGCCAATATTTTCTCCCACCGTGTGGCTTGTTTTTTCATTTTTTTAATAGTGTCTTTTGCATAACAGAAGTTTTAAATTTTAACAGAGCCCAACTAAGTAATTTTTTCTTTTGTGGGTCACACTTTTGGTGTTGTATCTAAAAACTCATCACCAGGGGCTCAGTTGGTATGGGTGGTTCAGTTGGTTGAGTGTCCGACTCTTAATTTTGGCTCAGGTCATGATCTCATGGTTCGTGAGTTCAAGCCCCACTAATAGTGCAGAGCCTGCTTGGGATTCTGTTTCCCTCTCTCTCTGCCCCTCCCCTTCTTGTTCTCTATCTCTCTCTCTCAAAATAAATAAAAATAAAATTTAAAATAAAATTTTAAAAAACTCATTGCAAATTCCAAGGTCACTTAGATTCCCTCTTATATTGTCTTCTACAAGTTTTATGATTTAGTGTTCTACATTTAGATCTATGATCATCTTTGAGTTAATTTTGGTGAAAAGTGTAGGGAGCGTATCTAGATTCATTTTCTTTCTATGTTGATAGTCAATTGTTCCAGCACCATTTGTTGAAAAGACCGTTCTTTCTCTATTGACTTGCTTTTTGCTCTTTTGTCAAAGATCAGTTGACTGGATTTTTGTGGGTCAGTTCTGGGCTCTTTATTCTAGTCCATTAACCTATTTGTTTATTCCTTCACCTATACAACATGGTCTTAATTTACTATAGCTTTATAAGTCTTGAAGTTGGGTAAGTCAGTCCTCTCACTTTGATCTTCTTCAGTCTTATGTTATTCTAGGTCTTTTGCCTTTCCATATAAACTTTAGAAACAGTTTGTCCATATCCACAAAATAATTTGTTAAAGCTTTGTTTGGGCTTGAGATCTGTAGCTCTCTTTCGGAAGAATTGTCATGTTAACAATATTGAGCCTTCCTATCCAGGAACATAGACTGTCTATTTATTTAGATTTCCTTTGATTTCTTTCATCAGAGTTTTATAGTTTTCCTTATATAGATCCTGTACATATTTTTGTTAGGTTTATGCCTATTTTATGCAAGTATAAATGATGTTGTCCTTTTTATTTCAGATTATAGTTGTTCATTGCTGGTATATAAGAAAGCACTTACTTGACTTTTCTATATTAACTTTGTATCCTGTAACCTTGCTATAATCTCTTACTAGTTTTAGTCCACCTAATTCTCATACCCCAAATTAATACATCAACAAATTCTGGCAGTTCTGTCTTAAAAGTATATTCCAAATCTGTCATTTCTCCCCACTTGTGCTACACTGTCCTTACTCTGGTGTAATCTATCACCCGCTCTACAATTGCAGCCGATAAAGTAGTCCTCCTTTAGAACACTTACCACATTTATTGCTACTCAATGTATTATATATTTGGTAGTCTTTGATTGTTTCCTATCTTCCTTCCTCCACTAGAAAATAACATCCATGAAAGCAGGAACTTTGCTCTTTTTGTTGCTATTGCCCCAGTGTCTAGGTAGTACTTGGTCTTAATTAAGTGTTTGTTGAATGCGTGAATGAATGAATGAATGAATGAACTCTCAGACTACTCAGTTCCTGCAGCAGAGACTTGCTAAGTAACATTATAAAGAACATAAAGATACGCTACAAGCAACCTTCCAAGAGTTTCCAAAGAAAATTAGAATGTCTGAAAAATCCATCCATTTGCAAGGTTTATCACTGTTTCCCACACTTTTTACTGTAACTATAATATGCATCTGCAAATAGAGAACACTCACAGGTCTGAAGAGGCACTCAGCCAGTGCTATGAATAGCTTCCTTACTTCTTAGTTAAATTCTTTTTCGTTTATATCCTCATTGCGCACCAACCACCTTTCAACCCTTCTTTTTCCTTAGTGTCTTGAGGAAAGGAGTTACATTAATGGTGGAGTAAAAGGTTACTAAAAATAACTGAGCTCCTTTTTTAGGATGTTTGAAAAGATGTTCTTAGTTATAAGATTTAATCCTAAAGTGCTACATATGTCACTGAAGGATACTCCATTATTTCCCTGTAATCAAAAAATATTTCTTCTCTCCAAAGTATATACTTTATTACAAATGCATTTAATGACCATTATTTTATTTGAGGCCTGAAGTCTAATAACTGATAAAACAATTTCTGTCATTTGGTTCCCTGCATATCAAAATGTGTGTCCTCATACTGCCTCTGCTGGAAATCTGTTGCTGGAAACCCCCAATTCCAGCAGTGTCTTTCAACTGACACAGCATTTTTTCTCTTAGCCTCGAAAAAAAAAAAAAAGCGCTTGAAGTTTATTTTAGCAGAATGGCTTCCCACTGGGGTGAATGGCCACACAGGAACTTAATTATTCAATAATCCAACCTTGGGACTTAAGCTGCCTTGATTTTTTTTTTTTAAACTGAGAAGACATTGGCATCATTCCCAAGGAAGTGGTCTGTTATCCTTGAAACTTTTCATCAAGGTCGAGCCTGTGAATGAATAAGGCTTCTTTGGTACCCTTGGGCACCAATTTAATTTTGTATTGTGTTTCAGAGTTGTATTATGATGTGTTGTTCCAATAACGAGGCAGATCAAGGAGTATGGCTTGATACAGTTATAGTATGTACCAGTTTGGCCACCTTGAAGAGGACAGGACACACTGCTTTCTGTGGATTGAAATTAATAATAATTTTAACCTGTTATACATTCTATTTTACAACATTTGAGCTAAAAAAACGTTTTCAACTTGTTTGTCCTACGTATAGATCTTCAGAGATAATCAGTCTCTGTTAGGGAATCGTCACAGAAAAATGAATGCTAAGATTTACAGAAGGCATTTACATACCTTGGAGGAAGGGCAGTAGCCAGATAACGTTACCTATGTGTTTGCCTCAGACTTTTTCAAGTGAGCCCTTATGAAACCGCAGAATTACTCTGTGTCCAGTATGTTTAGCTCTTCTCTGAAGTGATGAGAAGGAAAACCTGTCATAAACCTCAGCTTCTGTTACTGCTGATCAACAACTGTCATTATTACTTATTTCTTTCTTTAGGTTTTTCCTTTGAAATACAGTGAACTTGAGACCGGGAACTTCTTATTATGAATGCATAGGTTATGTTTTTCATATGTGGATTTCTATGAAATAAGAACTATAAATAATTTTCTTTTTTTTTTTTTAATTTTTTTTTTCAACGTTTATTTATTTTTGGGACAGAGAGAGACAGAGCATGAACGGGGGAGGGGCAGAGAGAGAGGGAGACACAGAATCGAAAACAGGCTCCAGGCTCTGAGCCATCAGCCCAGAGCCTGACGCGGGGCTCAAACTCACGGACCGCGAGATTGTGACCTGGCTGAAGTCGGACGCTCAACCGACTGCGCCACCCAGGCGCCCCTATAAATAATTTTCTTATCTAAATTATTTTAGATTTGTGTGATGACACATCTCCCCAATATATTTCCAAAGAACTGAGCTTTAAAATTTTTCACATATAGGAAACTTTGTTCTGAGCTTTCTGAGTTAAGATTTCAGGCTGCAAACTTGTTAGAAGTCAAGTGAGATTATAGTATTTTAGTGCAGCTTCATTGTTCTCAGCGTCTTTACAACTGTGTGTGATTTTTAAAGTAGAACTTTGGAACCTTTTGTTATATTGTTGCTGTTAGATTGAGAGAGTGCAGTCTGTTGACTTAAAGGCAAAGTAACTTTTTTAGGAGTTTATCAGGGTCCCATAAAGGAGACAAACAATGAAGATCTCCAGTAGGGAAAAATGATAGCGTTGCTTTGATGGCGTTGCTTTAAACATTTGCTAAAAACAGACCAGAAGAGATCCTGAACAAGAAGCTTTGTAAGACTTCCCTTCAATGCTTTTAGTTTTATTCTGTTACTACTGAGAAAACTCACTGGTAGTTTTCCCCCAACACACAAACAAGTAGGATAAACAGAGCTCTGAGATGGGAACTTCCATTTCATTTTTGACAGTGATTTCCCTCAACTCTGAAGACAAAACCCCTTTTACAACTCTGAGCTAATTTTCACATGTTAGGTTTCCCACATAGGTGTTTGGAGTAAATTTGAAAATGTTTTGCTGTTTATATTAAAGAACTCTGGAAACAAATATGAATGAGATGGAAATTTCTATCCTAAAGTTTAGTATATGGGCTAGAATTCGCAAACAGTTTGCCTTAGGAAAAAGCCACACACATACATGCACGTGCACATGTACATGCACACACGTATATGTTTCTGATTCAAACGATACCATATCTTAAGAAATGGAAACTATGTAAAAATTGCCTTAATAGGTTGTTTTTTTTCCCCCTTCCATCTGTGTCCCATCCTTGTCATACTCTGCCAATTAGGGATATTTAAAGAAAATTAATTTTTTTGGTTTGTATTTTAATTCCAGTTAGTTAACATATATTAGTTTCAGGTATAAATATAGTGATTTAACACTTCCATATATCTCCCAGTGCTCATCACAAGTGCACTCCTTACTCCCCGCCACCTATTTAACCCATCCCCCTGCTCTCCTTCCCTCTTGTAACCACCAGTTTGTTCTCTATAGTTAAGAGTCTGTTTCTTGGTTGGTTTTTTCTCTCTCTCTCTCTCTCTTTTTTTTTTCCTTTGCTTGTTTGTTTTGTTTCTTAAATTCCCCAAGTGAGTGGTATCATATGGTATTTGCCTTCTCTGACTTATTTTGCTTAGTATTATACTCTCTAGCTCCATCCATGTATTGCAAGTGGCAAGATTTCATTCTTTTTTATGGCTGAATATTATTTCACTATATATATATATATATATATATATATATATATATATATACACTGTATATATATACACTGTGTATATATATACACACTGTATATATATACACTGTGTATATATATACACTGTATATATATATATATATACATATATATATATATATATATATATACACCAAATCATCTATTCATCAGTCAGTGGACATGTCAGCTGCTTCATATCTTGGCTATTATAAATAATGCTATGATAAACATAGTGGTGCATGTATCCTTTTAAGTTAGTGTCTTTGTATTCTTTGGGTAAACACCCAGTTGTATGATTGCTGGTTCATAAGATAGTTCTATTTTTAACTCTTTGAAGATCCTCCATACTATATTCTTCAGTGGCTGCGCCAGTTAGCATTCCCAACAACAGTGCAAGAGTGTTCTTTTTTCTCCACATCCTTGCCAATACCTGTTGTTTCTTGTGTTGTTTCAAGGTACCCACATGGTCTTGTTCTGGTGGAGGTCCTCTTCCTGTTTCAAAGCCAGCATCTTCTCACTGTGTCCTCACATGGTGAGGGGCAAGGGATCTTCATGGGGTCTCTTTTACAAGGCACTAATTCCTTTATGAGGGCTCTACCCTCGTGACTTGGCCTCCCAAAGGTCCCACCTCCTAATATCATCATCATCATTGGGGTTAGGATTTCAGCATAGGAAATTTGGGGGACACATTTAGAATCTAGCAGTATAGAAGAAGTAGCTGAAACGTTTCCAAAATTGGTGAAGATCCTTTGCCCCTTGTTCCAGGACAAGACCATGCTGGTACCTTGATCTTGGGCTTTCTAGCCTCCAGAACTATGAGAAATAAATTTCTGTTGTTTATAAGCTACCTAATGTTGATACTTTGTTATAGCAGCTTGAACAGATTAAGGCATATGCCATTCTCTTTCCTTCTGTAATTCTATTTACACATATGTTAGACTGATACTGTACCAAAGTCCTCTCATGTATTTTTTTAATTCTTATTTCTCTTTGTACTTTAATTCAGTTTCTTGTGACCTGTTTTCAGCTTTACTAACTCCTTTAGTTAGCCGTATGTAGTCTACCACTAAGCCTAGTTGATACTTTGAAAAAACATATATATTTATATGTTTATAAATTATATTTATAATTTTAGAATGTCTATTTTCTTCAGAATTTTCATTTTTCTACTTAAATTTTTTTATCTTACCCATTTTGTCAGTGTTTTTCCCTCAATACTGTAACATTTTTATAATGGTTATTTTAAGAGTCTTTAGCTATTCATTCCAACCAACATCTGAGTTTTTCAACAACCTTAGTTTTCTGAAGGTCTTCTTATATTGACTTTTTGCGCTTGATTATTAGATACATTGTTTTTTTTTTAATTAAAAATTTTTTTAATGTTTATTTATTTTTGGGAGAGAGAGAGAGACAGAGACAGAGACAGAGTGCAAGCACGGGAAGGGCAAAGAGAGGGACACAGAATCAGAAGCAGGCTCCAGGCTCTGAGCTGTCAGCACAGAGCCTGATGTGGAGCTCAAACTCACAGATCATAAGATCATGGCCTGCGCTGAAGTCGGACACTTAACTGACTGAGCCACCCAGGCACCCCTATTAGATACATTTTCTTGCTTCTTCACATAGCTTAGAATTGTTCACTGTGTCTGGACATTGTGTATAAATAAGAGACCCATGTTGTCTACTCCATGCCCCCAAGGAGCTCATCCTTTCGTCTATCTGGCAAGTAGAGTCAGGGCCTGATTTAGTCAATGTAGTCGGAAGTCAAGATTAGTCATGGCTGAGTTACAACTTTAGTTATCTCCATTCTCTTCTAGTTTCCGCTGTCTTGAGAATGGAATCAGACCTCTCTCTTCCTGAGGACTTTGTGATTAGAGCTTGCTTGCTATTTTCCAGTCCCTTCCCTAACTATCTCATGCTGTCCCCTAAATGCAGCATTAGTCCTATAAAGGAGAGTTGGTGAATTGGAGGGACTGGTGTCCCTACAGACTTCAGTCCACCATGCTAGGTCATGTGTGGCTCTTACAGGTATTGATGGCTTCTCTTGTCAAAGTGAAGTTGCTCGCCTGTGACTGGCTTCCTTGTCTAGCCACTGTGCCCACACTTTGTAATTGCCCTCAGGGATGGAAGTGGCTTATCTCATGTTCTCTACTTACCTGAGAAGGACTCAGTTCTCATTAAAGTGTATTTCCTCTAAACTCTGTGTTCACATTTCTTTTATGCCTTTAAAGAAAAATGTGATATTTTAAAAAAATTCAGGTGTTTTTTCTTTGTTATGGTAGGAATGGCCGTTTTTGAGGTCTTCTACATTCTAATTAGAAGTAGAACCTCCTTCTGCTCTTCCTTTTGAATAAATAGTTTTGAAAAAAAGTACACTGCCCTGATGGTCATTTCTTACAATTCGTATTTTTAACCTTTTTCATAGTATACAGTAGGGGTCAGCAAATCTTTTCTGAAAGGGCCAAGTAGGAAATATTTAGGCTTTGTGGACAAAGTAGCAAAATCGTGGCTATTGTGTAGATACTTATATGACCATTTAAAATGTACCATTTAAAGACAGAGGTCATTCCTAGCTCATTGGCCATGAAGAAACAGATGACTATGGTTGGCCAAGTTCTGGTATGGAGACAAGTGATAAAATAATTAGAATGTTTTGATGAATAAAAAGCAAGCAAATAGCAGATACTTTCAAGAAATTCTAGGGAGTTCTTTGATACACCATCTACCATGGTATCTACAGTAGTAAGTACCAAAAATGATCGTGATCTTTCAAAACCAGGTTAACTTTTATTTAGTACAATAGAATTGCATAGTAAACTTTAGAAAAGTATTTGTCAGAAATATATTTAGCCATATGAAATCTTTGTTCAAAGCTTCATTCATTCATTTTGCCCAGATATTCTACTACAATATTGGGCATTGGCTAATGTGTTTATCTTCAGCACTGAAAATGGGTACAGTCCAATGGAAAACAGACACTGAGAGATATAAATACAAGGTAGCAATTACAGTAGTATAGGTTTGCACAAGGTGCGTCAGTAGGGTAAGATACATGACTTTGCCTAGATGTTGGGGAAAGGTGACAGGGAAGACTTAAGAGAGAAGATGATGTTTTGCTAATTCCTGAAAAGGAATTAAGATTTTGCCAGGTAGACAGATTTTATATATCCAATAAATGTTGCCTGACAGTTATGCTTAACAACTCAAGTATTACCATATTGTTGACTTGACTCACTCAAGGTCGTTTTAGAAATGGCTTGACTCTGAGGAAAAAAAGTTAGAAACACATTCCCTCCTTATATCATTACATGCCTGTGAACACTTAAATGAGAGGTAGTAGGTAAGCAGCCTTTAGCAACTGTTTTCACAAACCACTTATCACTGGGTGACATAAAGTGATTAAGTGATATTTTAGCAAGAATAATTTTGTTCCAGCTTTCTAAAAGTTTATTGCTGTTTTTAAATCACTAAATTCTCCAGTCTCTATAATGTTTTTTTTAATTATAATTATTGTAGTAAGAATGCTTCAAAGCAGAGACTTTTCTTTTTAGATTGTTTATAGATTTAATAGCTAATAAGATGAGTGAAGAGTGACCATAAGAATTTTTACTTAGGGATGGGAAGTAGAACTTAAGGGGATAAATTACACTTGTGCTAAAGAACACAAGAGTATTGAGTTATTTATGTATTCACTTGTAGCATGTTAATATGCCAGTAAATCTTTTTCCAATTTCTGGAGAATTGGTTAGCTTAATGAAAAAAACAACTGATCATTTTTTATTTGCCTTTTTAAGAAAGCTCCTCTGGAGGATACATTTTACTGAATTATTGAACATAGGCTTTATTGAGTAGGTAATAAGGATTTTTAGTTTGTGGTAAACAAAAGCTAATAGAACTTTGAAGACCTAGATATTCGATTTGGTACATTATTTTCCATAGCAGGCAAACTGAAATCCTTTATAAAATTGATGCTTGATATATAACCTTATAAGAAAAAAGTTTTATTCCTCTGTATATTTTTCTCTTAGCTTCTGTTAAGTATCAGAATACATATTGAGAACCATAAAAATATTTATATTCATATATAATAATTCCAATCCTTGGAAAGACCCAACAGAAACAACTAACCTCATAACCACATCTTTGTTAGTACCCTCCTCCCCCTAAAAGGCCTCAAAGAACTTTATAGAAATAGGGGGATGATTGGGTAAATTTTGAGTCAATAGATACTACATAGCCATTTAAAGGTAGAAATGATTAATACCATGTAGAAACTTGGAAATGTTTGTTATAACCTTTTTTTTTGTAAAAGCAAACCTGAATACCACATTGTTCTGCCATATGATACCAAGTTGGAAAATTGGACAATGAATGCCCAGGATCCCTAGACAATGTAGACTCACTGAACACTGTTAGTACCCTATTCTGTAGGTTCCAGAATGCAGTAATTCTCTCATGTACGATGATCAGGAGAGACGGGTAAATACAAAAGGGACTGAAAGATGGCTTTCAGTAAATGGCTCTTAGTTGCAGGATTTTCTGTATGAGATGGCAACTTTAGATGTTTATATTTGAGCTTTCAGACATTTCCTGAGTCAGCACTGTGGGTATAATGTTATTGACTCCCTCTTCCCCAAGATTTTACAGTGTTTGATCTTATTATTAATTGAGTGACTATGAATCCTAAATGTATTGTGGCTTTATTTTCAGGATAAGGGAGATCTTGAAGGCATCTCGAAAATTGCAAGGTGATCCAGATTTGCCAATGTCTTTTACTTTGGCCATAGTGGAGTCCGATTCCACAATAGTCTATTATAAACTTACTGATGGATTTATGCTGCCAGACCCTCAGGTCAGTTTTGAGGCAACTATCAGTAAACAGTGGAAAAAAAAAAAAAGAAAATTATGACATGTTTTGAAGTGTGAATCAAGCCATTCAACTTCCTTTGCAATATGAAAATTCAAGGAAAAAATGACCTGATTTTCACACCTCAGAAAACTGGCTGTTTTGTTTAAAGTAATATGTTCCTAGGTTTCACAAAAATAATTAGATTTACTTATTCTTTGGAGAATTTCATCATTTCCTAGAGTACTTTATAAAGTCATGATATTATTTGATAATTAACTAACGTGGAATATAAAGGCTTATAAAAGTTTCAGCCAAAAGAATACATCTTTATAAAATGTTAAATGGGTTGGCATTTTGATAGGAATATTTTAATAAAGTAAATATGTTGTATATGGTTTCTTTATATATTTTGTTGGTATAATTGGGATAATTACATTAAATATCTATCTGATTTTGCTTTTAAGTTACCTTCCATACTGGGGAAAAGGTCCATCCTGATCTTTTTTTTTTTTTTTTTTTAATTGCAGAATATTTCCCTTAGAAGATGACACCTATTCTTCCTGATGCTTACTTTGGGATTGGATTTGAGATCCGTCAACCTGATTCATCCTTTATCTCAGAGATAGTTAGGGTTGACTTAGCTGGTCCCATTCCATAAGTTTTTCTTTTTGAGGAATAAAACTTTCCCAGATAGAAGAATTTTTTGTTGTTGTTCCTAGGTATAGGATAGTTGCTCTAGAACTTTCTTATCTGGAGACAGTTTAATTATAGTTACATACAGATTTATGCTTAGGATGTGTTCAGAGGGGTAGAACACACGTGTTTCTTCTGTCTCCCCCACTCATAGCTGCCTCACTGTTCGTTGCCGCCACTGCTTACACGTTGTTGAGACTGTCACCTTTTTCTTATTCAACACACTTAGTGCCTTTTGGCCACTTCAGCTAGCCTGGAATGGCATTTCATGGACACCTTGACATCTGGAGAGTTTGCTCAGTTTACTTTTAAATCCCCAAGTTTTCTTCCAGTTGGTTTTTATGTGGCAATTACTGTTGACTTTACACCAAAAGTAAAAATATGCTCATTCCAACCGTAAAAGTACATGCACAGGTGGATTAATAGGGACCAGAGAAGTGCTACCTATGAAAGTACAGGGCCTTGCTTTCCATTCTTATTACCACTGCCATTATTGTATCCTGGCTAGAATGTTAGAGAGATGGTGAGGGACAGTGCCAACTGTAGAAACATCTTTGTTAAGTAGACCCAGTTATTCCACTTTTGTTTAATACCTCCCAATTATGTTGCCTAGAGTATACAAAATTATATGCACAAAGATATTCTAAGTGATATTAGTTGTAATAACCCAAATTGTAAACCACTTAAAAGTTTAAGGCAGCAGTCAGCAAACTTTTACTGTAAATGGCCAGAAGGGAAATATTTTAGGCTTTGCAGACCATATAGTCTCTCTTAAAACTTCTCAAATGTGCTCTTTGTAGTATGAAAATAACCATAGACAGTATGTAAGTAAGTGGGCATGGCTGTGTTCCAATAAAACTTTATTTACAAATGTAGAGCCATAGTTTGCCAACCTCTGGTATAGGGAAATAGTCATTAAACAGATACAGATAGCCAGTGTATCCAATGAATGGTACGTTATGTACTCATTAAACATTAGTAGTGAATATAATGAAAAACATGAGAAAATATATAATTAATGAAACAAGATATGGAAGTGTATGAATGGGTAGGACCATGGATGTAAATAACACACCAAGCATATAAAGAAAGGGTGACAAATTACTAACTGCACTTACAGTAGGGTGACAGAGCAATAAATGGATGACTTTGTCTTCTGTTTTTCTTGTATCACTTTTATAATAACAATGTTTTAAAATAAAATATCTTGAGATCAATATTAGTCATCTATCATTGCATAATAATAGTACCACAAACTTAGCAACCTACAATAACATACATTTAATATCTCAAAGTTGGGTTCTTTGTAAGGCTGCATTCAGGCCAGTCTCATCTGAGGCTTGACTGGGCAAGGCTTCCTTGCCTTCCTCGTGTGGTTGTTAGCAGGTTTCGATTCCCTGTGGGCTGTTGGACTGATGGTCTCAGTCCCTAGTGGGCTGCTGGCAAGAGGCCACCCTCAGCTCTTTGCCACATGGGCCTTGCCAGCACAGCTGGTTGTTTTCCTCAAAGCCAGCAAGGGAGAAAGTCTCAGCAAGATGGATCTCATAATTTTACCATGTAATCAGTGTAATGTTACAATAAATCCTGTCACGTTGGGCATGTTCTGATGGTGAGAAGCAAGTCACAGCTAACTACACTAAAAGACAACAGGAGCAAGAATGCAAAAGTGGCAAAAAGGAGGAACGTTATAAAATAGTGTAAAGCATCATTCTTGGTCTGTAGTCATTCCTGACTACTTTCCTTTGATGATATTTGAATTTCACTTTTATTCTTGATGGAAAGTCTTGACAACTCCTTCAGACTCCCTCTGCTTTCCCAGAAGGTCTGAAAATGCACCCGTTCAAAACAATGTGTGTTTCTGTGACTCTAGTTGGCAATTTGTAGACCTAAGGATCCTAAGACCGTTTATGATCTATTCTTAGGGTCTCTACCACTTGATTCCGTTTGAGCCTTCTCATCACAGTGCTACAAAAACAGTCTGCATTTTCAGAAAGAAATGTGAGGCTTAATGAATGTTAGATTTGTATGTCAGATCTGGTAACCAGTGAGCTCTTAGGTGTCCACAAGACCAGAAGTATCTTCTGGGGTTAACTCAAAGGAGCATTCCCACAGAAACCTTTCAAACTAGGCCTTGATCATTATAATAGAGGATGGCTTCTCTATTTCAGAATGTCCCCTTCACCAAAGGGGTACAAAGGTTGTACTTCAAAGTCTCTTCTATCCAAAGCCTGCCAGATACGTGCTAACATGAATAATGGTTGAGAACAGTTTGGAAAGGGAGACAACCCAGATGTGTCAGTCTCATTTGACTGAGAAACTAGGTAAAGGGTTTTCTTCTGTATGATCAAATTAACTGTGTGATTGCAGCCGCTTTCTCTTGTTAGATTTTGGGCCCCGTAAGAACACAGCAAGGAACCGTGTCTGTTTTTCTTTTACATCTGTGTATCTCATCTCCTTCCACACTAGGCTCTCCGTAAATATTTAGTGAAAAATGAATGCAGATTGTAGACTAGTTTAATTATAAAGAGGCTTACTTTTTTGCCTCAAAGCAAACTAAAGGGATCCATTTGGACACCAGAGGGCAGTGCTCAATAAGCACCAAATTTTCAGGCACTGGGAGTAGGTTAGCTTCAGAAGTGGTGCTCTTGAAAATTTCTTTTCAATCTGTGGGGAGTAGACATAAATAAAAAATATAAATAAGTTTTACGTGCTTACATCCCCCCTTTTCCTTTCTGGTCTGCCTGTAAAATTATACTCTACTGACATTAAATATGTGACTTGATTCATGCTTTGTGCAAAATGTAGATCTATATTGAAAAATAAAAGCTTGTTTGGGGTAAGGGTGGGGAGGTGGGTGTTTTTCCTAGATTATGGTTTTATTCATAACCATATGAAGTGACACATTTCATTTTTTCCTTGCAAAAGCCTAATTTATTAAGTAAACTTCAAGGTCCCATCACATAGCAAGAGACCCCAGCTCTGAAACACTCACTGAACTGGCTAATAATGTTGGTAAAAGACATAAATTGCTGCCCTAATAAACACAGACTTTCCCTGTAAGAGGGTCCTCTCTATGTGGGAGCAGGAACGGGGAAAGGGCATTGCTGACTTCTCTCCAGTGCTGTCGTGGCCTTTGTTCTTTGGAGTCCCCAGTCAGTGAGCCCTCTGTGCTGGGATGGATCAGTGGAACATTGGCGAATCTAGATCCAGTGACTCCAGACTAACCTATTTTGCTTTCCAGGGCGTGGGCCTCTCTAGATGAATGTGTTCCTAAAGGTGAAGAACATGAGGGCAGAGGCACTTTGGAATTCTAAGCTCTGATGAGAATAGCAATCTCTTACCAAGTTCATGTGACCTGCATTATTTTTTAACTGAAACTTTTATATGCCTGGAACCAAATGACTTAACCAAAAACTTCTGATGTGTCATCTTTTTCTGAGCATTTCTGTTCTGAACTCCTCTGTGAGGTCACGTTTTCCATTGCAGCCCCAGCAGGAAGCTTTTCACTAGTGCAGCACAGTGGGTCTTGCCAGAGCTTATAGCTCCTCTATATAGAAGCCCTTTATTCCTCCACCGCACTCTGTTTACTGTGCAGAATGGTGTTGTATCTGAACAGTTAGTACAATTTTCCTTTCTTTCCAGACTGATAGCTGTTCCATTCCTTACCACTCTCACTCTTGCAACCTAATCCTTTTAATGATCTTTGAATAAGAACTGCTTGTGCTCGCTAAGGACAGAGGATGGAAAAATCATGTGACTTACTGGGCAGGTGGACTTTTAAAATGTTTTGGTGGATTCTGCGAAATTGAAAGCCAGTTTAACCAAAATCAAACAAAAGTTGGCTTTTTAGGTTTCGGGGTGACTGAATGGAGGTAATATTAGGAAGTATTTCCTTAAAGTCACTCCATGCATTTATTAATTTATCTTCAGACATTAGCTGGGCTCCTTCTGTGTGTCTGCAACACTAAGGTAAATGTGGGATACAAAGGTTAATGACATATGACCTGTTCCCTCAAGGAACTCAGATAACCAATTACAACTCTCCTTAACCAAAATTCTGAAAGGATGTCAGTAAGGGAGGAATATCTGTCATGCAGTGTATGAAGTTTATGCATTTGACTTTTTTTTAAATTTTTTTTAACGTTTATTTATTTTTGAGACAGAGAGAGACAGAGCATGAACGGGGGAGGGGCAGAGAGAGAGGGAGACACAGAATCGGAAGCAGGCTCCAGGCTCTGAGCCATCAGCCCAGAGCCCGACGCGGGGCTCGAACTCCCGGATCGTGAGATCGTGACCTGGCTGAAGTCAGACGCTTAACCGATTGAGCCACCCAGGCGCCCCGCATTTGACTTGATGGTGAAGGGGTTCAACAACTTTTGGTAAATTGAACAGTTTTCAAACAATCATTGTATGTATATTATTTGTCCCAAAGGACAGAACGTCCCAAAGGTAGCATACAAAGAGATCTTACACAGTGCACCTCTAAGGACTTACTATCTGGCCAGAGAGGAGAAAATCCATGTGTATAAGATAATCTGAAAGCATTCCAAGGCAGTATTCTATATAAAGGCTAAGTTTCAATTGCGTAGCACTTTATTTACGACCAAAGGCTTCTGTACTCTTTATTTTGATTCTCCCAGCAGAGCTGATGTTACGTACTTGTTGTTATTAACTTAGTATCCTCATTTACTAGGAGGAGAAATTAGTGCACCCAGTAGCTAAGCAATGGCTTCGTGTAGTAGTAGCAAGTGAGTGGGCAGTGAGGGCGAGAACCAGGTGTCCCAACACCCAGCTCACTGTTCTTTTCAGGATGCCATGCTGCCTGTTTCTTGTGTGGTGCAGAGACATGTATTAATGTCAAAAAAAACTCTGGGGAAGAAAAACAACTCTAGTAAGTCCTGGAGGGAGTTGGGAAGAGATTTAGGGATTACTTATATTAACTTCTTGTACTCTTGAACAAGAGTGTCAAATGTCAAGCTATTTGTGGATAATTTGGAAAACCATATTCAGAGGCAATATATTTACAAAGTTTTATTCCAGAGAATAAATACATTCATGCCCACACTGTTTTGCAGGCAAACTTAAAACAGTATTTAGTGTTAAGTGAGAAAGAGCTCAGGAATGTTCCCTGCTTCTTGGAGCTAACTTTTGTGTTGGTACAGAGTAGACTCTAGCAACTTTTAAATGATCGTTTCACACTCAGTGAGAAAGGGTCTTGCACCTTAAATATCCCCCAGATCTGCTTGCTGTTGCTTGAACGCCTATTGTAATTCTACTTCTTAATCATGAAGCTTTGATCCAACTTGACAAACATTTTTATAGTACCCCATGGGTGAGGCACAATGCTAAGATTTTGAGAGACTGTAAGCCCAAATATCTTATTATTAGATTGAACAGATAAAATTAATCAGATAAATTGCTATAAGAATTTCTAAATGTTTATTCTTAGTATCTGTACTCACTTCATTGCAAACCGGCCATATTTTATGGATACCATAAGTGTGCACACCACACTTTGAGTAGCGTGTGTTCGAGCTCAGGTGAGTGATGAGAGCCTGAAGCTCAACAGGAACCCAAGTGTATGAGTCAGGATGAGCTAGATTATGATGCTGTTGGTTCACGGCCGAAGGATTTCCCGGGGTGAAATGCAAAACTGGCCCCCATACACACTGGGCAGGGAGAGAACAGAGAGAGGCAGAGCACTCCAGATTGGTAGATGACAGTTTTAATAAGCAAGGTAATCTTAATAAGCCGTAAATCCAAGGCTTATCTTGGGTGGCTGCAAGATAAGTAGATCTCTCCCACTCTGCGAAAATCGTAACTGGCTTCAGTCACATGTATCGTTCGGATGGTTTCAACAACACATTGCTCTGTCAAACCTGCATCCTTGAAAATGGCTTCCCTGGTGGGAATGGTGGGCAGAGTGTTCATGCCAAGGATAGGGGAGAGGGTGAGGAGCCTCTGATTACCTGGTCCAGCTCTTGGGTCAACCAGTGGTCATGCCCTCTTGATGACATGCAGTAATAACCAGTGAATTAGTTAAAAAGTGTTTATTTTTTGGTCTCATTACACACCCATTGGACACAGACTTGGAGTCCTTACTCTGAGAATCAGGTCAGCAGAGCCTCTGCCATCTGAAATGTTGTCGGTTCCAGCGGCCGGAAAAAAGTGTTGTAGTCTCACATATTGCAATTAACCACTTCCACCAAAAGCAACATGTCACCTCTTCCCAGCTTTCATTGGCCAAAGGGTCACATGGCTGGCCAAGATCAGCCTCAAGGAGGAGAGGAAGTGCAATTCTGCCATGTTCCTGGACTGAGACAGAGAACAGCATTTCCATGTAACGGAAAGGGGAGGAGAGATAGCGACAAGGTAGGTTTAACAACTGATTGGCTGTGGAAACAGGGGAGGAGGAGGGGTTAACCTCATGCTGTTCTAAGTTCCTTGACCTGAATGTGAATGAGTTTCAGGTTGCAGTGGGAAGACGGGGACATTGCAAGAAGCACTGGACACCAGGCATCACAAAAGTGGGAAAAGGGGCAACTTAGAAGGCTGACAAGGAGAGGAGAGCTTGGAAGACACTTTCCCCACCATTCTGCTCAGGTTCTAGATTTAGAATCTGAGCTAAGAAGGGAGATATTGTAGGTATCAGGAACCTAGGATCACTGTAGACCTACTCTTCTCTTGCGATGTCTCATGGGCTGTTACACAGGATATGTTGCCTGGTCTTCTCTTTATGTCTTAAGAATGAAAAAAAAAATGTGCCTACCATGTCAGGAGTATAGTTGAAGCCTGTGAGAATTTTTCTGAAGGAAGCTGGTTAAGCGTGGATGTATAGATGGGGCTGGGTTTGTGACAGAGAACCCAAGGGGGCTTCTTTTCTGGGATGGATAATTATCAGGAGGAATCATGAACCTGATGTATTTGTACAGATCTAGGGAGCTGTCAGAGTGCATTAGCATGGGATGGGGAGAGAAAGTTGGGGGGTAGATAACCAGTCCTCAGGGTTTCTTCTCAGTCCATGCTGCCATCTGCTGTGCTGCTCACATCACACTACAGTGACTGTGTCCCACACAAGTTACCACTGTGTCCTCCCAGCCCCGGGCCACAGATCTTTCAGTTCTGAGTCTGTCCCATCTATTCCTCTTGGGCACTTGGAAAATATTTTGTTCTGTCCCTGAACTCCATGGGCATATGGGGGTAATTTGCAGGCAGTCTCTGCCGTGTCCCCAAAATGCGGGGTAAGTGACCCTAAGGGCCTGGGGTCTGTGAGGCTTTCCCTGAGCCTGGAGGCAGCAGCCAGAAATGAGAGGCTGGGTGCTGGCCACAGATTGCCCTCACAAAATGAGGGATTTGCCCAGTTTCCTGGACTATCTATTGTGTCTCCTCTACACCAGGAACTCAGTCCAATGAGGTCAGGGCAGAGGAGACAAACATAAGCCTCTGCTTAGTGACCCGTTCAAGTGTCTACCTTTTCTGCTTTTACTCTCCCTGCCATTCCCCACCCCCACCCCCCAGTTTTATCTTATCTTAGGATTAGAAAAAAAAAACTATAACCATTTCCAGATCTATTTTTCTTCCAAACATACTGTTTTACCAAGATTTCAGGTTTTGAAATTCAAAAGGCAAGAATTTGCCTCCTTTGTTCTGTAGTCTAATCCCATCCCTGAGGCAGTGTGCCAAGAAATCCTGTGTGGGAAAAGGTTCACAGGTAACAAGAATTACTGAGAAGGGAAAACATATCATTTAATATATCAAAATATTATCCTGTGACATTCACAAACAGAAGGTGTTCATTATCATTAACACACGTATTTATACTCACAAGAACTATTTAACTTTCTGAGTGTACATCTTATTTTACCCATCAAACCACATCCTACCTGTCAGTAGTGCAGTACTTGGCACAGAGTAGGAGCTCAATAAATGTTTTGTTTGATGACGTTCAAATGTTCAGAGAGGGACTGCTCATCATCCAGTCCTATTCCCGCCCATTCTAATGACAGGACACGTATTGGAAGCCTCTCTGCCCTGTGAACCCCATGTAGAAAGAGGAGCCCTAAGTTCCTTGGGCCATCAGAGATCTCATCGCATGCTATATGCTCATGTAAACATGCTTATGCTATGAGATCCGTTATATTTTGATCCCTTGCCTTAGTTAATTTTAGGGATCAAGACGGGGATTTCTAAACAAAATATATCTGCCTGAAAAGCTTACTTAATATTTTATTACACATTCTGTTCTATGCTAAAGCTGTTCATTTTCATTTAACCATTCTGGAGGGGAATGAAGACATGCGAACACTGCTGAATTTAGAAATCCCTCTTAGAAATGGTAATTTCCTACTCAACTATAAAATTATGGTGATGATACTTCTGTTGATGATTTTAGAGGGGGATACTGCAGTTTTAAATGCTTTTTTTTAACATTCATTTTTGAGAGAGAGAGACAGGGCATGAGCAGGGGAGGGGCAGAGAGAGAGGAAGACACAGAATCTGAAGCAGGCTCCAGGCTCCGAGCTGTCAGCACAGAGCCCAATGAGGGGCTCGAACCCACAAACTGTGAGATCATGACCTGAGCTGAAGTCAGATGCTTAACGGACTAAGCCACCCAGGCGCCCCTGTGATTTTATAAAGGGGCGAAAACTGGTTACCTCTTCTCTCATCCCCTATTAGAAAATCTGCTTCCTGTAAATATAATCACGTAGGTGTGCTTTTCCTGGACTGTACGTTGTAATCTTAATCCTTCAGGCTTAAATGAGTATAATTCCTCCACTTTGGGCCTTGCCATCGCACTTCTGCCAGATGAAGGCATCAGTGCAGGCACTACCTGAGATACGGTCTGTCTCTGCATTTTGGTGCACCTGTAATTGAGAAGTCTGGCTGCATGGACCCTGTGTCATCAATACCTACATCATTTGCTCCCACCTCTGCCCGTTTTTTAAAAAACGCCCTCCATTCTGGGTTTTAGATAATCCATCATCAGAAATGTGCTCCTTTGAATTTTTGAGGCTCAGGAGGACTGGAAGGCAGAGCTGACTTCAGACCATCCAGTGGGAGATGGTGATGTGGGAGGGTTACGTAATCTCCTTGAGCCTCAGTTTTCTCATCTGGAAAATGATGGACAAAGTATGTCCTTCTAGGTTGTGTTTTCCTCACACACTGAGAGGATTGTGTGGGGATAAGGGGAGCCTGATGCATAATAAGCTATTAGTGTTCCTCACCCACCCCCCTTTGCGGTCTCCAAGCCTTCCCATTGAGGTGCACCTTGCCACCTTAGGAGGGAATACATGATAACCAGTTGAGAGCCAGGTTCCAAGAAATGGAACCTAGATGTGCAGGAGGGTAAGAAGGAGGTACCAGATAAAGTAAGAAGACAGTAAAGATAAACTCTGTCTTTGGAAATTTTTATCAGCCCTAACCCTGCTGCTGCTGTAGCTGCTGCTGCTGCTGATGGTGATGACAACGACAATTATGATGATGATGATAAAATTTTTTGGTCCCATTTTGGGAACCCCTTTGAACTTAGATAAATTGCACAGGAATAAGACTCTCTATGTAGCTGGAAGCTTACAACAAGTAAGGGAAATTTCCACTGCAGGGAAATTGTATCGGGACAATTCATGGAGTTTCAAACAACCAAGTTAAACTTAGCTCAACACAGCACAAAAGCACATTGAAAAATTCCCTCTAAAGAGAAGCTGGACTGTTCAGGGTGGGTTTAAGTCATGGGACCTGGCATGGAGCCTTCTGTTGATGGTGAGGATTGGGCCTCTTCTGAAGGGATGAATAAGTAAAGAAACATGAAATAATAGCTAACAACATATCTATATAGCATGCTTACATTAGAGTGCAGGATGTAGGGTGTATTTTGCTCCCTTCTGTGTTCCCAAAGCTTGTAGGAAGGACAGTGCCTGACACATAGTGGGGGTTCCAAAAATATTTGTGGCAGGAAATAAAAAAATGAATACATCTAAAATAACGTCAAGTGATGGTAATACTTGAAGAAAGTAAAGCAGAGTAAGAGAACAGAGTGCAACCAGAATGCAACCTCAGGTGGGATATCAGGAATGGCTTTTCTCTGCAGACAGCATTGGAGCGGAGACCAGAATGCAGTGAAGGAATGAGCCCAGCGAGTAACTGGGAGATTAGCCTTATAGACAAAGGGAGAGCAAGTGCAAATGTCCTGAAGTGAGATCATGATGGATTTTGCATTTCTAATAAGCTCTCAGTTGTTGCCGGTGTAGCTGGTCCACGAACCACACTTTCAGTAGCAAGTGTTCAAACTACAGCTTGACCCTGGAGTCAGTAACTAAAGTGAGGAGGTCATGGAACTGAGAAATGAGGTCACTGCATGAGAAAAAGAGGATGAAAAGCTGCATGTGCAAAATAACCCTATTTATGTAAAAAATATATGCAAAAATGGATATTAAAAATATTAATAGTGTTTTCCTCAGTGAGATCACATTTTAGGTAATTTAAATTCTCTTCTTTTTAGACTATTGCAAAATTTCTACCATGTGTATTTATCACTTTTGTATTCAGAAAGAAAATTTATTTTGGGGATGCTTGTGTGGCTCAGTTGGTTGTCCAACTCTTGATTTTGGCTCAGGTCATGATCTCATGGTTTGTGAGATCATGCCCCACATCGGGTGCTAACTAGAGCCTGCTTAGGATTCTCTATTTACTCTCTCTCTCTGCCCCTCCCCCTCACTCTCTTTCTCTCTCAAAATAAATAATTTTTTTTTTTTTTTTTTAGAAAGAGAGAGCATGAGCAGGGCAGAGATGCGGGGGGGGGGGGGAGAGAGAGAGAGAGAGAGAGAGAGAGAGAGAGAGAGAGAAGAATCCCAAGCAGTCTCCGTGCTCAGTGCAGAGCCTGACCAGGGATTGATCCCATGACCCTGGGATCATGACCTGAGCCAAAATCAAGAGTCAGTCACTCAACTGACTGAGCCACCCAGGCACCCGAGGGAAAAATATATGTATTTATTTATTTTTATTTTTTATTTTTAAAAAAATGTTTTTTAATGTTTATTTATTTTTGAGAGAGAGAGACAGATCATGAGCGGCGGAGAGAGAGAAGGAGACACAGAATCTGAAACAGGCTCCAGGTTCTGAGCTGTCAGCACAGAGCCCGACACCAGGCTTGAATTCGGGAACAGCAAGATCATGATCTGAGCCAAGGTCGGACGATTAACCAACTGAGCCACCCAGGGGCCCCTGAAAAAATTTTATTTTTAAATTAAAAACAGGACATATGTCTTTAGTTAAAACTCTGATTTCAAAATGTACACAAAATTTTCTAAATTAAAAATATTAGTATAGACATATGAGAATTGGCTGGGGTTTGTTAGGAAAGTCTTCACAGAGGGGATGATTTTGAACCAAATCTTGATATCTAAGTAAGTGAAACCTAAGTGTGAGCTCTTAACAACTTCCTTTCTTATTTTCCTTTCCTAATGTGGGAGTGGGGAGGGTATGTGGGGTGCGAGTAGTGTATTAGTTATTTCTTGCTGTGTAACAAATTATTCCAAAACTCATCTGCTGAAGACAGCTAACATTAATTACCTTACAGTTTCTGTGATTTAGAAATTTGGGACCTGCTTAACTGGGTGGCTTTGGCTCAGGATCTCTCATGAAATTGTCATGAAGACATTGGCTGGAACTGTCGTCCTCTGAAGGCTTGACTAGGGCTGGCCAGGGGATCCAAGATGCTTGGCAGGATGCCTCAGTACTTCGTCATGTGGAACTCTCCATAGGCCTGTGTGATTCTCTAGAAAGAGATGTGGCAGCTGGCTGCACTCAGGGTGAATGATGTGAGAGAGAGGGACTGGAGGAAAGAGATTGCCTTTTATAACACATGTGACACTTTGGCTTTATTCTATTCATTCATAGAAGCATGTCACTAAGTACAGTCCAAAATGCAGGGGAGAAAAATTAGAGTTTACCTTTTGAAAGGAGACTGTGCATATATTTTTAAACCACCACAGGTGGAATGGGCTGTGATAGTTCAAGGGCATTCTAATTTTCATTTAAAATGAACTGTATAAGATTATAGAACATGGTGGTCTGCTTTGTTAGTCATTTGGCATGCCTGATGTTAGCAGAGTACCAGGTGGAAAAGATGAAGGGTAGAAAGACGTGGTGAGGAAAACATCTAGAAGATAATGTGAACCACAATGTAATTTTAAGTTTTCTAGTAGCCACATTGGAAGATATCAAAAGAAACAGATACAATTAATTTTAATAATATGTTGCTAGCCCAGTATATGCAAAATATTCTTTTACATGTACTCGATATAAAAGTTATTAATAAGATATTTTACATTCTTTTTTGTCTTACTAGCCCTTTGAAATCTGATATGTATTTTATATTTTATACTTATAGCCCCCCCTCAATTTGGATTAGCACTGTTTCAAGTGCTCAATAGCAACATGTGGTTAATGGTCACCATATTGGACAATTTAAGTCTTGAGAGCTAGTCCAGAAACCAGTCACTGAGAAAGTACTTTGGGCAGAATCCATCATGCAAATAGCGGGCCCAATAAAGGACTTAAGCTGAAGAGTAATATGATCAGACTTCCTTCTGTTTTAGAAATCACTCTGACTGCCTATGTTTAGGACCTGGTGGGATAGAGTAGGCATGACTGGCCTAAGAGACTATTAGAATATTCTGGGGCGCCTGGGTGGCTCAGTAGGTTGGGCGTCCGACCTCGTATCAGGTCATGATCTCACGGCTCATGAGTTTGAGCCCCATGTCAGGCTCTGTGCTGACAGCTCAGAGCCTGGAGCCTGCTTCGGATTCTGTGTCTCCCTCTGTCTCTACCCCTCCTCCGCTCATGCTCTGTCTCTCTCTGTCTCAAAAATAAATAAACATTACAAAAAATTTTTAAAAGAGACTAACTACTGGAATATTCTGTGTGAGAGTTTGGATGAGGCTGGTTACAATGAAGATGAGGAAGAAAAGATATAGATAGCAAGGAGGTGGTTTCTAATTGGTTCAGTGATTTCTTGGATGGAGGGAAGTAGGTGGTCAGAGGAGAGAGAAGCCTAGAATGATTCCAAGGTTTGAGTGGTTGACAGGATATAAAAAGGAAACACAGGACACAACATATTTTGTCCTGGGAAGGTGGCAAAGGAAGATTACAAACGTAGATTTGGAAAAGTTTTGGTTGAAATAATTGTGCAGGCGAGAGGTAGAGATATCTCACAGACAACTGGATGGATAAATCTGGAGCTTAGCAGAAAAAAAAAGAAAACAAAACTCAGCTTCAAGTAGAATCATTACAGAACTTATTAGAACCTTCTATGTAAAATTACTATGAAATTACAGAGCAGTTTGGGAAGTTCCAGGCTCTCAGTTTCTTGTTGTGGAGGCAGACTTAGCTGAGAGGAAGAAGCAGAGCCGCCTCACGTATAGGCCTCTGAGCAGTGGGCACCAGGCTGGGGGTCCTGCTTTCCTAGCCCAGTGACATGGTTGCTTGGGAGCAGGAGAGATGCTATGGGAGCCACGCCGAGTGGTCATCTCAGAGGGAGGCAGGAGCCCCTGGGCCTAAACATTGTGTTGTGTCATTGAGGAGGAATGGAGGAAGCGAAAGTGTCTGATAAGGCATCAGAAGTTAAGAATTCCTGTCCTGGAATGTGGTCGTTTACCTCATATGTTGTCTCCACCTCTGATAGTACCTGTCCTGTGAGTGAAGTGTGACTCGTAACCTCTTCCTCTTCGTGACTAGAGATGGTGCCTTAACTCAGGGGTTGCAGACTGAAATGCCTACAAGGGCCAAGCGGGGCACCTGTAGGAGTGAAGTGAATGCAGAGGGCGCACAGTGTGCTCGGCCAACGGGAGCAGCTGAGGCTCAGCTCCCGGAGATTTTCGTGAAGCGGCAGCAGGAGCCTAGTTGCCAGATATTTTGATTTTTTGTGCATGCAGATTTTTTTTGTGAACTTTTCAGACTTTTAAATATTGAATGAATTGTATTTAAGCATTGCAAACCAAGCAAAATATGTCTGTGGGCTCTAATTGGCCCACAATCCACCAGTTTTTGACATCAATCTATTTATGCCATTATATATCATGCTTGTTTGTATTTTTCTACTTATGTTTCCTACTGTAACCACCATTGTTCATATGGGTTGTTTCTGTTTGCTTTGCTTGCTCATTTGTTTTTATTCCCCTTCTATAATGGGTCAGACCCTATTTGTTGATTTATTTTGTATTTGGAAGGTGGACAGAGCTACGTGAGGTGCTAAGACCCTTCACTCTTTTAGGACCTAAAACAGCAGACTGTATGGAAAATGACATATTCCCCTGGCAGATTCAGGCCTCACAACTGGGGTAGGAGAGGAGTAGCTAAAGACGCAGTTGGCCATGTTTTGGTGATGACTCTTCTAATAAACTGAAGATTATTTAAAGTAGATCCATTTTTAATAACAAAATGAACATCAAAGTCATTTATGAGGGTAGTAGGTCTTGTGATGAGAAAATGTTACATTTTCCAGGGCTCAAAACTAAACATTTATTTTTAAAAATTGAAGGAAGAATGAAATGAAAGCACAAGAAGAAAACAAGTGAGGGAAAATGGGAGAGAAATATGTAAGATAAAATGGATGTGCTATGCATTACCCATGGATGTTATCGAGCTATGTGCTTTAAGTTTGTAGAAGAGAGGGGATGCTCTTTCATCATGCTTCTTATCCCTCCTCCTTCTTTCCTACCTATGGGCAGAGTTGCTATAGATCAGTGACATTCTAGGACACTGGACCATGTTTCCCAGTAAGTCCATTAAAAGATCATGGGCTGTTCATTAAAAGTTCGTGCACAATGTCCACACAAAGACTTATACACAAGTGCTCATAGCAGTTTTATTCATAATAGCCAAAACCTGGAAATAACTTGAATGTCTATCAGTAGGTGAATGGATAGATGAACTGTAGTGTATCCATACAATGGAATACTACTCAGGAATAAGAAGGAACAAAAATTATGATACACACAACAAGATGAATGACTCATGAAACATTCTGTTGAACAGAAGTCAGAGCCCAAAGAGTTCGTACTATATGATTCAATTAAAAACATTTTTTAATGTTTGTTTTTGTTTGTTTGTTTACTTATTTATTTAGAGAGGAGAGTGGGGGAGGGGCAGAAAGAGAGGGAGAGAGGGCATGGAGCCCAATGCCTGGCTCAATTTCACAACCATGAGATCGTGATTTGAACCAAAATCGAGGGTTAATTAATCGACTGAGCCATCCAGGCACCCCCTATGTGACTCAATTTATATGAAACCCTTAAACCCAGGCAAATCTAATCTATGGTAACAGAAAATATATCTATGATTGCTTGGGGCTTGGGGTGGGGGCCATGGAATAAAAAAAAAGCATGAAGGAATTTTTGGTGGGGTTGGGTGATAGAAATTATCTGTATCTTGATCGTGGAGGTTACATGTGTGGTTATATGTTTCAAAACTCCTCAAACTTACACTTAAAGTAAGTATATATTGTTCTATGTGAATTATACCTCAGTACAGTTGATTTAAACAAAAAGGTCGTGTACAAAGGTATAGCTCTCTCTGCTGCTCTCCGGTACCTTTCTCATCTGTGCTAAAGAAGCAGTTATTAGATCTAGCTCTCCTTTCTGCTTCCAAATGGCATAAATGGGGAGAAAGCCAGGGCCTTTCTGCTTGGGACATGTCCAGCTAACCTGTGGGTCTCACCTTGCATCATCAAGCATTTTTACCTGTTTGGTTTTCTATCTCCATTGATGGCAGATGAGATGTGAAATCCTGAAGTTGGGTTTGGGCTTATGGGGAGAAAAGGTGTTTCTGCTCTGAGCATTCAGGCTTACTCAGGTGCTTGCCCTGGCCCAACCTACAAAGGCTCTGCATCAATAGGTGTGTGGATAAATGGTGTAGGAGCCCAACTTCAGCTGCAAACAGGACTTACTTTGCTTTTCTTTACAGTTGTTCTATAGGTAGATAACTCCCTCAGTGGAATTTTGAAGAGGGGTAGCTAAGGTTGAGGACATGATTTGGGTATTCCTAGGAACTTGGGTAAATACCATCTAAACATCATAATTATTTCTAAGATAAGTCTTCCATAGACCTACCATGCTCATTCAGGCCTCAGTACCTTTGCACATATTATGGCTTCCACCAGTCTGCCATACTCTCTGGCTGGCCAAATGCTTACTTTTCAAGGTCCAGCTTGAGCCATTGTCCCTAATCCTTTCCAGTGACCAGTCTCAAAGCAGATCTATGTATTTCTTGCTACATGATACAAAAGAAGGGAAAAGGGCTTGAGTGTCATACAAGTCTGGGTTCACATCTTGACCTGCCACTTGCTATGTGACTTTGAACAAGTTATTTATCCCCTTTGAGCCCCAGTATTATGTGTGTGTGTGTGTGTGTGTGTGTGTGTGTGTGTGTGTGTGTGTGTATAGGCACTAAGGCTTAGTGATATATTTATGTATTTTTTATCTCTAAAATAATGATGATAATTTCTACTTTTTAGCATTGTTGTACATATTAGATGAGATAATTAAAGTATATAATTTGTAAAATGAAGATGCGTAATATATTCTAGCTATGATGATTATTAGACTCTGGTGGCAATAACACCTATAAGGCTGTTCTTGCATATAGGTGTGGACATGTGACATGGAAACAATAGAATATGACTGCTGTGTGTCACTCCTGGAGTGAGAATTTTAGGAGAGGGTATGTACCTTCTCCACCATCTCTGTCACCAGCAACACCTACTTTGCAAGGAACAAGGTTATTTTATGTTAGGTCCCTGACATCCTAGGGTTTATTTATTATATCAAGCTAGTGTTAATTACTCCAGTGAATTTAGAAATTGGTACTTTGAGGTGAGGGGTTAATGGCAGAGAAACCTAAAATACATTGTGTTGACTGTAGTTGGATGGTGGGTGGCTCAGACACTGATATGGAAGGCTGGGAAGATGGAGACCCATGGAAGAGAGGGCAAAGAATTTGGTAAATCTGTTGCTGGTGATAATTTATAAGGTAGGCCAGGTGCCAGACCAGCTTTTTGTCTCCAGATCCTGGTTGTCACTTACTGTGCTTAGTGAGATAGATATGCTCAGGCAAGATTTGGTGTGTTTGGGAATGAAATGAAAAGAGATTAGATACAGTCCAAAAATGTGATGCTTTTCTGGGACTGGAAAAGAAAATACTTATTGACCCCAACTAGTCAAAGATATGCCTGAAAAAGGCTTTGAGCAACAGAGGTCCACTTAAAAATCGCAGTTTAGTAGATGCCATGTTAGCCTCCAGAAAGGTTATAAAATAACTAGGGATTGTTCTCTACCCTCAAAGAGTTTATAATTTACTAAAAAATTTTTAAAAAAGACATGTGCAAATAACTGTGGTGGGAGACAGTTAATTATCACAACATGCTGCTTTAAATAATGGAAGAATTACAACCTTCTGGAAGAGCCCAGAGTAGGGTTCTCATGGGGAATGAGGAGCTTGGACCTTGGTAAGATATCAAACCTTCAGACCCATGAATGAATGAACCTCAGTTATCTTTCAAGCTCATTTTCATCTTTTTGAAATGTGAGGGTTCAGATTTGGTCTGTGGGGTAGTAGCATTGAGGCGATGCCTCCGGCAAGCCCATGACTTCTCCACTGATGTTCTTTCCTGACTTTACAAGTCATTTGGACTAAAACTTGAAAAGGTTCCCCCTCTTCAAGTCTCATTTCCGTAAAGGCAGAAGAGGACTCTGTTTGCCTCATCCTTTTTCAACCGCCCTAAGAGTATGAGATGCCCCAGACTTTAAAGCACACAGATTGCTTGTTTTTATTGTCTCTTGTTTTCTAATAGTCATTCTCTGGGCAAAGGGAATTTGCAGCTTCTTATTGTTTCCCGGCATGAGTCTAGTACCTTGTTAGCTTGTTTTCATTGTCTCTTTGGCTCTGCAAGGCATTTATCTAAATATAGAACGGTACAACACTATGGACAGGATTGGAATAAGATAAAATTCTTTCCAATCAATTCCCTTGCATTTTCTAGTGAACAGTAGGTACTGTTCTTTTCTCCGAGTGGCAAGAGTGGGCAGCAAAAAGAAATTATATTGAGCTGTGGCACTTTCCACCCCAGAAGTCAATCACTCCAAGACCTTCCAAGGTAGGAAGTCCAGAGTGGTCAATGCTCTGGATGCTGGCTCTCCTGTGACCTTAGGCAAACCACACAATGATGGTCAGCAGCACATACCTGCCCACTGGGGCAATGTGTGGAAGGGGCACAGGCATCAACAGTCCCAGACTGGATCTCTTGCCTGGCCACTTATTTCAGTGGGACCTTGGGTAAGCTAGTCAACCCCATCTATAAAATTGGTGATCCTAATGAAACCTATCTCTAGAGTTCTTATGGGGGTTAAATGAGATGGATATATGTAAATTATTCAGTAGATTTTCAAGAAATGGTAGCTATTATGTTTTGTAGCCTGATATTTTATAGCATTAATGTTTCAAATGAGACCATATCTTTAATTTTGTTTCTGGGAGAAATAATCTATATAAATTTATTTATGATATTAATAAAAAGCAGCTCTCGCCTACCTTATGAATCAGATACAAGTCTCTTATTCCCTTCATTCTGATGAGAGGGTTTCATTACTGGAGGCAGTGCCGTATAGTGGTTAGAGCAGGGACTCTGGCACTAGTCTTTGGGGCTCGAATCCTAGTGTGTGATCTTGAGCAAGTGGCTTAACTTCTCTGGGACATAATCCTTTATCTGCAATTCAAAAATGATACTTTCATGTGCATTACCACACAGTATAGATCTTCCTATTTTTGGTGCAGAAAAATTGTGACTGAGTCTAGAGGACTCCCTTAGACCCTGATGGGGCTTCTGCCATATATGTTACGTGCATCCTGTTATCTTTATGAAATTTGAATTCTGAATTCCAAAACTCATCTGGTTCCAAGGGTTTTGGATAAGAGAACTGTGATATACCCTCCTAAGATTATTTTGAGTTACATTAACTTCATGTAAGCCCCTTGGAGCCTGATTAGCTATTACTGTCATCCTTGGAACAATCCTTTGAGAGAGTAATTATTATCCCATTTTATAGATGAGGAAACTAAGATACAGAGAAGTTTAGCTGCATGGCTCATATGTGGTAGAGCTGGAATCCAAACAAGGCCTTTCTGACTCCAAACTCCAGGCATTCTATTGAAACAGATCAATTCCCAGGGCCCTGTACATGCCCCCACAGAGCCAACCCTAGTTAAGATCCCACTCAGAGAATTAGGGTCTATGGTTAAGGAAACACCATAAACCGGGCCTGCCCTCTCCAGACACCTCCACGGGCAGACCAGCGCTCTTGTGGGATCTCCGCCCCCTTTCCACAGCCATACAGAGGAGGGAGGAGTAGAGAGCTGCCAACCACACGGCGTCATGAGAGAGCCAGCCCTGCACACGCTGGCCAGCTGCGCTTCTATGTCAACTTGGGTCTCTCCAGAAGCTGACAATAAGAAAAGGACTTTAGTGCTAACAGCTGATTTGTGAAACACAGGAAGTATCATTTGCCATTCGGCAGTGGAGAAGTGATCCAGAGAAGGGAAGGCAGCCAGTAGTAGGTATGTTATTATGCTATTTCTCACAGTGAGCGACTGAAACTCCACAGGGAAATGTGAGTCACAGAGTAAAACACATGTCTCAGAATGATCCCACCCAGGGGATGAGAGAACTGAGGTATTTATACTCCATCTCTGGAGAGTCCTTGATTGAGGGCGACTCCCAGGGATGTCCTTGGCAGGCAACCAGAAACAGCGTGGCCTTGCTCATTCTGAAATGTGAGGTCTAAGCGATGTGAGTGAAGCATTGACAGGGTCTGTGACACACCCTTTAGCACAGTTCTGTGCAGTAGCAGGAATAGCTTTATTTGTGAAAAGCCCAGGGTGGATGATGTCTCACTCACTGTGAGTTTGATATCCACAGACAGACCTACCTACCCTCACAAAAATTCCCACTATGCTGCCTGCCATGGTGCCTGAAATTTGTGTCACAAGTTCCTAGTTCTCTAGAGGTCACCAATAAATAGTCGGTACACTACCCAGGAGAATTAACAAATGAGCTATGACCTTTCCTTTCCTAGCTAAGAGACCTGCCTCTAGAGAATGGGACTTGGAGCAAAGAGGTTTTAATGGAAGAAATATTAAAAAAAAAAAGTTCTGGATAGGGGTGGGAGTAAAGGAAGAACATTAAGAAACGAGTCACCACCATTGAAGACCTTACGTAATCTGTGGTGCTAGCTACCAGGTCACAGATGGACACAAAGGGGAGCCTCTAAGGACAGTGGGACCAAAGGGGGACCAGAAGGGTCTCTCAGACAAGGAAGGGGCCCAAAGGGACATTTTCTTGTTCCCCAGTTTTACCCAGGTCAGGGCCTGGGAAGGAAGACTCCCTTCACTGCTGCTGTGACAGTGAGCTCCGGAAAGACAGTGACCGTGTCTTCTTGTCTGTGTCCCCAGAGCTCAGCACAGTGACTTACCTCACTGAGCAGACCTGCCACGAATTCACTTCCCTGCTCTCGTTTCACCTGCTTGTTCCTTTCAGATGTTTCTATAAGCAACCCTACATTCATACCAATGAACTTTCCATATCACCATTTCGCCTTCCGTGAAAAAAGCAACACCACCACCAACAACTTATTTATTGGCAGTGAGACCTTGGACAAATTACTTAACCTTCAGTTTACTAGACAATAAAAAGGAGAGAATGGCCCTGACTTCCTGAGCTCATAGTGTGGACTCACTGGGGTTGTTATGAACAGAATTGTGCCCCCCCCACCCCCCCAGCAAATTCGTATGGTGAAACTCTAACCCCATTTTTGACTATTTGAAGTCAGGGCCTATAAGGAGGTAATCAAGTTAAAATGAGGTTGTAGGGTTAGGCCTTAACCCAATAGGACCTGTGTCTTTATAAAAAGAGGAAGAAACTCTAGAGATCTCTTTCTGTCTCCTTGGGTGCACAGAGGAAAAGCCCTGTGGGGACCCAGTGAGAAGGTGGCCGTCTGCAAACCAGGAAGAGAGGCCTCAAAACAAACCAGATTTTCTGGCACCTTGGTCTTAGACTTCTAGCTGCCAAAACTGTCAGAAAATTGATTTCTGTTGCTTAAGCCACCCAGGCTGTGGCTTTTGTTATGGAAACCCTAACAGACTAATATGGAGGTAACTCATCTAAAGGGCTTTGCTACAGAGCCTGACACAAGCTGGGGATTCATTAAGTGCAGCTGTTGTCATTACTTATTGCATCCAATAAGAATACCTTTCTAGAAGAGAAAGAGAATCTGGAAATGCTGATACCAAACAGTTTGAAAATCCCCTTTAAGCTCCTGATGAGAAATTGAGGACATCAGAAAGAAGGCAAACCACACTCACTGAAGTTTTCCAATCCTATTTCTGCGTATAAGGCATAATGATTTGTGTCAAATAATATGCCTGCATCTTTCCTCTGAGGAATTTTACGTGCTCATGCCAACAACTTATACATCAGGCAAACGTCTGTGTCCTGAGGATGAGCTAAGGGAATGTCTGAATGGCCCGGTGCCTGAGGCCAGGACCGTGCGCAGAGGGGCGCTAATAAAATAATTGTGTTTCTTCACTCTCTCTGTAGTTTAGGCTGTGCAGTCTGGAAGCAGGCCAGGCTGGTCTGTTTTAGGAATTGCAGCATTGAGTTTACAGTATAAGACAGGTTTTACTTCAAGCAGGCCTTAACTAATAATGGCCTTTTAGAAGTACAGCTAGCTGTGACTCATGGGCACATCAGGGTGAGGGACCTCCCAAAACTCTATTCTTTCACTAAAACTCTGAGGTTCTGGTTTCTTAATGTTGTTTACATTCCTCAGGACACCTCTGTTGGCCCCTCCACGTGGACTTCTGGGCTACGGACCTCCTGTGAGCAGGTGGGGGAGGGGGAAGAAGAGGCCTCTCAAGCAACTACAGTTCTTTTTGTTTGTATTTTCAATCCAAATTCATGCGTTGGATATGGTACTAAAATCCATAAATCTATTTGGGAAAACAGAACCATCTGGGCTCATTGGTCAGAGTTCTAAATGGTGTAGAAAGAAGGAAAAAAATGTGACTTCTCATAAATGGGAAGGGGGTTGCCTTGGCTTAATTGAAAGCAGTTGAAAGGATTCTTTTGTCTGTTTTTTTCCCCTTAAGTTTTTCTTTAAATCAATGTTGTCCAATTGTCCTCAGAGACGACATAAGGCACAGTTGAAACTTCTATTGTCCTTTGCTGTTACTGCCTCTCCATCAACCTGGCTTCACAGGGTATGATGTTGTGGCCTATAGGATTTCTTGCCATTTATTCCTCTCTTGCAGATGAATGAAGTGCTAAAATATGGTTCATTAAACTCACTTCTTTTTGTATCTCCCAGACACTAAGTATTCTTTGATTCAATGTTGATTCAACATATTCATTAAACCCAAACATTTACTCAACACTCACCAGGTTCCAGGCCCTTTTAAAGGCAGTGGGGATGCTAAGGGAAATGAGACACAGATCTTGCCTTCAAAGAGCTCCTGTTTAATGGGAGAGCAGAGAATTCATTCCTAACACATGACCACAGAGGAGGACAGAGCATGGAGAAAGTCTTTGAAGAGAGTACCAAAGGATTTGGCAGTGACCTTCCATGAGGGAAGAAAAAGAGAGGAGCATTAGTGGGAAGAAAGATGAAATGAGGACAAAGAAGCAATATGCAGGTTGTTTTCGAGAGAATCAGTCATTCTGATGTATGGATGAAGGCAGCTGGTGATGTCAGTGTATATTGCAGACAAGTTTAGTTTGAACACCAGGAAGGTAGCCTCAGTAGGTGAAAGCCTGAATGGAACAATCTTTCTCATCTTGAGCTGCACTAAATAGTAATTTAGCAAAGGAAGGAAGGGTGGAAAGAAGGAAGGGTGGAAGGAAGGAAGGAAGGAAGGAAGGAAGGAAGGAAGGAAGGATGGAAGGGTGGAAGGAAGGAAGGAAGGAAGGAAGGAAGGAAGGAAGGAAGGGTGGAAGGGTGGAAGGAAGGAAGGAAGGAAGGGAAGAAGGATGGAAAGGAGGGAGGGAAGAAGGGAGGGAGGGAGGAAAGGAAATCACCTTATATGCTTGGTAAAAAATCATATATGAATCTGTCTGCCTCCATTCCATAATTCCAACCCCCCCTTCCCAGAAAGAGTTGAGAGATTGGCCCACCAGAGTTTCTCTTTAAGAGAAACTTATAAGATACAACTAATAAACACCAAATTCATTGTTTGCCTGGTTTCTCAGAAGATTGGGGAATGGGCTCACCTTGCCTCAAACCCATGAGAAGTGCACTATCTTAAGAAAAGCAACGGGGCACCTGGGTGGCTCAGTCGGTTGAACGTCCGACTTAGGCTCAGGTCATGATCTCACAGTTCATGAGTTCGAGCCCCGCGTCAGGCTCTGTGCTGACAGCTCAGAGCCTGGAGGCTCCTTTGGATTCTGTGTCTCCCTCTCTCTCTGCCCCTTCCCCACTCATGCTCTGTCTCTCAAAGATGAATAAACGTTAAAAAATTTTTTAAAAAAAGCAATGACAGTATGATATCTTTTATTACATAGGGTGATATAAAGATGGATAAAATTAAATATATATTATGATGTGGTTTGAACATTGTAGTAAATTAGCATGTAGCTTTGAATTTGTTATGCTCGTGGCCAAAATCTGTTATAAACAAGTTGGAATGCTGCTCAGATTGTGTCAAAAATAAGTTTCCAGAAAGGAGCCCTAGCATATGCCTACACAAATGTAGTACCGCTCATAAGGAACAGGGAAGTGAGGGGCAAGAGAGAGATCTACTAGCTACTAATTAAAGCTGAATTTAAGGATTGCTATGGGATTTTCAAATGGACTGGGGTCAATGGTGAATCTTATTTAAAGGCCATTTGGGGAGGAAGAAGGGCCAGCAGGAGCAGGAAGACTTCAGGAAAGCACCTGTACCCCTTCAGAAATACATGTCTTTGGTTTCTTCCTTTCATCCCACTCACTCATCAGGCTTAACTGGTGGGATCTGGTTTTGATTCTATCTGCATAGCTATTTTGTACATATGTGGACACCCCAGATAGTGGTAGTAAAGAAGTTCACTCAAACTTGCTCAGTCCAGAGATCAGGTGATGGAAATCATGTTCACCTGTGCATTCCGAGTACCCAACATAGATGTTCAATATGTTCAGTGTCTAAATTAACAGGCTCCTTGCTCTATTAGTTGTACTACTGGAAAATCTGTTTCTCTAAAAAATATTTACTAATTATCTACTCCTTGGCAGGTATTACATAAAGCACTAGGGATATAAGTGTGAGCAGGAGAGGCATGACCCTGTCTTCCTGGAGCTTGTTGCTCATAAAGAGAGGCAACAATGAAATCAGAAATTATAAGAAGTTATGATAACATCATAATATGGTAAGTGGGGTGCTGATGAGGTCAGTGCCAGGGAGACCATGTCTGCTGGGAAGGTAGATCAAGGAATGCTTCCTGGGATAAGTGACTCAGATGAAGTTAGTCAGAGTTCTCAGCCCTAATGGGATTTATAATCTATTTGGAGAAGGAACACTGTCACACATGCAAAAGTAAGGAACAGTGTGATATAAGATGCTGCAGGTTCAGTGTTAGAACATGGATTATAGATGGTAGAAAGGGCAAAACCAGAGGACAGAAGTGGGCATGGAGGTTTTCCAGGAGGGAGGGGCCCATGACTGTCCTTGAGAAATGGGGAGGACAGTGGAATAGAACAAGAGGAAAAAAGCCTGAGATGAGAATTGCACCAGCTGGGGAAGGGAAGCCTAAGATGCGTGGTAGCAGGAAATAGGCTGAATTATGCAGGACCTGGAAAGTCAGGCAGAAATGGAAGTAGAGACATAACCATATTATAGTTATTATTTTAAATAATATGATAAAAGCTACTACCTTTCACGTCCCAGTCTGGGGTTAGGTGCTGGGCAGGAAATGTTTAGCAATAAGCCTGCGATCCTTCCTCTCTCTTTAGCGGGGGGAGGCCTATGGGAAAGGAAGAAGGAAGGTAACAGTCAAATCTTCATGTAAACACACTAATGATGTATGGCTAGCGCAGGTTCTTATCTATGAAATGCTTTTGGAAGGAGGTACCTGTCCTGCCTGGGTTGCTCATCTGTGGCAAACCTGGAATCTATGGATGTAGCGAGCATGGGTCCTGGGAAAAGGTAACGTGAGTTATGCAACTATCTGAATATAATGTGAAGATACTTGATGATGGCTCTTTTCTGTGTAGGTGATGTGGCCACGTACATGGCTTAAAGGTTTTCTGTTGATCTGGGTAAGAGAGTGTCTTGATGTGGCTTGAAAGGCCTGAAGATTTGCATGAGTCCTGGACCCCTGGCTGCTTTACCTGGGCTTTGTGATTGTTTACTTCATTGAAATTATTAGTAAAGCTTGATGCTGGTCAAGGTCTCTATTTTTAAGAGTCTGCTTTAACACTCTGATCCTTTGTGTTGCCTTAGATACATTACGTATATTGTCTCATATCAACTGTATATGGTAGGTGCTCAGAGAAACTGGTTAATTTGTCCAATATCATACAATGAGGAAGCAGCAGCCTCCAATTTCAACCCAGATCGGACTCCGCAGCCCACACTCTTCCCACTGTTCTGCATTGCTCCCCTTTTTAAACTTGAACAGAACAGAACAGAAAAGAACAGCTCATGGGGCCCCAGGGAAGCCCAGAAGCCCTTTGAAAGCCACTTCCCCAAAGTACAGTTTTAATGGGAAAAGTCTTTCTGGTGTAAAACCTGATTCATTCGAGATCCAAAAGGTAGTGTTTGTGTCACATTTTCCATGGAAATTCCCATTTTCACCAGAGGCTTACATCCCCACTGGGACTCTGCGACTCATGGAGCATTTGTGTGCTATCGGGGGAATAATACCACAGTCTTTGAATGCTGAGAGAATGGCCAAAAGACTCTGCCCTTGATCAGAATCAGATGATTTAAATTGGAGTTTCTAGTTCCATCTTTAGCTCGAAAGCAAGCTGGGCCTTGTGGGAAGACTCACTATTCCCCGATGGGTTGGATCAGCCATATTTCACATGGGCTTCAGTTTATGAGGACATTTGTACGCATTCATTCACAGCTCTGAGGGTTTTTTTTTTTTTCCGTCTGTTTTGTTTTGTTTTGTTTTGTTTTGTTTTCACATGAATTTTTACAAAGCATTGGATCCATTTCCATTTAGGAACTCGAGGTTCTCTTCAAAAAAAAAAAAAACTGGCATATGAATGTGAGGAAAGGGGGTAGGCCATATCGAAGAATCCACTTCTTCTTTTCTGGAGAAGTGGTTTAATTCTAGTTGCCTCAGGTCAAGGAGTCCCATTCTTAGAGGCCAGCTGACTAGTATAGCACCTTGGTTCCTGTTAAAACCACCACGGGATACTCATAACTGGGATGTGGCATATTGCCTTATGCCTGGAGCTCTCTCAGGGCTGCCGGCATCGTTAGTGGACAGATGGAGCCATCTTCCCTTCCCTGGCTGTGCCTGTTTAATCATCTCTGGAGGTAGCTATTGTACCACCAGCTAACACAAGTGCTTAATAAACATCTAAATTGCAATACCCCCAGAAAGGTGTTCACCTTGATAGAAAAATCTGACGAAAGAGCACCAGAATCTTTATTTCAACAATCAAAGCAGACCCACACATATCCGGTATCTATTTACAGCAATATGCTGAGGAGCACTTTACCTTGGGTCTTTACAAGAAAAGTAAAAATTTAGTTGAGAATTACCGAAACCCAGTAATTACTGAGCTTAGTTGAGAGAAGGCAGTGGTCTGATGTAGACTTCAAGTTTCTCTTTTTCTGGATTCCATTGATCCCCTTCTTCGCCTACACTTAGCGTCCCACTGTGGTCTCTCTCCCCTGGGCAATTGCTTTCTTGCTTCTGGACTCTTACCATCTTCAGGGTCTTTGGTCTTTGTTTATGCTCTTATCCGATCTTCCTTTTATACACAACCTTTCTAAGTCATGAAAGAGAACTTGATTTGTTCTAATGCATGGCAGAATACTGGCTATTCACTTTGTTGAGTTGCCAGCCTATTTGCTGATGGTCCTGTGATTTTCCAGACTCAGCACTTGATGTTCTTTATGTCTTGGTGCCCTGCTTCTTATATTCTTTCTTTGGCCTTCCGTGTAATGACAAAAAAAAGAATAAATACCTCTTTGCTTGTGAAGGGAAGAGTAAACTACAACTGAATATGGATTTCCTGCAATGTTACAAAGACATAGACATACAACTGTCTTTGTAACACCACAATCCATCGAATCATCTGATATGGTAAACAGAATATCTAACTAACTACTGGCTTAAACAGGGAGCTGTTTCTAGGCATAATTAATACAGTAACAAGGTTGTCAGGATTCCAGATTGACTTATCTGTCATTCTTTGTCTTCATACTACAAATCCAAAGAAAGACAGGGAGAAAGCTCATCTCATTAGAGTTCTCTCTTTTCAAAAAAAAATAAAATGGAGGGAAATCTTTTCCAGGATATATACCCCACCTCTAGCAAGTTTCCCTTTAATACTATGGGTCAGGATAGGGTCACTGCGTATGCTGCCTGTAATGCAACTGGGAGAGTCACTGGTCTCTTTACTGGAAGTGGACTTTGTGTGTAAAGAAGGAGGGGAAAGGCTCTTGGGTAGCCAACCACTGTCACAGACAAATTCATATGTTGAAACCCTACCCTTCAATGTGATGGTGTTAGGAGATGAGGCCTTTTGGAGGCAATGAGAATGAGATAGGATCCCTTGAAAAGGACGGAACCCTTGAAAATCATGAGAGAGCTTGCTTCCTCTCTCTGCTTTTTCCACCATGAGGAGAAATCTGCAACCCAGAGCAGGACCTGACCATGCCTGCACCCTGGTCTCAGACTCCCAGCCTCTGGAACAGTGAAAAAATACATTTCTGTTGTTTATAAGCCATCCAGTCTATGGTATGCTGTTAGAGCAATTCCAACAGACTAAGAGAACCACAGCCATTCAATACTCACCTAAAGTGCAACAGCCCAGGGATGGATTATATTTAATCATTTCACGCTTGCTGTCACATGAGCCACACAAACAGTTACTATGGAGTCATAAAAGAAGAGACCTCAAAAGTTGGGAAGTCCTGAGTCTCTGGCAAGCTTTTATTTTTTACAAAAGCTCCCTTACCTGGTTGTGGTTTAATATCTACTGAAACCCCGAGGATATCACACACACACATGCACACATGCACGCACGCATATCTGACACCTTTTATGTGGACTTGGTCACAGCTATGCACATTACTGAATCATTTCTAAAATCAGAACAGGAGCTTACCAGAAAATAATCTAACAAGTCTAGGAATCGTAACAAAATCTTGGGTACAGCAAGGGCTAGATGCAGCTTAGCCTCTGAGTATTGCTGATTAAGTTACTAAAAAAGAATTTAGCAACTAGGATTTTCTAATGATGAAATTTTTTTCCTGTGTAATTGACAGTAGCAAATTTAACAGAAGAAACGCTGAGGAATGGTGATTAGAGATGCATCCCAACCTAATTTTTCTTCCCCAGTCTATAATAAAAGGCATGGAGCTCAAACCTCTGGGGAAAGCAAGAAAGCCAGGTCTGTATACTTTTGGTAAAGACAAGTTCCCTTCTTAGGATGATGTGTCTGCAGAATCATCTGGAGAAGCAGATGTGAGGGAGGTTAATCCGCTTACTTAAAATATCCTGAAATAGCAGGAAAAGCTATTTGAATCTCAGAAAGTCTATGAGGTAGTTGAATGGGTTAATCAATATTTCATTTGATGAACTGGCTTGCTGAGGGGCTTTAGGGGACGCCTTTTCCCTTCCTCTGAAGAAATAACAAATCGGTTGGGTGAATCAAGGGTCACACCCAGGGCACCTGGAAGGGAACCTCTGTGGAACTCTCTTGGGTTTGATTGTGGAGTTTTGTTTGTTTGTATGCTTGTTTTTTTTTAATGTTTATTCCTTTTTGAGAAAGAGAAAAAGAGAGAGCAGGGGAGGGGCAGAGAGAGACACACAGAATCTAAAGCAGGCTCCAGGCTCTGAGCGGTCAGCACAGAGCCTGGGGTGGGGCTCAAGCTCACAAACCTCAAGATCATGACCTGAGCCAAAGTCCGACGCTTAATCGACTGAGTCACCCAGGTGCCCCAATGGTTTTTTTTTTAAGTTTATTTATTCATTTTGAGAGAGATGGAGACAGCATGAGTAGGGGAGAGGCAGAGAGAGAGGGAGAGAGAGAGAATCCTAAGCAGGCTCCGTGCTGCCAGCTGTGGAGCCAGATGCAGGGCTTGAGCTCACGAACGGTGAGATCATGATCTGAGCCCAAACCAAGAGTCATTCACTTAACCGACTGAGCCACCCAGGCACCCCCTTGATTATGTTTTTAAGGGTTTGGAAAAATTAAGAAATGTTAGGCCTGTTTCTGATTAGTTTCTGAAACACTCACCTAGTGGTGTAACAATGTTTATTGAAGAAATTGTATATTGTGTGTATAGCAGTTTTGACAGGAGTCCTGACCCTGTGGGTGAGGAGGAGCCCGTAAGTAGCACAGCACGGAATCGGAAGAAAAGAACATGCGGGGGCTCCTGGGTGGCTCAGTCGGTTGGGCGTCCGACTTCTGCTCAGGTCACCACCTCATGGTTTTTGAGTTCGAGTCCCACGTCAGGCTCTGTGCTGACAGCTCAGAGCCCGGAGCCTGCTTCAGATTCTGTGTCTCCCCCTCTCTTTGCCCCTCCCCTGCTCTGTCTCTATCTCTCAAGAATAAATAAGCATTAAGAAAATTAAAAAATAATAATTAAAAAGAAGAAAGGACATGCTGGGACACATGCCTTTAGAAAGGAAGCATTTGATCCTTGAGGAGACAAGGGGACAGAAAATTTTTTAAAAAATCTAGCCTATGGGGAAAAAAAGGGCAAAGAGACATTTAGAGTAGGTTGAAAATAAAAATGTTAAGAAAATTAACATCTTCTCTTTGATAAGAGTAAGTAGACAGTTATGGTCTTTTTATTCCATTTAGAAGTTCTAGAACCAGTGCAGTCTCACTGGGGAACTGCAGACAGGCCGGGCACTTTCACAATTTTCATACATGTATTCACTCATTTATTCTTCCAGGCATCGTTCATTAATCATCTGTCCCCAGTCATTAACGAGGGGCCTCCTCTATTTCAGGCAGCAGAGCCACCATGATGAACAAGAAGTTCTTCATCTGGAGGACTGCGGCTCAGCTGGAGGGAGGCGTATATAAACAGCTAGTAGGGTAAACACAGTAAGTGCTGCACTAGACCTAACAGCAGGTCACTGTGGGCGCACAGGAAGGAGAACCCCTGACTCCTCTTGGGTGGCTGGGAAAGGCTTCACAGAAAGGGATGTTAGAAGTGGGCCTGGGAGGACGAATGGGAATTGGTCAGGAGAAAAGAACGAGGAGGAAACCCCACTGAGGGAAGGGTCTGTGTGAAAGCCCTGGGGTGTGACTGGGCTCGCTGAGAAGAGGGGACAGCAGTAAGGGTAGGGGTGAGGCCCGCCTCCAGAAGGTGTGGGAGAGGTGACCAGGGCGAGCTGAAACAGGAGCCCTGGTGTGGGGGAAGCCCTCCACCTCAGGGGCCGGAAGGTACCAGTGCACCCCACGGGGCCCAGGCCCTCCCGCCACACACACACACACACACACACACACACACACACACACACTCACACCCTCCACACACACACAGGAACTGTTGTTTCGGTTAGCCCCCTCCTGAGAATACAGTTGAGTCTCTCAGTTGTGCCCTCCAGAGCCCAGCACTCTGGGAATGCTCTAAGGTGCTTTGGTAGAGAGGACCCAACAATGGTTTTTAAGCATGGGAATGACACACACACACTGGATCTCTAGGCTGGAAGTTCATTGAGTCAGGACTAGGTCTGACTCGTGAGCAACTCGGTCTCCTGTGAAGACTTGGCATGTAGAAGGTCCTTCCTAAGTATCTGCTACTTCGTTAAATGAACTCAATGAATCAGGCGGAGTGGAGAATGGACTAGCGAGGAAGGAGACTACGATCAGCCCAACTGAGAGGCTGAGACATAAGAATCCAGGTGAACTATCACAGTAGGGTTAGAGAGGACGGGCCAGTATTTAGACCAGCACTGTCCAATAGAACTTTCTACAGTGATGGAATTGCTGTTCGGCACTGTCCATAACACCAGCCACTAACCACATGTGGCTCTTGAATACTTGAAGTGTGGCTAGTGAGAGTCAGGAACTGAACTTTTAATTTTAGTTAATTTAAATGTAAATAGCCACATGTGAACAGTCACACTGAACAGCACAAAACTAGAGTTTTCTGTGGCAGAATCAAAAGAACTTGTAACATATTGGATATATTCATTCATTAGTTCAATCAACAAAGATTTATTGATCATTTTCTGGGTTCTGGAGGAGAAAATGGGGGCCAATTTGTGGCAACTGTATGTACCATGCTAAGGTGTTTAGAGTTTGTAATAATGAGGGGAGGAGAATGGACAGGCTATTTCAGCAGGATTGGTCAGGGAAACCATCTCTGCGTGACAAGTCGAGAGTTGGACAATGAGAAAGTTATGCGGCTTAAGAAAAACAAAAACAAAGACTCCAGATAAGAACTAGATCAATCATTGATGAAAGAGAGCAATAAAATTCAGCATGAAACACTCAGAGCAAGAAGGGACCTGCACCATCTGTAAGTCTAACTCGCTCTTCCTTTCTCTAGGAAGACAGCAGAAGCCCAGAGAGGTAAACTGACTTACCTAAGGCCACACAGCTACTTAATAACACATTTGAGAACAGACTCAGTCTCCTGACTTCCAACTCCACTACTTACTGGGTAAGTCTATCTTAGCATCTATCTTAGCATCTCAGCATTTTCCTGATTACTGCAAAGGGTTATTGCGAGAAATGAAAAATGTAACAGAGACAAGGTGTTAAAAATGGTAGCTATTTTCATTACTGGAGTTGCTTTAATCTTACAGGGTCCTCTCAAGTAATTATGTTATTAATAAGAACTATGTCATTCTTTTAGCAATACAAAAGCATAATGCAAAAAATTTAGTAATTTAATAATACAAAAAGCGTTAAGAGAGGCAATGAGCATTCAACTCCTAATTTGTTTTAGTTGTTGTTTGGGGTGACTCTCAGCCTTGGTCCTGTGCAGTCAACAACAAGTACCACCTGCCATTTGCCTAGAGGCAGCGCAAGAATTATGAAATTCTGGAATTCTCTGTAAGGGAAGAAATAACCAGCCTCGATACGGCCGCCCTTACAACCCACCTTGTTAAGTGGTGGCAAGTATCACAGTCCTCAGATGCTTCTGAAGACAGAAAAATGAGGCTTTGGTTTTCCCGACAGGCACAGCTGTCATCAAGTTCCTTGTGGAAAGCTGCTGTAGACAGAGGCTGAACGGAAGTGAGGGCTTTAACAGGATGTGAATGTTGAAATGATGAAGTGTGCGCTAAAAGCATATGGCACAGGGAAGGATTTTCTGCCTTCAGGATTAGGCACCACATCTGTGCCCTGTGAGCTTATAGTTTTGTAAATATTCAGACAAGGCAAACAGTACGACAAACAGGGTCATGCCTTTGCCAGAGTGACAGTCGGTGTGGAAATATACGTGGTGGCTCTCTCTGACTTCTCCGGGTCATTTGGTGTTCAACCCAGGAACTAGCCCACGCTCAATCCATTCTGTTGTGTGGCGTCCGAGCTTAATGACTTTGGAGCCACCGGTGCAATTATCACTAATCAGTAGTTGGATACGCTGCCTGAGTAACGTGAACAACGAGGCACTGAACAACTGCAGGCCGTTGTGAAAGAGTGGCTGAGAGCCATGTCTGAGGCTCGCTGCCCATCGCCTCACCGCTCCAGCCCCACCTGGTGAAGCCAGGATCCTCTGCCCAGACCGTAGGGCCGTCACCTCCTCCCATCATTCCCGAGCAGCAGGGACCTATCAAGATAATGCCTCTGCACCTTCAGTGCTCCCAGTGTACCTCCCAGTAGACACAGTGACATAGTCAGAGCCATAGAGGCAGAGGGTCCAAACCCTTGGCCTGAATCTAGCAGGTCTGGATCCCAGACCTCTTTGTACCACACAGTTCAGCTTGGGGCAGTTACTTAATTTCTCAGAACCTCTATGTTCTCAAATGTGGAACTGGAATAATGTCTACCTCATAGGCTTATGTGAATCAGAAAACTTATTATTGTATGGGAAAATGCTTTGAAAAATAGAAAGCACTACTCAAATGAGAGCAAGGTATTATTTAGTAGTCTACACCACATGGTATATTTTTGTGGAAAAAAATAAAGCCTCCTGAATATTACATTATATTCATATCACTTCATTCATTCATCCATTCATCCACCTCTTCATTCATTCAGCACAGTTTTATGAGACAAGGAATCTAGGCCCAGTGCTGTGGTGTATACTAGGTAGATATCAGATCATGAACAGCTCAGATTACTATTCCTCATGGAGCTTACAGTCTATTTAGGAGAGGGGGACACTGTAAACCAATAATTATGCAAATGCATTTAAAATTACAAAGCGCGCTAGGTGCTGTGAAGAAAAAGTGCGTAAGGCCATGAGCGAGGCTAATAGTGGAGGTACCTAAATATGAGACTCAGTTGAGTTGACTGACTTGAGACAAGGGACTTCAAGGTAGCAGAAAGAGTATGGGGGAAGCCCTTGAGAAAGCAGAGCATTTGGTAAATTCAAAGACCGAGAGGCCCATGTGGCTGGAACCCAGGAAAGAAGGATCGTGTCGCCAAATTCGTGCAGGCAGAGCAAGGGTAGCAGATGCCTCCTAGGATTCTGTTGTCAGAGAGCTGCGAAGTTTGAGCCCTAGTGGAGAAAGGACAGAGCAGTTACAAGACTGGGAAAATGAACTCACTAGAGAAATGTGGTAATATAGTTGTGTGATCCATTTAACTTGAGATAAGATAAACTCATAAAGATTCTAATCTCTTGGTTGGGAGATTTCTTTTATAGCAGTATTCAGCACTTAGATGCAGTCACATAAATTAATTTTGACATTGTTAGTTGTGGCTTTCCACTCTGTACTATTCTACGTAAACATTTCTACATGTTTGTAGTCCATAAACTTGTTATGCGTAATGGCTGTATAGTGTTCCATCACGCTTTCCATCAGGACATTTTGGGCCCTTCCACACACTGGTGTGGTTTTTAGTTCTGTGTAGATCCCCCCCACCACCATCCTTAAAAATAGTGCTGCTGGGAATCTTTTTGTTTTCTTCTGAGTTATTTTCTTGGGTTACATTCCCTCATGGGTCACTTCTCTGCATGTCAGATGGCTGCTCTGATGCTCACGGTCTTGTTTTCTCATGCTTTATTTGTCTGGATGTGAGCAAATTCCCTGGGTACCAGCCACCTCAGGGAGTTGCACGGGAGGGGCAGGGGCAGGCAGGAAGAGGGTCATCCTCATTAGAAAGACGGAGAGTACCAGCTCTTGCCTTAATGTGTTTTATCCTCTAGGATGGCACCTGTGTTGGGAGTTTGCTCTACACTCAGAACCTCCATGGCCGTTAGCCTGATGGCTAGTTCATTCACCTCTCTCACTTTGCAGTCTCCCCCAAGGGACTGTTAAGTTCCTGGGGAACGCTGTATGTGGAATAAAATGCAAGGTATGGCAATGACTTGACTTGTTAGCAGGAAGTGATTGTGAGAAGAGACCTAAAATCTCTCTGAATGTAATTCACTCAAAGTGATAATTCTATCATCTAAGGCAGATGGTTCCCTGAGTATCAACCTTTTAATTTCTTTCTTTAATATTTCATTCAGAATTTCTAGATGTTGTTTAGAAATTGGTCAGGGACCAACTAAACCAAATCGAGCACATTATCAGGGAAATTCAGACAACAAACGTCTTTTTCTTGCCTGATCATGGCTCACCCACTCATTTGATCCAGTGTATCTCTTAAGCATTTGCTTTTAACATTAGTCAAAAAGTTAACGGAACAAAACAGAGTAGCTGAACTCATTTGATTTGGGATAGAATATAGCACTCTGTCCTCTGGGGAAAAAGTTCTATTCCCTGAGTCAAACATAACACCACATAATAATGATTCAGTCTAGAGTTTTTGAAAACTGGAGAATAAGTCCCAAAAGGTTTCTCTATTTTATTAAAAGAAAACAAAACAAAAAGACAAAAATGGAATATAATAACTATTTTGTCCTCTTACCCAAAAAGGGTGCATAGGAGAAGACAAAATCATAGCCTTTTTGATCAGAACCACCATCACTGACTGTCAGTGATACCTACTGTTAATAATAATGACACAAAACAGCTATGGAGCGTTCACTGTGTGCCAAGCACGGTGCTTTACATTTTGCCCTCATCTCACCTCCGCGAGGTAGATTTTCTCAAAGTCACACAGCTAATGAATGATGGACTCAGGATTCAAAGTGTGACCCCAAAGCTAGTGCCCTTCACCTCCTCTCTGCCCTTGGGGCTACAGTGACTGGAAGCGGTGTGCGGTAACAAGACAAACCCATGCCAGGGGTTCCGGAGAATGGGTGTCACCTCCACGTTAGCCTCCAAATTCACCTGTTAGGTGAATTAGGTAAGTCGCTCAAGCCTCCTTGCGATTCCACTTTCAATGAAGCAGCATGGACTCCTATTTTTTTCTAACTCCCAATGTGAGGTCATGCTAGGTGATGGCTGTGAAAGTTCTCTGATAACCAACCGTAAAGTCCTATAGAAATAGAAGGACTTATTAATGTGTATTGTGATTGCTCTGATGATATGGCAAGATTCTCATATTTAAAATGTGAGGCACGCAATAGCCGCTGTGGGGTAAGGTGGCTCGGTGGGGTCAAATTTGAATGTCACATCCAGTGAGCTTGTGATTCAAAATTAATCATCTCATACCCTGACATGCCAGGGAATCAGAGAATACCCAACCAGGAGGCAGCTGGGGTCATGTATGTTGTGTATATGACTTGACTGATGTGATGACAGATGTATTCAAAGCATCACCAGGGTCTCTAAGCAGACCTTCTTGGAAAACTGATGGGCATGGGAGGCTTCCTCCAGTGGCCGCAGGTTGGGAATGGATCGTACCAGATCTAGATCATGAGGTCGAGTTCTAGAACAAGACTGAGGGGTGGAGCAGGAATCGGGTATTCTTCAGAGCGGTCTTGTTGGCCTTGTTCCGACCCAAGCTCCATGCCTTGAGCAATCAGAACATCTCAGGTCTTGGGTTTCTAGATGATGGAATATGTTCCGTCACTGATCAGGACATGGAGGCCAAGGCAGAAATTTCATCTGTACTTCTTGTAAACCCAGCAGACTAGTGGGTCTCAAACTTCAGGGAGACTAAAATCTCTTAGAAAATTTGTTCAAAGGCAGATTTCTGGGATCCATTCCTAGGGGGTCAGGATTTCCTTGGTCTTAGGTAGTAGCCAGGATTCTGCCTTCAAACAAACTCTTAAGTAACTTTGATGCAGATACATACAATTTCTATTTTTAGGGGGGAAATGTAGAGGAAGAGAAGAGAGCTAGTGTGCTAAAAGTTAAAAAGCATTTATTGACCACTTACTATCAACCAGGCAGTCTTCTATACATAAATTACCATAAGACATAAAGTGCTACATAAAGTAACTCCGTGAACCCTCACCACGGTCCCCTGAGATATACAATATTTCCTCCACTTTACAAATAGGATGACAGAGGCACAGATTACTTGAGAAGACACTGGCACCCGGTTTCATGGTAGGATGTAAAAATGTTAATATCTCAGAAGAACTTTCCAGGAAAGGGATAGATTGCTCAAATCCCACCCAGAGGGAGAGCCATTACTCCTACTGCTTGATTCTAACATTAAAAATTCATGCCAGCCCAGGGGCACCTGGGTGGATCAGTCGGTTAAGTGGCCAACTTCAGCTCAGGTCATGATCTCACCGGTTCGTGGATTCAAGCCCTACATCAGGCTCTGTGCAGACAACTCAGAGCCTGGAGCCTGCTTCAGATTCTGATCTCCCTCTCTCTGCCCCTCCCCCACTCACACTCTGTCTCTCTCAAAAATAAATCAACATTAAAAAATTTTTTTAAAAACTCATGCCAGGTAGGAATGGAGGTTGGGTGAAATTGCTTGCCCTAGAATCTGTTTCACCGGATGCAAACTTTGAGACTGGGGACCAGGAAGCTCCCATAGTTCCAGCTTTGTTCATAGGGCCCAGCCTCTCATGAAGAAGTTGCCTTTCTCCCAACCAACTTTTTCCTTGGCAGGCTCCTAATTGAAATGCTGCAGGCCTCATACTTGCCTATCAGGTTTATAGAAATAGGAGTTTTAAGCCTCTTCTAATTAAAAGTATAATGCTAACCATCTATGGACAGTTAGCTCATTTGGTGAGAGTCAATTTAGAGTAAGGGTGAACTCACTGGATTTGCTCTGTTATAATAGAATTCACTGGAATTTCTTTCATGTCTTTGCCTAAGAAAAACAAAGAGGCAGGGAACTCAAGGGACCCCCTTAACTGTCCCTAGTTACTAGGACAATTCAGCCAGCCCAGAGAGGAGGTAATACTTGAATGGTTGGTTAGAAGTGCTCTCTTCTGATTTCATTATTCATATACTATGATTTTAATAACGTTGAAGTTGGCTGAAGGTTGTTTAAAAATTTGAAGCTCCCTGGGGCGCCTGGGTGGCGCAGTCGGTTAAGCGTCCAACTTCAGCCAGGTCACGATCTCGCAGTCCGTGGGTTTGAGCCCCGCGTCAGGCTCTGGGCTGATGGCTCGGAGCCTGGAGCCTGTTTCCGATTCTGTGTCTCCCTCTCTCTCTGCCCCTCCCCCGTTCATGCTCTGTCTCTCTCTGTCCCAAAAATAAATAAAAACGTTGAAAAATTTGAAGCTCCCGAGTTCCAGACCCACATTTCTGTCTGACTGTTAAGTTCCATTTGGTGGCTCTGCCAGCATCCCATCCCCAAAACGTGTCCCAAACCAAATCCATCATGTTCCCCACCAAGTCCCTCTTCTCTGGATGACACCATTCTCTCAGTCTAGACCCAGAACCACAGCCATCTTTGAATGTACCCTCCCTAGTGGGCGGTACATTCCACCCACCTGTGAGAGACAGTCACAGGTTCTCCCAGCTCTGCTTTTATTCTTCCAATACTGCCATCACTATCAGTACCACAGTCCAGATCCCTTTTCACCTCCTGGTGTCTGGACCACATTCTGGAACCTTCCTGACTAACATCTTCTTCCTTTGTTCGTCCTATGGCTTTTTCTTACAGTGGCGCTGGGATATTGAAACCATATTATTCTTTAGCTCAGAATCTCTCATGATTTTTATTGCCTACTAAAAAGCTTTGCACTCAGTTCCAGTGTGTGTGTGTGGGGGGGGTATGTGTGGGTATGTGTTTGGGGGCAGCGGAGTTCTTACTCACACCACCAGTTCTCTGACACCAGCTGGGTGTCCTCTACTTCAACTCATTTCGGACACTGTCCATCCAGAGATAGCGTCAGATTCCACAGGTTGAGGACCCAGTCCCTCAAGACTGTCCCCCACTTCAGATGACAGTTGCAAGTCCAGGTTGTCATCTAAACCTCTCACAGACTGGCTATACATCAGAGGTCCCCATGACTCCCAACTTGGTTTGATTAATTTGCTGGAACAGCTTATAGAACTCACAAAACCAGTTTACTCACTAGTTCACCACTTTAACGACAAAGGATATTAAATGATACCAATCGGGGCGCCTGGGTGGCTCAGTTGGTTAAGCGTCTGACTTCCGCTCAGGTCATGATCTCATGTTCCTTGAGTCTGAGCCCCACATCCAGCTCTGTGCTGCAGCTTGGAGCCTGGAGCCTCCTTGGAATTCTCTCTTTGCCCCTCCCCCACTCATGTTCTGTCTCTGTCTCTCAGAAATGAATCAACGGTAAAAAAAAATTAAAAAGTTAGAAAAGGATACCAATCAACAGCCAGATGAAAAGATTCAAAGCGCAAGGTCCCAAACAAAGGAGTCTCTGTCCTTGTGGAGTTTGGGACCAGCCACTGGCGCTTGGAAGTGTGCTGGTTCATCAACCTATCTCTGAACCCCATCCTTTCCATTTTTTATGAGACTTCATTATATAGGCCTGACTGATTAAATCATTGGCCATTGGCAGTTGAACTCAATCTCTGGCCCCTCTCCCCTCCCTGGAGGAGGTCGAAACGGGGCTGAAACTTTCAGCCTTCTAATCTTGTGGTTGGCTCCTCTGGCAACCCCTTCTATGCTTTGGATACCTAGGGCTTTCCAAAAGTTACCTTATTAGCATAACAAAAGCACCATTATCACATCCATCACTAAGGAAATTCCAAGGGTTTCAGGAAATCTGTGCCAGAAACACGGAGGAAGACCAAATATATATATTTCCTATTATAAATTACAATATCACACCTTCTAATGTTCAAATGCATAATATTCAAAGTAAGATGTACAAGACCTTCCATAATCTTATTCCATATTATTTGTCTAGCCTTGCTACCTAATAATCTTTAAAAACGTTTTGCTATTCACAGGGTTGACTTATCCATTAGGAACAGGAGGCACAATGCCTAGGGCCCACAGTGCTTTTGGGGTCCATAAAATGTTTAATTTATTTCAAATCAGAACAAAAAATATTTTCCACCTTGGATTATGTTCGTATGTATACCAACATAGTTATAAAACATAATTTGAAATATATCCTATGGAAGAAGGAGCCAATGAAAGCAAAAGTACCCAGGGATCTTGAAAATCTTAATTTTCAGCCTTGTCTCCTCATTCATTCAACCACTGAAAATTAATTAAGCTCCTACTATTTTTCAGGCACTGAGCAAACAGATATGGTTTCTGCCATCAGAAACTTTAGTTGCCGGGGGCACCTGGGTGGCTCAGTCAGTTAAGTGTCTGACTTTGGCTCAGGTCATGATCTTGCAGTTCGTGAGTTCGAGCCCCCTTTCAGATCCTCTGTCCTCCCTTTCTCTCTGCCCCTCCCCTGCTCACTCTCTCTCTTTAAAAAATAAACTTTTAAAAAAAGAAAAGAAACTTTAGAGTCAACTGTTAGAGACAGACAAGTAAATGTATCAACATAATGACTATAAACTATGGTACATGTTACCACTTAAAAGAAGGGGCACTGAAGGAGGTAACATTGTCAGGAAGGAGTCCAATTTGTACATGTGGTGGTCAGAGAAGGTCATTTTTGAGGAGGTGACATAGAATCTCAGAGTTGAAGGATGAGAAGGAGCTAGTCCTATTGACAGAATTGGGAAGAACATTCCTGCAGAGTTTCTGGGTAAGACTCGGAAATCATGCTGTTCCTCTGTTTTCTGGGTGCTTCAAATGAAGGAGCCTCTGGGACTTGAAGATGTCTTGTCCTTGTCAAATGACAAAAGAAAATTTAGGAATGAGTTTGATGTCCTTTATTCAAGAGAAGACAGTCCACAGATTGGGGCAGTGCAGTGCCTCACAAGCAGTGGAGACTCTTTCCAAGGGATTGTGGGCAAGAGTGAGCATTACAGACCTTTAGAAGAAGCAACTCAGAAATAGGGCATGATTGACTAGGATTTGGGGAATTCCCTGATAAGGCTACCAGGTCTGATTTTCTAGGGGAAAGTAAGCTAGCTAAAGCTGAGTCGTAGGATGGTGATTGGAGTATGTTAGGTTTCCTTGACAGGTATTTCCCATAAGAGCAGGCTGACCTGGGTTTAGATTTGGGACGTGGGCAGATTCCCAGGGTGGCTTCCATTTTGTAGGTCCCATATACAAATTAACTTTATCATCCTCAAATACAAGCTAAGTTCTTCTGCTTCCATGGTTTCGTTCCTACTGCTTCCTCCCCTTAAAATTCTTTCTCCTCTGCCTTCCTTTCTCTGTTTTTAAAAACCTTACTCATCCTTCAAGTCCCAGTTCAAATGCCACCACCAAGCCACCGTCTCCATGAGACCTCCTCTGACTATTCCAGCTGAAGTGATCTTGCACTCTTTTGAAGCCCCAACTCACTCAGGTACCTGTCATCTGCTACCTATTTCTTTCATATCTCTCTGATGTCCGCCGCTTGCTGAGGAATCCCTTGAAGGTAGAGAGTTTTGTATCTCAGCATTTTTGGAAGCACCTCCATGGTGACCTTCACAAATTAGTTAGTGACTTACCACAAATTTTCTGGCTGCATGGAAAATGAATGGCTAATTCCAAGGCAGACTGTCGTAATGTTGTATTCCTGCAATCTTTCCTTTATTTCCTCCCGCAGACCACGACAGCTATGACTGTAATGAGACCTTGCATATTTAACGTGAGGCTGAGAGAGGAGGAGGCATGATGAATGAGCTCAGGAAAACGTGCGGCTTCTGCAGTGACACTAATAAATGAAATGTAGAATCCAACTCCAACATTTGGGACTGGAAACTAACTACAAACAAGCAAGCAGAAAAATGAACGGGTTGGGGGGTGGAGTGGGCAGCATATGCGATAAGTGAAGAAGATAAAAAGCTACATGCTGCTGCTAGGACAGAAATGTCGGGTTTTGCATTAGGATTGTTCTATTTTTCTTTTTCTTGCCTTAAAAAAAAAATTAATGGGAAACCAGTCTCCAAAAATTTTTACACAGTCTGGGAGTCTGTGGGTAAGACAAAGAGCCTGACATTGTAGGTGGTCCCCCAGCAGGCCTTGGATCTAAATCGGAGCTGTTACAGCGAACTGTCAGGCCGGGTGCCGCTGTAAACACCACATCCACGGGAGTCGGGTGGAGCATCCGAGTGCAATAGGGACACAAGAAAACCATTCTCCCACTAAAACATGTGTTTAAAAAATATTTTGGTCATGCTTTTGGTGGCTGGATTCTTACAAGACGGCAAGTGAGAGACAGTCCCTTCTTTCAGTCGAAAATGCAAAAGAACAGAGCACAATTCTAAAGACCAAAAAAAAAAAAAAAGCAATTTTAGAATAGCAGGAGCTGAGTGAATGGTGTGATTCCCAGGAGGCGTTCTTGACCGACTGGTTTTAAGATTGAGCTTTAGCAAGATGTTAAGATAGGGTGAAAATATGGTCTGGGCTCCAAAGGATCGGAGTCCCTTACTGAACCGCACTGGTGTGAAAGCCGTGGGGTATTGCTGACGGGGTGGGCATGGCGGTGTGAGGGGACAGAGCTCCCTGGGTGTAGAAAGGGATTCAGGTTAAGGGGTCTCTAGAGCTACGCTCTGGGTGTCCTGGCTTGAGCTGCACTGCTTTTCCTGTTCTCTGGGTGTCAGCTGTTCATTCGTGCAACAGATATTTATCGCTGGCCTGCTAAATGACAGATACTGTCACAGACTCTGGGTGAACAGCTGTGAATAAACACCAAAAATATCTGCCCTCATGGAACTTACATTCTAAAGGGTTGAGAATATAGGAATATGTTCTTTCGGATTCTAAAGACAGTCTCTAGACAGATGATCAATGAAAGACAGACAATTACAAAGATAAAAAGGGAAAATGCATACATAGTATGTCAGGTGGTAATAAATAGTATAGAGAAAAGAAAGCAGGGAAGGGAGATTGGCCGGGTTAAAGGGGTGCAATTTTAAAAAAAGGTCAGTGGAGAAGGTCTCCCTGAAATGGTGGTTTGTGAGTAAAATCCCGAAGCAAGTGAGAGAGTTTATCATATGGATATTTGGGGGAAGAACACTCCAAGGAGGGGAAACAGCCAGTGCAGATGCCCTGAGGCGGGGCACGTCTGGTGGGCTGGGAGAAGGATGTGGCTGGAGCAGAGAGAGGGGGAAAGTATTAAGGGATGAGGCTGGAGATATCATGGGGGGCAAATCATGTAAGGCCCCAGGGACTTGGGAGCCTACCTAAGGACTGGCTGTGAGCAACATGCCCTTGGACAGACTGTAATGGTTTATAAAAAGTAATGTGACTTTCCTCACTCCCTTTTTCAGAGGACTCTGGAGTCTTCCTCCTGCAAACACCGCTTCATATCCTCCAATTAGAGCCATCCTCTGACCTTATTTATTTTTGAGAGAGAGAGAACGTGTGAGCCAGGGAGGGTCAGAGAGAGAGAGGGAGACCTAGAATCCACAGCAGGCTCCAGGCTCTGCATCAGCACAGAGTCCCACACGGGGCCCAAACTCACAAACCACAAGATCATGACCCGAGCGGAAGTTGGACGCTTAACCAACTGAGCCACCCAGGTACCCCAAGAGACTAATATTATTGTCCAAGGAGAACTCACTGCGTTTCAACTGATAGCTTACCAGTTTCAGGCCCAAGGACCTCAGCAATAGAGTTGGGGGCCTTCATGCCAAGGGTCTTCATGGCACATGAGTGTGTATGTTCTCCTTATATTTTCCCAGAATTTCCGAAGGAACGATGATCTGCAGTTAACAGTCCATGGTGGAAAAAGAAGTACAAGTATTGTTTTTATCAATATGTTCACCTATTGCTTTTTCTTCACCTACAGGGTTGATCATATGTTTGTCCTTTATTCTACTAATATGTGTATTGCATTAATTGCTCTTTGAATGCTAAACCAACCTTATAAAAATTCCACTTGGTGATGGCATAAAAATTCTTTTTATATGCTCCTGGACTTAACTTTGTCAAAATCCTAAAGACTTTTGTGTCTATTTTCCTGAGGGATACTGGTCTGTGGGTTTCTTTTCTTAAAATATCTTTGCCTGACTTTTATATCAGGGTAAACTGGGCTCATAGCATAAGTTTGGAAGTGTTTCCTATCCTCTGTTTTCCAGTGCTTGTAAATAATTAGAATTACTTCTTTTTATTTTATTTTTTTATATATATGAAATTTATTGTCAAATTGGTTTCCATACAACACCCAGTGCTCATCCCAAAAGGTGCCCTCCTCAATACCCATCACCCACCCTCCCCTCCCTCCCACCCCCCATCAACCCTCAGTTTGTTCTCAGTTTTTAACAGTCTCTTACGCTTTGGCTGTCTCCCACTCTAACCTCTTTTTTTTTTTTTCCTTCCCCTCCCCCATGGGTTCCTGTTAAGTTTCTCAGGATCCACATAAGAGTGAAACCATATGGTATCTGTCTTTCTCTGCATGGCTTATTTCACTTAGCATCACACTCTCCAGTTCCATCCACGTTGCTACAAAGGGCCATATTTCATTTTTTCTCATTGCCACGTAGTACTCCATTGTGTATATAAACCACAATTTCTTTATCCATTCATCAGTTGATGGACATTTAGGCTCTTTCCACAATTTGGCTATTGTTGAGAGTGCTGCTATGAAGAATTACTTCTTTTTAAAATATTTCTTTTTAAAAATATTTGGTAGAATTCACCAACGAATCCATTTGGGCCTGGCTTCATCATTGTGGGAAGATTTAAAATTACTCATTCAATTTTTTACTTAATATTCTATTTACATTTTCTATTCCTTCTTGAGTTAGTTTAGGTAATTTGTGTCTTTTTAGAAATTTGTCTGCTTCACAGAAGTTGTCTGACTTGATACAAAGTAGTTCATAATATTTACTCATAATCCTTTATTTTTTTTTGTAGAGATGGTAGTAAAAATTGCCCCTTTTTTTCTGATTTTGAGAACTCCTGTCTTCTCTTTCTATTTCTTAATCAGTCTAGCTAGAGATTTATCAACTTTGTTGATCTTTTCCAAGAACAGATTTTTTGTTTCATTGATTTTCTCTATTATTTTTCAGTTTTCTACTTCATTGTTTTCTAACTCTTTGGATTTAATTAACTCCTTTATTTCTAGTTTCTTATGGTGTATGTTTAAGTAATCGATTGAGGATCTTTATTCTGTTACAATGTAGACATTTATAGCTATATATTTCCCTGTAATCACTGCTTTAGCTGCATCCCATAAATCTTTATCTGTTGACTTCAATTTCATTCAGCTGAAAATATTTAAAACATTTCCTTCTGGTGTTTTTGGTTGACAGTGGGTTATTAAGAAGTATTTTCTTTAATTTCCAAGTATTCGGTAATTCCTCAAATTTCTAATTTAATTGCATTGTAGTTAGAGAACACACTTTATATGATTTCATACCTTTTAAATTTATTGAAACTTGTTTTATGACCTAACATATGGTCTGTTCTGGAGAATGTTCCATGTGTGTTTGAAAAGAATGTCTATTCTGATGTCATTGGGTGGAACGTTTTATAAATACCAGTGAGGTAAAGTGTTCTTCACATTTTCTATATGCTTGGCTTCTTTTCTTTTCTTTTTTAATGTTTATTTATTACTGAGAGAGAAGACGGTGGGGGGGGGGAGAAAGAGAGGTGGGGAGGGACAGAGAAAGAGGGAGACACAGAATCCAAAGCAAGCTCCAGGCTCTGAGCTGTCAGCATACAGCTTGACGTGGGACTCGAAGTCACGAACAGTGAGATCATGACCTGAGCTGAAGTCAGACGCCAACCGACTGAGCCACCCAGGTGCCCTGCTTGCTGATTTTCTAATTGTTCTATCAATTATTCAGTGGGGTATTAAAATCCCCAACTGTCATTTTTGAACACCATTATCTCTTGCTGAGGTTATTGTGATAGCTTAGCACTCCCTTTCCACCCTCCCTATTTTATTTTTCTCCATAGGACTTATCATCATCTGACCTATTATATTTTACTTATTATATGCTAGAATGTATAATCCCCATGATGGGAGGGATTTTTGTCATTTTTCATCACTGCTGTATTTCTGGTACCTTTAACAGTGACTGACACATAGTCGTCACTCAAAATATAGTTGTCAGAAGAATAAAAACATTACAAAACAAATGACATCCCCTACTCTCTTGGATCAGTACAAAACTCCTCACCCCCACCATCTGGAGGAGATCTGAAATGGGTCAACACCAGTGGGAATACTGAGATAGATTCAAGGCAAAAGGTGGGAGACATAAGGGGTGCATATGCTTTTGGCCACAAGTAGAAGCTCTCCCTTTCCCTGCATGCCTTTCTTTTGGATTTATCCCTCCTTCCACGTTCTAGTCATAAAAGTGGCAGATGCTTGAGAACCAGGACTGCAGGTGGGTTTTGAGGACATGGGCTACTGTGCTTGATCTTGGTCGGGGCTATTTGGTTTCCTTCTCCAGGCAAAGGAACCCCACTGACATCACGTGGCCTTGGGTATCTCATTGGGGGTTAGTCCCAAGTGAAGAGGGCAAGGTAGGACTTAAACTTCCGAGTAATGAACAGAATGGTTTTCTCCTACATATATGCTTTTCCTTCCTGAACCTGAGAGAGGTAGGTGGCTGGTCTGAGATTGTGTTCAGGATCCCAGCCAGATATCATCCCACCTTAGCATGGTTGACACTGTCTACTCGGATGTACACCTGAGGTAGATCTGAACTTTTATGTTTATCTTGCTTTCAGAGGGCTACATTATAAAACAACATCAGGAGGGGAAAAAAAACATCATGTAATATTTATTGAGTGCTTGGCATATAATTTAAGATGTTTTATATGTATCTGGCACATTAGATACTTTACATATCTATAAGCTCAATCAGTGAAAAATAAAAGATTAATATTTTTTTCTTTTACTCATTGAAGTTAGGCCTAAGTTTTGTAAACTGTTTTTCTAGGATCTGTATAACCAACTGGAGCTCAGAGTAGAGGTCTGGGCTGGAAACACAAATTTGGGCACCATGAATAAATATATGATAGTTAAGGCTCTTGGAATAATAGATAATATGCCCTAGAGAATGGGAAGAGGAGAGTGCCTCGGGAAAAACTTTGAGAAATTTCACTTTTCAATTAAAAATTGAAAATGGCTGAGTAGAGGATGATGAGCCTGAAAAGAAAAAGAAGGAGCATCCAGGGAGGTAGGAAGAAAACTGGGAAGATACTACATACAGGAAAGTGTTTGTCAGCTTTCTGGAAACTTACCATTCTCATGACACACCTTGCTTTGGGGGAGTCTAACTCTTAGTAAAGTACCTTCATTGAAGTATAAGTTCTCATTAAATGGATGGTCTTGAAATTGTTCTTGACACCAGATAAATGGTTCAGCTAGAGATACCTAAAACACTGGAAGGATGAAGAGTTTTATGTTATTCAGATGCTGTGTTTTCATCAAAATTATTTTACTCCAATTCTTGGGTCCCCCTCTAAGTATGACATACCCTTTCCTGATGACCCTCCTATCAATCTATGACTTTTGGCATTCTAGTAGTAACCTGAATACTTGATATCAGTAAAGCACGACAAACAAGCATTGCACAAACAAAGTTGAATTATTAGAGCAGCATTCCCGGGAATCAAATTATTTCTCGTTTTTATGTTTAATGTTTGTGGCAGTAAATCCTCAATGAATTATTTAATTTCTTTTAATGTTTATTTATTTTTGAGAGAGAGAGAGAGAGAGACAGACAGACAGAATGTGAGTGGGGGAGGGGCAGAGGGAGACAGAGACACAGAATCCAAAGCAGGCTCCAGGCTCTGAGCTGTCAGCACAGAGCCTGACATGGGTCTCGAATCCACGAACCATGAGATCATGACCTGAGCCAAAGTTGGATGCTTAACCGACTAAGCCACCCAGGCGCCCCCAAATCCTCAATGAATTCTTATTTTCTTGCTTAAGACTCAGTAACGAATTTATTTGTAAGAGTACTATTCTATTTGTTTCATCCACTCAGTCATTCATTCATCAAAGATATATTAAGTGCCTACTATATGCCAGATGCTGGAAGTGTTAAGACACGCCAGGCATGGTTCTCCAGCTTTTGTGTGCATCAGAACCACCCGGCAAACTTGTTAAAAATACATAGGCCCCAATCCCACCCGTCATATCAGCAGGTCCCGGGTAGGTTCCAGGAGTTTCCACAAGCTCTCTGTGTGATTATGAAGCACAACCAAGTTTTAGGATTATTAGTCCATGTAAAAAAATTAAGTGAAAAACTTCAATGTAATAAAGTGTAAGAAGTGTCAAATAGAAGTATGTTCAGGGTAAAGTGTATATTAAATTTTATTGTATTCGTATCTTAGCATAACAGTAGGCTGTACATTCAGCAATATTATTACAATTTTCAACTATAATGGAATTTTGTGTCAGGGCTTTAAAGCCTTAGAAGTATGATTTTAGTTTCATGAATATTGGAGCAATTTTTAATGTCTTTGTGAATGATCATAAAGATAAGGGAATGCTCTAAACATACAAATATCATGATATTCGTGCTTATAACTTACTTTAGTAGGAATGAGGAAAGCATCTGGCAGTTCCTACTTAAACACTGGGGAGCTTAATAAATGGTCATTATGGGACTGGGCCTCTCATAAGTGTTCTTTCTTTTTCTTTTTTCCCTTTGTCTACTAGGCTCTTTTGCAGCCTGTTGATACAACAGATTCAAACAGCATTGCAGGAATATTCATTAGCAGTTTCTACTAAAACCCCAGCAATGATGTAATGTGCAAAACTCTGAGTCTTACATTAAAATAAGCTTTCTTTTAAAGAATAGTTGGTGTTTTCTTCTTAAAAGGAGGTACTCAGTCACCATGCCATTCATAAAGAAACTTAGACTTCTGTGAGACACAGATCAGCTCCACTTTTATTGTAGGGAAACTGAGATGTTCTTTGATTACAACAAGACTTACCAGGAAGAAATAAAGATTAGAAGCAACTATTTAACAAATCTAATTCAAACATTGAGTGGAAACAGCACACAGAATTAGAAAAACAAGTTCAATAGTTTCTTCAAAATGTTGCTTCAAAGGGTCACTTGGCTTCTTGAATTAGCTTCAGTAAGTGTGACACAGCACTCATCGAGCACCAACATTCCTGATCTTCTCTCCTTCCTGGGCACACAGCTGAGCTGCCCTTCCCAGCTTCCTTTGCCATCTATATGGTCCTGTGACTAAGTTCTACCCAATGGCATGTGAGTGGAAGTGACACAATTATACCCCTGTTCTAGGCTTGACCCATGAAAACACCCCACCGTGCTTCTCTGTGCACCTTGTCTGTTAGCTGGATAATGACACCCAGGCAGCCTTGAAAGCCACATGTTGAAAATTGTAGGGCCTCTGTTAGCCTGGGTTCTTGAATAAGTATATGGGGCAGAGAAATGCAACCTCTACTCTTCCCCACCTCTCCTCTTCCCCATCTCAATGCCAATGGGCTTTGTTTGAGAGAGAAAGAAACTTTCACCTTGTTAAGCCCCTGAAACGTTTGGGTTTGTTTGTAACTGCAGCTAACCTACTTTAACTAATACAGGATGTAAGGATATAGGCAAGTCTGTACCATGAGAACATGCACTGGCCTACTATTTCTGGAGCCAGAGCCCAAATATAGTCTCATAATTCTCCTACAGAGGTTGTTTTTACCACAACCTCTCACCAAGAAAATCCTCTAGAAAAGAATCCTCTGGCTCCAAAGGGCAGTACTTGGGCTGTCAGGAGTGTTCTAGTCCCGCAAGGACAATTCAGTTTGAATTGGGACACAGTCCTAGAAGCACACAGAGAAAAAAATACTGAGAAATTCTAACTCCAGAACTTGTCGTGAACAAAACTGGAATGAAGGAGACCGGAGCATAGCCACAACAGAGCCTGACATGCAGCAGAGACAGAATCAGAACACAGGCCCATCTTCTGGACCCCCTACTTTCATCCGCAACAGACTGGCATATGCTATCATTAAAATCTAAGAGAAAGTCCTCCTGGTTTTTAAATGCTTTACTGTGTGGAAAGTCAGATAGCAAATTTCACAGGGTTCAAAGTCCTAGTTCTTATCAGTTATGAAGAGATAGGTTTGCCCCTCCTTTTAAGATGATGACTGAGCCCTTTGTAAACATCTCCTCCCTTCCATGGAAGCCAGCCTCTCACACACCAGCACCTTACCCACTGAGTGATCAC